>NC_088813.1:16123127-16431397 GCF_011386835.1 Chrysemys picta bellii
CTCCAGCCCATTGCTGGGTGGCTATTAACCCTCTCTATCCCATTACTCACCGAGGTTCAGCCCCCTCGCTAGTTAGCACCCGTCATAGGGATGCATTGGGCAGGCTCTTTTGGCCATGCCTTGCCCTCGCAGGGGAGCTCCCGCTAGCCCCAGCATTGCCGAGCCTCGCTGATCCGGCCTGAGCAGTGTTTGCAGCTTGGAGTGGATCATGCAGCCAAGATAATCCTGTGTTTTAAGCTGCTTATCTGACACCTGCTCTGTGGATATGATAGGAGGGATCACTATGGCTCCCCTTTGGTCTGTGGGCTCAGTGCCACGCTGGATAGCCAAGCACTGTCCCTTCTCCAGAGCCTCCCCCCGTCCCAGTGACGGCCCATCTCCTGGCACATTCACAGATAGAAAGCCGCAGCAGCAGCCCCATTTACCGACGATTCCACTGACTCGTGGTTCATTTCAGGACCCACCCCACCTTGCCCCGGGACCTTGCCTTGCTGAGCTCCCCTGGGGCACCTCTCTCCCGTCACTTTATCTCGGCATTGCCAGCACGAGAGCCTTCTCCTCGGCAGCTCCCGTCACCTTGAACACGTCTGGCTGTTGGCAGCTCTGCATCTCAGTCCAATTCCCGACTCCCTTGCTTGTGCCTCTTAATTCTCCTCTTGCTCGGCCGCTCGTTAACGCTGTCCCGCTGACGAATCAAGCCCTTTTCTGTTGCCCCGGACTGGCTAAAATGTGATCCAGGCACAGCTCCGCCCCAAGGCAAGAAGTTAACAAAAAATCACTCCCACCTCCTGTAGGCTGCTGAAAGTCTTGGCAAATGGGTAAGATGACAAAGCGCGTTGGGGTATATGGTGCATTGATCATAGGGCTGCCTAGAGAGAAATATGCAACCAAGTCAAATCAAAAAGCACCTATAACTGCTCGCTCTCTCCCTCTCTCTTCTGAGGGCTGGATGTTGCTCGAAGACATGGCTTATCCTGCCTTTTGGCTAATACCTGACTGCTTTGTAAAGATTATTTCACACTGCAAAGCGCTACGGGGGACATCCGATATGAAAGACTGTACAGCCCTGGGCTCTGATCCAACACAGGCTTATGCAGCTGAGTAACTTTGAACTCAATTCATATCCAGGCCCTTGGGGCCCAGTCCTGGCGTTTATGATTTCTTTGTATTTCAGGAGCACCAAGAGTCCCAAGGTGAGATCGATCTCTCTCTCTCTCTCTCTCTCTCTCTCTCTCTCTCTCTCTCTCACACACACACACACACACACACACACACACACACACACACACACACACACACACACACACACAGTGAGAGACAGCCCCTGCCCTGGAGAGCTTGCAATCTAAGCATGAAACTCTTTGGAGCAGAGACCATCTGTTTGATTTGGGTTTGTCCAGCACCTAGCACAGTGAGATCCTGGTGCAGGGCTACAGCTCCTAGGACCAGTAGTACTCAGGAGGGTGTATTCTCTCCATGTTCCAGGTGGGGAACTGAGGCCCAGAAAGACTTGAGTGACTTGCTCAAGGTTCTAGAGGGTGCAATCCTGCTCTTGCCTAATGCTTTTCATCCATAGACATCAAAGCACTTTACAAAGGAGGCCAGCATCATTATCCCCATTGTATAGATAGGGAAACTGAGGCACACACAAGTGACGTGACTTGTACTGAGACCAGTGGCACAGGTAGGAACAGAGTCCCCGTCTCTTGTGCTAGCCATGAATGCAGAGCCTCCTTTCAGGTGATTGAATCCACATCTCTTGTGTCCCAGTGCACCCCTTTAATCACCAGCCCTTCTTTCTTCTGAGCCCGGCTGCTAAGACTCAGCGACAAAGATTCCCGTTGGCTGCAGGGGGAGCCATCCAGGAGCTCTGTTGGAGCGTTGTGTGGTACTGCACGTTGCAATGGGTGCAGAGCTGCTAAGGAGTTCTGCGTCCCATCAACCAGCTCCCTTTTGATCCAATCACCTCAATGATCTCCACTGACTAGCGGAGGTTTATTTTCTGCCTGTTGGGTGAGTTCCTAATGACAAGCCCTCTTTTTTCATTTCCACTTTTGAAAAATACGCATTAATTTGTCTTTCCTATCAATTGATTTTCCCGTTAAAGCTGCTCTCTGCCTGTCCTTGATCTATCCCCTGCAGGAAAATCTCTGTAAAAGAAATGGATACCCTATTGCTTAAGAGAGTAAAATTTACTGAAGACTTCTACGCATCAGTCCCCAAAGGGGTGCAAGGAAATGATTTGTTCAATTAATTATAAATGTTTTAATTTAAATGGCTAATGTAGAAGATAGATATAAAACAGCAAACTACTGAAGTGTTTTATGGGTCCTTAAAGACCACTAAACACTTGTTCCGATTCTGCTAAGATCACCCAAATGACTTTTGTGTCTGCAGTTGGGAGTGGGTGGGAGGGGAGAGAAATTTCCCATTGTATTTTAAATACATCCAGGCCAGTTGTGATAAACATTGAGTGATTCATTACTCTGGAGCCAGAAGTTTCCTTCAAAAGACCGAGAGGTCCCTGGTGCTATGGAGGGGTGCAAAATGGAGTAGGGAGCGAAGGAAATTTTGCGGGATGAGGTTCAGTGTGTCTGGTGTGGAACGTCACTTACGTTCCATCCATTTGTCTCAAGGGACAACACTCATTTTAGTTCTAGGGGCCTTGAGCCTGAAAGGTATTTACATACCTGACTCCCATTGAGTTCAGATCCCTTTGAGGACCTGTGCCAAAGTGCCACACACTGCATGCAGATGTGAAACCAGACCCTCAGCTGGTGCAAATCAGTGAAGCCCTATATATTTCAATGGAGCTACACCGACTTACACCAGCTGAGGTTCTGGCCCTTGGGGGTCCCCCTCCCTTGTCACAATTTATTTTCATCAGAACAACTGAATCATGAAACGAAGTCCTAGGAAGAGCCATTTCCAATAAAGGAAGGAATCCCTCAATGTCTGAAGTTTCCTGAATTAATCATTTTGTGTGTGTGTCCCTGTAACAGGGCACTGGCCCTTTAAGGGAAGCTAGAGGCTGTGCACAGCCCCGCATCCTGGTTCATCATGGCGCAAGGGAACTGTGGGAGTTGTAGTTTCCAGGGAGACCCTGGGGATTGTAGGCTGCAGCAAGGCATGCTGGGAAGGAGTGCCAGGGATATAAGGAGCAGACTGGGCAGGTGAAGGGTAGTTGAAGTTGGAAGAAGTGGTGTGAACTCCTAGTGTCTGCATAAAGCTGGCTGAACAAAGGGTTGGTAGAGGAGTGCTGGGAAGAGCGGGGAGAGGAAGAAACCTTGGCATGGTAAGTGGTTCAGTCAAGCTGCTGGGGGGTGCTGCAGAAAGGGGTGAATCTATAGGCTCGTGGTGGAGGTGGAAGGACATGAGCTGCGATGAAACAAGTGGTGGCCTGGTGTGTGCCCCCACTTGAATTTAGGGGCCTCTGACAGGACCTAAGGGGGGGAAGCCCCTCCTTCCCTCTCTGCCTCAAGGGGGCAGACTAGGGCAGACCTTGAGCAAGACTAGTGTAGTCCTGGAATGGCAAAGGACTGTCTGCTGATCTTTTCCATTAGTGGTGGATCTCCTGGGTCCAGGGGTTGCTGATTGTCTAGGGTCTTGTAGCATTTTGGTGCCTCTGCTCCCAACTGGGAGCAGGAAATGTGGTTAAAAATGAAACCTGCTTAAAGTGGGGTGTGGGAAGGGGGAATGAACTGAACTCCCCAAAGGTTTATGTTGAGTTCTGAGTTGATGCCTTGTGCATTCACCCCACCTCCATAGCAGTCTTGGGGGGGGGGGGGAATACCCAGCACTGTGGGGTGCGTGTGTGTGATGCCAAAGGTTCGAAGTAGTGTTCTGCCTTCGGGGTACAGATGGCCACTGGCAGATTCATTCTCGTGATAGTATCTGTAACTAGCTGCTGGAGTGATTGGTTAGGGGGTGGCCTGAACTACCTCCAGCTCTGCTCCTGCAGTTTAATGCAGGTGAGTTAATCTCTTCTGATAAACCCAGTGGTTTTCTTTTTGTTGCTCCCATGATGGTTCCCCTGCTCTAAACACAACGCCCCTTGCAGAGGCTACCACAGCTAGACACTTCATCCTGGCTTTTAATCCTATCTGGTCTTTGAAACAGCATTCGGAGCTCATGCAAATTCCATTCTCTCTTCCTTTCATCCCTCTTTCTCTTTTTCCCTCTCCCCATGTGCTGTCCCTGTCAGTACATATCCTGCAAGATGATACTTAGGAGTAGGACTGTTTCCCCCCCCTTCCCCCCCCCAAACACAATCTGCAGCCACCCTGGCCGCCTCCATGGTGACTACACCATGCTCCCACCATTCACAATGTCATGACAACAGCAGGGGTCGTACTCGCAGCCTCGTGTTCCAAAATGCACCGGCCCTGATGCTTGTTTCCTTGGTAGGTCTCCTCCAGCTGTTCTGCTGCCGTCTAGCCCAGGGTAATGGTAGCATGTGCATCCTGGTGCCTGGGTGGCAATATGTTTTTGAGGCAGAGAAACAAGGGGCCTGGTCCTGAGTTGCAGCCAAATTGGGGTTGGGAGCAAAGGTAGCTTTGCAGGCCTCGCTGATGCGTCTCAGTTGCATGGGGCGGGTGGGAACAGGGGCGGGAAGGGAGATGACCCGTGCAATGCCAACTGCCTGTAACTCCAGGGTTTTCTCAGGCAGATGAAGATAACCGATGGAATGCTAAAACGACGTCCTGTTACACATGGTTCCACCTAGGGGAGGAACATAATACCTGACCTGAGCTGGTAACAGTCACTTCATGCACTGCCAGGTATATCTTAGATAAGAGATTCTTCTTGCTCCACGAGGAAAGCTCTCTAGCCAGGCCAAATCAGCTATGGAAGCCTGACCTGCTAGTAGCAGGCCCGCAGCCTAGCATGGACAAGGAGTACATGACAATTACCATGGCACAAGGATGCTTAAGGATGCCACCTACACTGGCTGCAGGACATAGGTTGGTGTAGGATCCCTGACGGCAGTTCTTCATCCTGCAGCCTGATCCACTGGGTTTAGGGCCCAAAGGTGGGGCAAGATCTGGCTGAACATATCCCCTGTCTATGGGCCTTCCAATTCACATTGGCTGTGAGTGCTGACGTTGGTATATTACTGTGGGGTATCTGGGTGTGAAGTCACGTCCGCGTATAGGAGCCATAGAGCTGGTCATGTGACCATGGACGTCCACATCCTGATACCACGTTGGTTCAATCAGCCAGGAGCAAACTCTGGCAGCCATGCGCGGCAGGGAGGCTGTCTGGAAAGCTGGCTCCAAATTGCTGGGCAGTTGTAAACGCACTGCTGGCTAGGAAACAACTGCAGTGAGGCTGGTGTGTAAGAACCAGGCCCCCTTAACTGATGATGGGCTGGAAGCTGGTGGAGTGCAGATTTCAGCCCTCTGGAGGGGTTATTAGCGGTTTGCTGACTTCAGGAGAGTGCAGCTGGGCGAGTTACTGTGGATTGCACAGTGGAAAGAGTGGGTGAGCTGTAGCTTGCACCATCCCTGGAAAGCCAAGGGAGCAATGACCTACTGGATGTGAGACCTGGAGCATAGCAAAGGAAGCGAGATGCTAACAGCACTCTGCCTGTTACACCTGGGGCTCTGTGCTCTACGAAGGTGGTAGGTATCCCCATTTTCCAGACCCGTAAACTGCAGCACTGGGAGGAAAAGTGTCTTGTCCAAGGTCCTATAGCAAGCCCATGCCAGAATCCAGATCTCACGATTGCCTTGCTCTGACCACTAGCTCATATTGCCTCCCTTTCTAATTCATCTTGGCTGATGTATGATGGAAGTAGAGGGTTCGGACAATACCCCTTTCCTGGTCTTCAACATGACTATTGCTGGCCCAGTTCTGCAACCATGAGTAGACGTGGAGCAGCTTCAGGGTCAGATCCCTCCTGGGTAACTCGCATGCTTTGCAGGGTGGTACCAGTGGGCCTGAAAGAAGATGCTGGGATGAGAAGGTTTGAAACTGAACTATGCATTGTCCCTGGATCCACTTAGACCAGTTCTCTGATGCTTGAGCATTTAGAGCTAAACTAGTTCTGTTAGCTGGAGCAGCAAAGCACGCAACCCTCGTCCATGGTCCAGCCACTAGAGGGAACACAGGACTTCTGCCCCCTCCCCCCCCTACACACACCCCACCCCTAATCTGAGTGAATAATTCAAAGATGGGTCTAGGCTGACTATGAAGCTGCATTCTCTTTAAGGATATGCCTGACAAACCTGGGCTGGGTTTATAACTATTGCATACCAAGGATACTTGGGCTTCCATACAGCTCTAGTTAGGAAACTGAACGCTGACCCCTCTCAATTAGTCTTGAGGGCCAAAGTGCCCCTTGCAATGACCTGCTTCTAGTAAAATCTCCTATTTCTGCTTCCCAAGTATCCCTACTTGAGAGTGGGAGGAGTCGGGCCGCTCATGAGGGTCTCCTGGCAAGCTTTGTTGCCCTAGCAACCTACTGCTTTGAGGATGTGGAGTGGGGAAACTGCATCTCAAGGATGGGTTCTTTACCCTGAATCTCAGATGCCTGGTCTGTTGGGTGAATATAAAGGCTTTTCTCCATGCCATTAACCTACAGCCAGTCGGGGTCAGGAGCAAGAGCGTGAGACTGCTAAGAAGAAGGATGAATCGTAATCTTTCTTTTTTTAAAAAAGCAGGAGGCGTCTCTCCAATGGATTTCCAATTTCCCAGCCACCTGCGTAACAGATTTCTTGCTTTGATCATTACTTTTAGGCACTTATAAGATCTGGTTTCCAGGCAACTTGTTGCATCTTTTCTTTCCTCTTGCCAATCTGTTTTCTCTGCCTTTAAGTGTTGGAACAACATCATCCAGATTCTTAAAGCAGAGTTTGCGGGGGGAGAGGCGGGGGAGCCGTTTTTCTTCCCTTCACTCTGCTGGGTAAATGATGCTGTACCAGCCTTTCAAGCCCAGGTCTTGGGTGACAAGGTGTAGCTATTAGCATTGCACACAGCCAGATCCCAGCGTCCATCCATCACCTTCGTTGCATTCTCTCCTGGAGCTAGGCCAACTTACGCTGGCTGAGGAGTCAGCCTTAAGGACCGACAGCCTCAGGTCTGCCCACCGTGTCCTTTCAGATCGAACGGCGCTAACTCGGGGAGATCTGACTGATCTCCCTGCACTGTGAGGTTCTGTAGGATCTTCCCTATGGGGAGGCAGGCAGCCTGCTGGCTACTCACCCCTGGTTTGAGCCAGGGACAGGCAGGGCTAGTCTGCCAGGGATTCAGCAGAAGGTGAATGTCTAGAAACCTGGATGAAAACACTCTACTGATGTAGATGGAGATGGGGCAGTTTATACCAGCTGAGTCTGGCCCACTGTGGTCAGGCTCTGATAAATGCTGAGGCCACAATTCAAGCAAAGTGCATGCTTAAGTCCCTGTTTACTCAGCAAAACCATGTAGGTACCGGCCGAAGTCCCACTGAAGACCATAGACTTAAGCACGTGCTTTGAGTTGGGGCCTGGTTGTGGAACCGTTACTTAACCCTACAGATGAGCACTTACTCCTACAAGCAGACCAGCTTACTCCAAGGGGGGTGCTTTGTGCAAGCACCTTCCAGCATGGTGATGGCCATACACCTGGGTCCTGCCAGCTGTGCTGGTCAGGGTGCAATGCTGAGCAACTGACTCAGATGGAGATCCCTGCACAGTGGTGTGGCAACACCTCACTCCTCCAGGGCCTGCATCCTAAAGAATGGGAAGAGCAGGGTGGCAAACTCTTTCTCAACACTGGAGAAGGAACACCTCCCAGGCTGGGCCCTATATTTCTGTGCTCTTTGGAAGGGCCATTTTGGATTGGGTTTAAGCGTTGGGCAAAGGCCAGAAGAGAGGTTCTGACTCTGGACAAATCGGTTTGTCCAGCTTCTACGTTAACTCGGAAGCCCGATGTTCCCAGCTCCCTAGCACATAGTAGCATCTCCCATTTAATGGCACCTGCTGAAAGGGCTTCTCTGGAGCTCGTGCAGAGCTGGACCTCAAGCTGCCGTCTGTGGATTTTTTGAAAGTCAGGGATGGTTGGGTTCGGCCAGATCTAAAGTGAAGGACCATCTGGCAGATTCCGATCTGGATCCACGCTGAGTTCTCGGGGCATGTGAAATTGGGATTGTGGTTTGGACCATCGCTTGTTGAGACAAAATTCTAGGAGCTGGATTTGCATCTTGCAACCCAGCCCTTGGAAGTGGCTACACCTATGGGCACCAGTACTGCATAAGGAGCAGGGTAGGGACTGAACTGTGACTCAAGCTTTACATTTAGTTCTTGCTTCCCCTCCTCTCATGAAGGAAGCTGGGCCAGCCCTTTCCCTGGTGTAGGTTATTGCTCAGCAGTACTGGTTTCCATGCTGGTTGGAAGAACCAACCTTTCCCTTGCATGCCCACTCCCTGCTCACCTGTGTAGGGAGTAGCCACCGGCTGCCAGCTGCTCTCCTGACCACACAGGGTCTGCTGATGTGAGCAGCTCATGCAGGGGAGGAAGGGGGCCTGGTCAAAGCCAGCTTCTCGCCTGAGCCCATAGAGATGAAGTTGCTGCCAGAGCATCAGAACGGCCTCAGCTCAGAGCCACAAGGTCACTCGACATTCCCTGAAACCGTTTTGTGGGGGTTTTATAGCCCTGCAGGGGACTCTATGACACTGCCTTCCTCAGACAAAGGAGGAAGGGGAGGGAAAGAACAATGGAAAGGATGGGCTAATTTACAGAGCAGGGGGATCTGTGCATTATCATGCAAACAGTGCAGGCAAGTCAATATGCTCTGAATGCATATTGATGTCTAACCTTTTAGAGACTGACCTCATTGTTAAAGTGTAATTTAATTAACTTTTTGCTTGACTGTTCACAACCTGGAATAATTCCGAGATCCATGTGGGTCACACAGCCAAAGACTCGGCTGGCCCATATCGCTCGCCTGACTGTTAGTCTCAGTGGCCTTCGCTCTCCCTCACCATCTCGCTCCCACACCACCCCTGGGCTGACAGCTGTCATTAGTGGTAACAATTAGGCCATCGATCAATAAGCTAATTCTCCCATTTGAAATCATTAGGGACGCTGGATCTGAACATTGGCTTTTGCTAACAATTTTTGAAAGTTGGTTAAATATGGCGGGACCTGCTCCATGGAAGAAGCAATAGGGAATTTGATTTAGAACTGGCCTTCAGTGAACATGACCAATTTTAATGACCAAGTTTCTTCTGTTCTCCCAACTAACTTAAATAGATAGGGACAGACTATGGGGAGGGAGCAGATGTAGGGTGATAGGCACTATACAATAAGACCTAGGTTGTGGGGCTTTTTAATGGCTAGTGATTTTTGGGGAGCCCAACTTAATACATTTTTTTAAAGGGTCTGATTTCATCTTACCAAATGGGTGCATGGCACTTCCTGGCCCTTTAAGGTTTCTTGTCTTTGCCTAATGTTCTAGTTGTCTAGTAATGTGGCTACTTGGAATCACAGGCTTGAATTCCAACATCCGCTTTGCATCCTTCTGGAGAGCCTGTGTCTAAGGCAGAGGAGACAGACTCTATTGTAGGCAGGCCTGTTGGACGAGCCTTCTTTTTAAAATGGAAAAAGCCTGGTGGTCCAGCACCTCTAGCTCTCACTCACTCCACTGGGAGTTGTGGGCGCTCAGCACCTCTGAAAGCCAGATCACAAATTCCTACCTGACCAGAATAAATGCCGGGTCCCAGGATGCTTGTGTTGTCATTGGCTTTGCACAATAACAGGAAGGGAATTTTTTCCCCCCCCAATGTGCCAGCCACCTGCAGGCTGCTCTCTACACCCAGAGGTGGCTGCATTTCAGTGGAGCTGCTCCGTGTAGAGGGCCAAATCCTTTGTGCTGGATGCAGTCTTCCCATGTCCTTGCTATCCTGGCATTTGAGAGCAGTTGGGATGCTCGTTGTTCCTCCACCCTGCTGGTCCAAAGAAGCTGGAGTGTGCTCCCATGGGAGCAAAGAGTTGATTTGCTCAAGTTTGGGGCTGAGTTTTTCACACTTTGGGGCGAACTCACTGGTTACCATGGGAACACTTGGATTTTAAAAAATGATGAATTTTAGATCCTGGGGAGAATTTTTTTCCCCATCTTTGCCTCCCCAAGTCGTGGGACTCATTTTACTGGGCATGTCTGTCTCTAGAGGTCGTGACACAGAGGATCAGCAATTGACAAGCTTGTTCTTGGCTGGCTTGATCCCTCTCTCAATGACTTGCCAATTCTTGAGTCAGCTGCTGAGTGCAGAATGGAGTCCAAGTCACCGATTGCTCCACATGGTGTGTAACCATCACTCTTCCTGAATACATCTTGTGGACCTCGGATCTCGTCCATAAATCTAGCGGTGAAATAACCCCTTTCACATCCTCTGCAAGCTCTGTATCCTAACAGTGCTACGTTTCTCGCCATCACTTATTTAAGGGCAATGTTTTACTAAGTGGTTTTTTTGTCTGCACATGACTAATTCTAGGGGAGGCGGTGTGATGAGGAATGAGCAGTGCATCGTGACTTACAGCACAGAGTCCTGGTTCTGAGCTGGAAGAACAGGTGCAGTTGAGGCCTCGTGTTGGGACGTGGGAGACCTGGGTTTGATTCCTGCAACTGCTGTACCAATTTATTTTGGTGGGTGGCCAATTATTAGGCTTTTTGTGCCATTCTGACTACTGGACTCTGTTGCCCCTTTGCGGAGGCAGAGGTGCGTATGTATACGAGAGGAAAAAATCTGAGGGGCTTCATAGTTTGACCCTTAAAATAAAAGGCAGCAGACCAGAGCCCTCAGCAGATGTAACCTGCAGTCACAGAGCTACAGTAACAGACATCAGCGAAGGACCTTGCGCAATGTGGTTCTTATAAGCATGTCCAGTCTCAAATACCAGCTGACTTGTTCTCTCATATAAAGCTCTAGCTAATCCTGAACATGATTCTCACACTTCTGTTCTCTCCCCCACATACACACACCTATTTTTAACACAGTCAATGTGGTTACACTCAACTTCTCATTTCCTCTTGGAATGGTTTCCTCTGAGACAAATTCCCCTCCCTGTAATTCAGGTGTGGGTGGGAAATGGAATATTTTTGGGTTCCTCTGTGAACACTAGTTGATTATGTGCTGTTTCTTTAAGAAAGTGT
The DNA here is from genome assembly GCF_011386835.1 of Chrysemys picta bellii. Classification (NCBI taxonomy): domain Eukaryota; kingdom Metazoa; phylum Chordata; order Testudines; family Emydidae; genus Chrysemys; species Chrysemys picta. The sequence continues at coordinate 16,134,258 of NC_088813.1, forward strand.
CTTTAGAACACAAGCACCAGACATTCAGCTGGTGCAAATTGGCATAACTTCACTGGAAACAATGGGAATACACTGATTTACTCCAGCTGAGCATCTGGCTTCAAGACTTTACCGGGACGGTACTGAAAACCCTGTATTCCTATGTGGAATGAGATCTCCTTGTCTCATTGAATCTTCATAAAATGACTTAAAATCTTTCTCAGCCTCCCCCCAATATCCCGTGCTAATGCTCATCACTGCAATGTCAATTCTGGCCCTGAACAGATAGCTGGTTGGCAGGCAGAGCTTTCCAATGGCTGGATGACTCAGAGCTGTAGTCCATCAAACTGAGCAGTTTCCAATGTACTTCAGAGCAATAGAGGAAACAGGATTCCTAATCTGCAAACACTTGGTCTTAAGTGTCCAGTGATTATGACTTAATGTAGTAATCATTGGAATGGGGATGAGCCTAATGAATTGGCTGGATATTTACAGGAAGGCTGTTATTCAGTAGTAGCTGAATGTACCAGATGACTGCATGGCTCCAAAGTTTGATATTGGGTTATGGAGCCTTTCCAGTGCTTGTCCTGTCTGTGTTGACATAGGAGGTCAGAGGCAGGTCTGTGTCCCTTCATGCAACCCAGCCCACTGTCAGCCTTGTAACAGGCTAAGGTAAAGCACTGAAGCATCCTGTCTTGCATCTCAATGTTCCTTACTTGTATTACTAACGCACAAGCCTTTACATAGCCGAAGCTTAATTTCAGTTGTATTAAGCTTTCTGCACATTAGGCCTGTAGTTAAAATACCGTCCGTTGGAGGTTTGTGGGAGTTGTGTATATTAAGGACCCCATCCTTGGTAATGCAGCAAGCATGTTGCTGAAACGTGCAGGGAGCGGATGTTCCAGGCTAAGGAAATTACATATCCGTAGCAGTGTGTTCAGCCATGCACCATGGTTCTTTGAGGCAAAGGCTTTCTTGGTATAGTGCCCAGCACAATGGGGCCCTGGACCATGACCAGGGTTCCTAGGTGCTAGTGCAACAAAAATTGGCTTCTATTTTGCTCTTGAGCAGAAACCCAGGCTTGACACGAAAACCCCTCTTTGAGGAACTAGATCAGCCCCAGCCTCTTTCCAGACACTTGGTCAGCTGGGACGTGTAAATCATCCTGGCCACTTCCTGATTTGCGAGGGGCATTTCTGATGCGTGTCCAGGTGCCAGGATGGCAAAAGGGCTAAAATACAGACCTGCAACTGGCTTGTGCTGCCGGGTGTGTCTGTAGTGCATGCCGACGTCACTGCTAAGGGAGCAGCTAGAAAAATGGACTCCGGTCCAACCTCAAAAGAGCACCTGACTTTTCTACCATTCCAGAACCCGCCGACAGCCAGAAACAAGGGCTAAGCACATCCTGTAACGGAAAGACTCCGACTTGAAGTCATTCTCTAATGGAAGCTAGGAGGCGGGAGATTGATTGTGGCTCTGATCCAGTGTTAAAATTCCTATCTTCACGCTAGTTTTACCTTCCCAAACCAATGTGTTCCTGCATTTATTTCCATAGACGGGATGGAGAGTTCTGTTCATCAAGGGCTGAATAATACCTTTGCTTTTGGAATCTATGATGTAATGATCCCTGCATGAGCTATCACAATCTCTGCATGGGCACCCACAAATCACACAGTGCAGCTGCTATGCATGTTCCCAGTGCACACACTGAATACCGATTAATGGCTGTAGAGCTTCTCAGCTTGCTCAAAGTGATGTGCCGGGCTGGACAGGAAATGGGTTTCCTGGCTCACAAGAACTTGAGGTGGGGTTTTTTTCTCCTCAAACTCTCTCATCCTGAATCAGGATGAAAAGTCAGTCTTTCTTTACAACCAGCTCCGCTTTGCTTGTCTCCTTCCCTCTCTAGCTCTGTTAGATCTGAGGTTGAACTGCAAGCACTCTGGAGCCTGAAATTTCCAAGTCCTGAATTAGTGACCGGACCAGCCATGAGGAAAGTGTACCCCAGGAATCAAGTCAAGGTCACATAGCAGACATGAGTGCCTCTTTTCCCACCCTGCCCCACCACCTCATGTTGGAAAAGTGAGCTGCCTTCAGAATAGGTTTCAGAGCAGTAGCAGTGTTAGTCTGCATGTATCAGCAAAAACAACGAGGAGCCCTTGTGGCACCTTAGGCTTGGTCTACACTAAACCCCCAAATCGAAGTAAGGTATGCAACTTCAGCTACGTGAATAACGTAGCTGAAGTCGACGTACCTTACTTCAAACTTACCGCGGTCCACACCCGGCAGGCAGGCTCCCCCGTCGACTCCGCGTACTCCTCACGGCGAGCAGGATTACCGGAGTCGACGGGGAGCACTTCTGAGTTCGATTTATCGCGTCCAGACAAGACGCGATAAATCGAACCCAGAAGTTCGATTGCCTGCCACCGAACCAGCGCGGTAAGTATAGACAAGCCCTTAGAGACTAACACATTTATTTGGGCATCAGCTTCCGTGGGCTAGAACCCACTTCAGAATAGATGCTCTGCAGTTCTGTTACAATGGCTGCCTCTGCCTGTGTTCTGGTGGCAATTCTTGGGTGGACTCTGGCTGCTTAAAGTGTCTTCCGGGCAAAGGATGAATCTGTCCCAGCAAAGCACCCAATGGCTCCGATCCCATCAGAGCTGGGGTGGAAGCAGGGGTAAGACCTACATACAAAGAGGGATGGGAAGCTTAGCACAGCTTCTACCAGCTTGGCTCATTGATTGGCTTTGTCTGACAGGTCTGTGGGCATCTATCGCTGGTCCTGGTTTGACTCAAAGTGCAAATGAATCACATGCTCTGGCTCGGGGCTAAGCTGCAGCTCTTTTGCCCTGGAACTCGAATGTCAAGGCTTCCTCTAGATAGCATAGGCCTGTTTCCCATAGCAGTGTAAACGGATCCTTCCATGGAACAGAGCTGATGTAGGAGCTCCTACGTCCACCTGATCGCCATTGCTGGGTGGGGGAGGGGTGTGGTCTGGGGAAAGGGGGTGAGGTCAGGACACAGCTGTGCCTTGCTGATAGCTGGCTGCCATATCCGCTCCAGTGGCTGTTGGAAGCTGGTGCAAGATAGAGCAGCCTGAAGGCTGCTCTGACTTAGGCCCAGAGAGCAGAGCAGGTTGGGGATTGGGCAAGTGCAAAGGGGGCTTAAAGCTACATGTCTAGGCCCATCTTCCTGAGTCACACTGGGCACTTTGCAGCCAGAGCAAAGGAGCTGGGCCAGGGAAGGGGTCAAGTGACATAACAGGAGGTTGTGCTTTAGGTAATAAAAACCGAATCCCCCTGCAATCCTGATCCAGCGGCTGGAAGGAAGAGGTGATTTCCCTTGCCAAGCAACCTTTCAGAGCACCAAAAGAATTCCAATCCCAGCTCATCAGAGTCCATAGTAACAATGGTCCACTTGCACCAATTGGTAAGTAGGATTACCATACCTCCAGATTTTCCCAGACATGTCTGGCTTTTTGGTCCTCAAATCCCCGTCCGGGAGGAAATTCCAAAAAAGCTGGACATGTCCGGGAAAATAGGGAGGGGTTGTGGGGCTTGGGTCTGGGCTCCAGCCGCTGGGGCCAGAGCCGGAGCCGCTGGGGCCAGCCGTGCTCAGCCGCTGGCCGGCGCTGCTCGGCCAGGGCCGGGGCCAGGCCGGAGCCGCTCGTCTGGAACCGGGGCCTGAGCCGAGCCGGGCCGGAGCCGCTGGGACTGGGGTTGGGGGTGCTCGGCCGGTGCTGCTCGGGACCGGGGTCGGCGCTGCTCGGCCGGCGCTGCTGGGGCCCGAGCCGAGCTGGAGTCGCTAGGGCCGGAGACGCTGGGGCCAGAGCCTCTTGGCCAGGGCCGGCCACCGGAGGGAGCCGCCCGGCCAGGGGGGCCAGACTGGGCCACGCCACCTCGCGCCCCCCCCCACCACCGCCCCAGCTTACCTGCTGCCTGCCTGCCTCAGGCTTTCCGCGAACATTTGATTCGTGGGAAGCAGGGGAGGGGGAGGAGCAGGGAGACGGAGCGTTCAGGGGAGGGGGCGGAGTTGGGGCAGGGAAGGGGCGGGGCCGGGGCCCTGTGGCGTGTCCTCCTTTTAGAATATTAAAATATGGTAACCCTATTTTAAGCACAAGCATAAAACTTTGTTAAGTGGTCTCATTGCAATCAATGGGACTCCTTGGGTGCATAATGTGCTCTGATGAACTGGTGTCCATTGTGCCTACAGCTGCAAAGTAGGGCTCTGGTTCCACGGAAAGGGGGCTCTCAGGGAAGGGGTATTCAAGATTGTGTTTGAACAAGAACTGGTAGAACTTTGCACAGAAAGATACAAAATTTAAAATTGGAATCCCAATCCTGGGCTGGATTGGGGCCAGGGCACTCATCACCTTGTAGAACTGAACTCATGATCATCTTCTCTGAAAGCTCCATGTGTTTTTAGCTTTAGTGTAGATATTAAATCTTTTTCCAGTATGCAATGCATCACCGCTTTTGGAATCTCAGGGCAGGCTCAGAATGACAGATTTAAAAAACAACCTTTTTTAAAAAAAAGTCTCTTCTCCTTTCCTTCCTAATTCTTCACTGAGGCAAATTGTGGCATTATCTGCCAGACAAAGGTTTTAGGGCACTATCCTCTCTGGATAAAAGCAAAGCCTCATGAGGGGATTTGCCTTTCAGTGAAGGTTTTTCTTTCTTACCCATTATTTGTTACCTATTATGTACCTGTCCTTCATGAAACATGTTCTGTCCAGCTACAAAATCATATGGATCATGGTAAAAGCAAAGTTAGAGGTTTGAAATCAGTCTTTTTATTAGAAGTCATTTAATCTCTAAGGAACTTGTAGTGCATTTATAAAGGGTGGGGGGGGAATCAGTCACCCTTTATCGTAAGATACACTGACTGCAATGAATCTGCACAGTTGCACATAGGAGCTATGCTTTTTGATACCTGTAACTACCACTAATTCATATAACCGAAAAGGCCACTATTTTACTGAGAATAACTAGTGGAAATGCAATGTTTTTAACAGACTTTGGGTCTAATTGTCTGTATCAGCTCCATGTCTGTCATTAGTGATGAATACTGTGAAGTAATAACTTCATGAGCGCTGTACAAGGCCTGGTCAGTGAGCAGAAGTTACTGTGCATTGGTAGGGTTACCATATTTTGTGCCTCCAAATGGAGGACACTCCCCGGGGCCCCGCCCCCAGCCCCGCCCATGCCCCCCACCCCAACTCCGCCCCCTCCCAAAGTCTCCGACCCCTCCCCTGCTTCCCGCGAACATTTGAGTCGCGGGAAGCCTGTAGCAGGTAAGGGGGAGTGTGGGGGGAGGAGGCGCGGCCCAGGCTGGCCCCCGGCGGCTCCAGCCTGGGTCGGCTCGGGCCCTGGGGTGCCGGCCCCAGCCGACCACCCCCGGCGGCCCGGCTCCCCGACCCCGGGGCCCGGCTCCCCGACCCCGGACCGCTCCCGGCCCCGCGGCCCCCGGCTCCCAGCCCCGTGGGCCCGGCTCCGCGCCCCCGGTTCCCCGCCCGGCCCCGCGCCCAGCCCGGCCCGGCACTGCGACCCTGGCCCAACCTGGCCCCCGGCCCGGCACCGCGCGCCCGGCCCGGCTCCCGGCCCGGCACCATGCCCCCAGCCCCGATTTTCCCGGACATGCCCGGCTTTTGCGGATTTCCCCCCGGACGGGGATTTGAGCCCCCAAAAGCCGGACATGTCCGGGAAAATCCGGACGTATGGTAACCCTATGCATTGGGGGATATACTGGAATACCTAAATGCTCAGAACACTTGACTTCAACAGGGGCTATGTATGCAGGTGATACAGTGGCTTGCCAGATAAGAACACCCAAGCATATACTTGAAAGACAATGGGAGTAAGCGTCAAGGATCCTGTATCTGCCCTCCAACGAGTGGCAAAATAAATCTTGCTAACACTAGGAGCCTGGAGATCAAACACTAGAGTTAGCTCTTCTGAGGAGGAGGGGCGACAGGCAGACACAGGCTCTGCAGAGTTCGGCCTGCCCAGAGCTGGGCAATGATAAACCATGGGTGACAGCAGCGAGATATGAATACAGGCTGGCTCGCTGGCAAGCACGTTTCCCCTTAAATGCTTTTGTTCTAAATAAAACTCCTGTATGAGGAGGCTGGTCACTGGTTACCACTGTAATTGCCCTAGAGGAAAAAGAATTGCAGGGCCTGAATGTAAATACAGGCCTGATGAGGCCAATTATAACGGGATTGCAACATGGGGCCTGCTCTGAAAGTGGGAAGATCCTGTGATTCCACCCCGAGAGAAGATGCTGGCTAGAGGCCTCCAACCTGAAAGGGCAGTGGCCAGCGGGCGGAGCAGGTGTACTCAGACCAGGCAGGGACACAGGTGCAGTTATCTGACTGGTGGTAACGAAATCCATTGTCCGTTTACCTTCTGGTTTATGAGCTCGTCGTAACTGCATAATGAAGAGTCCACAGTGTAGCACTCCAATTATCATGCACAGCAGAAAATCATGTGCACCTTTTAATGTCCAAGCTTGGAGTTGGATACTGTGCAAACTATGAAGCAAAATCTGTAGGAAAAGTGCAGTATGTAGTGTAGATGTCTTGTATTGAAGAAAGTAGTTCTGTTGTCACAGAATTAGACCAGCAAAGTTATTGATAGAGGTGGGTAAACGAATGCATAATTAATAACCAGCTTCCTCAGCTCAGACCAAACAAACTCCCTTTGTGACAACTTTTAAGTTGATCTGGTGGCTAAAGGAGGGGACTAGGAATTGAAACCACATGGGTTCTATTTCTGGCTCTGGAAAGGGAGTGGTCTCTAGTAGTTAGAGAAGAAAATAGCCCACAGGACTCCTGGCTTCTATTTCTTAATGTGACATTAACTCATTGTGTAACCTTGGAGAAAGTCACCTGTGTTTCTTTAATGATACAAGGGATAAGGCTTACCTGAAATGCCTCAACTTCTGGCTTCTCTTCTGCCATTCTAGGAACTTAAAATACCATTAGCCTCAAATCATTCTCTTTAATGAGAGTTCACAATAACACACAGCATATTTGTCTTCTACGACGTGGAGAACATAGTGGAGTTTGGATTCTTACAAGACTCTTGAGCTTCTTAGGTTTTGGGGTGGTTCTTCTGTCCATTGGCATTGTAGGTTGGGCTCCTCTAGGGTGCAAACTTTCTGCTCTGTGGGTGTGTTGAGAGTGAATGGGAGGCTTGAAGGAAGTAGCTGGCAGATCCCCCAAATAGGTCAACCCCCTTGGGCTCAATAAGGGGGAGTGGAGGGTTAAGAACCATCTTGGGTTACTTAGGGAGAGTGAGAAGGAACCTGGTCTGCATCGCAGAGGGATCATGGAGGAAGCACTGAAGGCTGTGGGGATAGGGTGTCTCTAGGATCAAGGAGAAGGGCATCTGCAGGGAAAGGAACTCCTCCCAAGGTTCAGACAGTCCTCCAGATTTTCAGGACCAAACCGGCTGAGTCTCTGGGGCAGATTCGTGTAATCACCGTTGTTGCCACTGAAACTGACAAATAATTCCCGATGTCTCCAGTGGGCCAGGTCCTCAGCTCGTATGAACTGGTTCCATTAATGTCAATGGCAGCGTAACAACTTGCACCAGCAGAGCGTCTGGTCCCTGGTGTACTAGTTACTGGGGGGAGAGGGGGAGTTCCCCAAAGTCATTGCTGTAAGTACTTCATTACTGCACCGTTATGGTGACACACCCATTCACTGGATTCGTCACTCTAACCTCATGAAGATTAGAGCCCCACTATTGAACAATGTTCACTAAACAGTAGCCCCCTAGGATTATGCCCCTGGCTATATATTGGCCGTGGAATCCCCTACCCTAGCCACTGGGGTACCAGGAGAACAAACACAAAAGGAAAGAATAAGGACTTGCCGCAGCGCATAAATTGCCAGCAGCATTAAAACAGGTCTTATTGCCAAAGGTCTGCTTTAATAATGACACCCTAAGTGGGGAAACAAGCCTCTTACTACAGACACTATTTTAAAAGTCAGCCCTTGGTACAGCAGTGTCTGAGTCAACAGATTTCTCCCCCCACCCCTTCCCCTGTGCTTAGAATAGGAAAGTATTGGGGAAATCTGTTGGCAAGTGATCTGTTGATAGCAACTACTGTATCTTCTTAGTCCCCTAGCCTTTTCAGAACCTCTTGAGGAGGGGGCAGGGAACAGCTGCCATCACTCAGAGCTGGTCAAAAGTTTCAAAGAAAAAACTTTTATTTGAAAAATAGTTTTTGGTTTTTGTTGTTTTTTTTTAAAGCCACACTTTTTATAAATTGGAAAAAAATAAATGTGTCTCTGGTTTCATATTTTATGGGCTGGAGGGAAGACAAACACTTTCCAAAACTACACACTCTAGCTTTAGAAAAAAACTCATGAGGTCTTTTATCTGCTTTATTTTGAGAATATTAAATTGCCTTTTTCCCCCCAACCAGCACCGTGGCAGGCTAAAGGGGCCTCTGGCAGCTACTTGAAGTGCTATCTGTTGCTTTTTGGCCTTAAATCAATCAGACTTAAACAAACCAAAACTAATGGTGTTTGGATATCCCAGTGATAAATGCTTATAAACACTGTTCCACACCGTGAATAGGGTAGATGAATGCCTTTGATAAGACAGATTTATTGTGATGAAATTCATATAAATCAGTTATTTATCTTCAGCATTCCCTTGGATGTTGCAAACACAATTGCTTTGGATTTCTCCTGCATTGCAACAAAGTGAAACTGACTAGAAATCCTGGCTCCATTGAAGTTGGGGGAGCTTTGGTACCATTTAAATCAATGGCAGAGACGTAACTGACTAAATAGACTAGTCTTCAGGCCTGCTCCTGCTCTTCTGACTGCTTTGTGTCATTCAGGCAGCAGAAGGGTACAGGGAAGTTGGAAATTCCCAGGATGTAGATTTTTTTCCCCCCAGGTGGCCCTTACGAGTGGAGAGTTAGGGGTGAACGAAGGGAAGGAGGGGGCATGGTTAGAGCGCCTCACGCTGATAGATTCCCTAGCTGGTGGATTGGTCAAGCAGGCATAACATAGAGCAGCCTTTAGGCTGCTGTAAATTACATAAGGGCTGGAAAAATGTTTATAGCCAGCTTCAGTAGAACAGCTGGATCATCTGTTCTACTCCAGTAATAACTTTTGTCCTATCTGTATCATGGACTTATTTACAGTATGTCCTTAATATACTTAAGCCATCTGAATCTCATTTTGATTTGGACCATGTCTCCTATTCAGTGTCACTGTCTTGCAGGTATCCATGTGTGGGCTGAGTAATAAAATTCCCAGCTGTGTTCAGGCAGTACGATGCTGCATTGAACAACAGATGATGCACAACAATCAGCAGAAAAAGCTACAGCTGGTGTAGCAGAAAATTGATTTCTGATGTCTTCTCCCCCTCTTCCCTACAATCCCCCCCTCAAGGCAGAGACTTGATAGCTTGATTTGTAATTTTCTCTACTGCCTTTGTCGCTCCCGGTGGGAGAAGGGGGTGGGAGGACAGGGTCTGATGGTGGCAACCGGAATAATTGTGTCCTCTTATGCCCACAGAGAGCACCAGCCCATCCTGGAGGGGAGAAGGGGGCTGTGAATGGTCTGTTGATCTCTGTGACTGGGAGGGGGCAAGGTGGGGGGAGGCCCAGTGTTCCTGAGGAGATGCACCTCTGTCATTCTGTGCTTGGTGGATGCTGCTGAGATGAAGTCAGCCTTGGCTGCACATCATTCTCCTTTCATCTGAGCTTATGGATGGAGACCAACTTTCGTGGAAGGCATCAGTCTCTCCCCAACCCACTCCAACTTCCAGACCTGTCCTCTTCTCTTTTTGCGGGTGTCTGGCCTGTGTTTAAATATTGCTCTCCATGTAATTTCCCCTCTTTAACCCCCAACAAATCCCCCCTCCAGCTGTCAGCCGTTAGACCATCATAAAGGCCACCAGCAACCTGGTATCTTCTCAGGAAAACTCCAAAGCCCAGGCCAAGCCTCCAGCCTGCATAGGGACTGTGGGGTCCGGTATATAGCATTAATCAAATCTACATGGTCTGTGTTTTGAGTGTCACTGATACGCCAGGCAGTAGAAGTTGCCCTCCCTCCTGGATGCCTATTGTCACCCGTAACTTTCTGTAGCCTGTTCATGAAAGCAATGTGGCCTTAACAATGAGGAACCTTGATGGGAAATGAGATATCAGGTTTGTCGATTAGCAAAAGGTAAAGCATGTCCGACTTTATGCGTGCTCTGAAAATCTTACGTACTCCTACAACCCTCATTACCATAGCAGCTTGAGCACTGGACAAATGTCGTTCTCCTCACAGCCGCTCTGTGAAGGAAAGGAAGTGCTGTTAGCCCCGTATTACAGACCGGGGATGCATACGGAGACTAAAGCCTTGTCTACAACCACACGTTGTACCCCCTTAACTAGACCAGCATAGTAAAAGCAACGTGACCCTACTAGTGTGGACACAATTATACCAGTTTAATGTGTTCTCCGTAGTCACTGAAGTTACGACAAGAAGTAATGGGCTTAATCTTCAGCGTGGGATATTTAGGTTCAATACTAGTAAACAGTTGACTAGAACTCTGAGGGTAGCTGAAGATCTGGAACAGGCTTCCAAGGCAGGTTGTGGAATCTACCCAGCCCGTTCTTAAAAACCTCCAGTGACGGAAACACCTGTCCGGGCTGGTCTAGGCATACTTGGTCCAGCCTTAGTGAAGAGGGTGGGACTTGTAAAGACTTTGAGAGATCATCCAGCCCCACACGTCTGTGATGGTATCCCCCAAGGGACAGAAATACACTAGCCTGCTGTATGGCACTGTTCTCCTAGCACGGATGTGCCTCTGTAACTACTTCAGTAAAATCTCTCCCCAGCTGAAATAGTTACACAGGGACAAAACTTGCACATAGACCTAAGGGACTTGCCCAAGGTCATGTAGCCTATGGCAGAGCAGGACATTGAACCTAGGTTTCAAGAGTCCTAGCCTAGCATCCTAACCACCGGATCATCCGTTCATTCTTTCCCTAACAGCTTTAAAGCAGGCAGAGAAGAGAGGAGGTTATTAGTAGCATCACCCATATACTAGAGGTACGAACTCCTGTCCATATTGCAAATAGCTCAGCTCCCAGCTGTCCTGGGAACCTCGGAGAGCGACGGGCTTTCTGGAGACTCCCTCCCAGCCTGTGCATCTTGTGCAGCGGAACGGCAGCAGGTGTTCCTCCTAATTGCTTTCCTGTTTTCACCCTCGCAGACGCAGCTCCAGCCACTTGACTAGAACCTGAGGGTCCCCTCTTCCTCTGGAGCGATTTCCGTCTCCTTGTAGCTGACTGAACTCTTTAGAGGTCACTCATTCAAGTGCACTTACTTCCTGCTCATGCTGTAGACCGGAGCTGGACCCGCTGGTATTGCTAGCGATGTAAGGGCTACACACCCAAATCCCCTTTTTGCAGCATGGTGCAGGTTGCCGCTTTGCGGTGTAGTGGGCTGGCAGCGATTTCACATCCTCCCGTGCTAATCCACATAAATTCTGTTAATCGCGGATTTAATCTTTTAAGCATGCCGTAATTAAATTACATGCCAGTCAGTTACAGCCACATTAACGTAATGTGCGAGGTTCGCTCGCCCTGCCGTTGGGGAGAAGTGAAAAAGGAGCAAGGATAGTTTTGTGGCTAATGCACTGGGCTGCCTGGTGGGAAGATCTGGGTTTTAGTCCCTGCTTTGGCACTGACTTTCTGTGTGACCTTAGGCACCATCATTCCCCTTTCTGGGTCGCAGTTTTCTATTGATAAAAATGGGGACCACGACACTTCCTTTTGTAACGTGCTTTCAGGAGTGCGGCCGGGATATGCTCTGAGAAGCAGGTATTGTTAAGGGGAGCGCACTGGAACAGGCTGGGGCCTCCATGCAGGAGCTAGGGCCTAATCCAAAATCCACGGGAGTCTTTCTATTGACTCAATAGACTTTGGATCAGGCTGCTAGCGGGCAGTTAGCTAGCACCTGTTGGCATCTGTAGGGTTGTCAGTCCCGGCAGAGGATTCAACGGGCCATGCAGCCTGAACTTTGACAGCCGTTAGCCCAGGAGCTCGGGTACGCACTGGGCATGTGGGAGACCTTGGTTCAACTCCCCGCTCTGCTGATGAAGAGTCATTCTCACTCTTTTAAGCCTCTGACTGCCAGATGCTGGGACTGGACGACAGGGGATGGAGCACTTGACGGCCCAGTTCTGTTCATTCCCTCTGAAGCACCTGGCAGAAAACAGGATACGGGGCTAGATGGACCATTGGTCTGACACAGTATGGCCATTCTTCTGTTCCCTCTCACCCCTGCGGCCGCTTTCCACATCACAGGTGACCTACTGGAGCACGCTGTGGGTAAGGCCTGCTCGGCTTCACCCTGTTGCCCCCGTCACACAGGTGTGACGTCAGTCCCCAGGCCTGGTGAGCTGATACCTTCCACCCACCCTAGACTCACTCTCAATTCAAAAGTCCCCCAAGTGACCCTGTCCGTGCAGGGGTCACTTCCAACTGTGAAGTTTTTGGACCTTGGAGGCCACCTGAGAGAGACTATGCTACTGTTCTGACTATTTATCTGACTTAGCAGAAATCCACTGGATGGACACAGACTTCTGCTAGCTGAGCTCCATTAGCAAAGACAGTCAGTATCTGACAAACCCCGGGCTGTTCCCAGATCTGGGGAGAGAGGTCAGTGAGGATTGTTGCTGGAGCAAATCCTTAGTCTCTATCACTAGAAGCATCAGTTCAACCCGGGGGAGACTCTTTCTGTCACCCAGGCTGTTGATTGGACTCTGGATAGCATCAGGTGGCACGTTGCTGGGAGCTCTCTTTAACCACAGCCAATCAGAATCCTCTCCCCATCGCTTTGCGCCCTCCCCTGGTCTATTGCATCCACCTGTCACCTCTCCACTTGGATAGTGGGCTCTTCAGGGCAGGGACCATCCGTTCCGTGTCTGTACAGCACCTAACACAGCGGGGCTGGAGCTTCTGGATGCTACAATATAACGAATACAGCACAGCCCTACAGGGGAGCTGCTTAAATTCACTCTCCCACAATAGGTGACCTGGATTTAAAAATCAAATGGAACAGAAATAGTTGATGGGCAAGTGCCTCTGGATCTAGTCCATTCTGCATCGGGGGGACCAATCCTTTCTAGCCCCCTCGTAGCAGTTTCTCTGCATTTTCACCGCAATCTCTGGGCTGCCATGAAACGTCCCACTTCTTTCTTTATAAAAAAGAAATAGTAATCCCCTGGGAATTAAAGATAATCATTGCAAATGAGAATTTTATGAAACATTAAGTCTATTCATAAATCCTGGTGGAGCCGCATGATAGTCTCGGCCGGCCTGCTTGCTGCTGGATGCATTGTCTTGTGCTGGCAGAGTGAAAGGCTTAATCACGCTAAGGTTAAATGAAACCCAGCGGGGATGTGCCGCATACAGCAGGGGCTCGGATGAAATGCCGTTCTCTGCCAACTTGCAGTGCAAGATTTGAATTCCTTAGAGGAGGAAGACACAGAACTCCAGGTGATGCTCCCTACCCTCTTCTCTAATGCCTGGTGTTAGGCAAAGGTAGTGACAGATGCCATGTTTCAGCCATCATATCTCAATCACTTTTATACTGCAGTAACAACCGGAGCCCCAACCAAGATCAGGACCTGGTTGTGCTAGGAGCTGCACAATTGCTTCGTATGAGACCATCCCAAGAGTTGACAGTCTAAAGATACAGTGCGCTATGCTGTAAGCATGGGGTTTTCCTCTAACTACAAGGAGGTTTCAATCTACTATAGTGCTTGAGTTAACAGTGTGGGTCTTTTAGCTCAGACAGGCTTGTGGCCTTAGATGCAGAGGTCCTAGGTTCAATCCCTGATATCTGGCAATCCATCCCAGGGTGTTGCCTTATGTAAAGAAAGGGTGTGGATTGGATTGGGAAATAAAATCTAGCGGTGAGGGGACAGTTTTGAGGTCTGGCTAGGCTGAAATCAGTTACTTTCCCAGAAACTAGAGGCAGGGAAAGAAGGTGATTTGCCCAAGGTCATGTAGCAGATCAGTGGCAGAGCTGGGCCAAGAGCCCGGGTCTCCTAAAGCCCAGTCCAGTACCCTACAAACTAGACTGTTTCTCAATTGGTGGATTACAAACTGCAGTGGGGGCAAGAGAGGTGAAAATTTTCACCTCCATCTAAAATGTCTTGCTCCTCCCCTTCAAGGTCAAATGTTCTCTGTCAGCATCTTGATATTTACCCATAAGCCTATGTAATTTCTCATTGTTGGCAACACTTATTATTATTTTATTGTAGAACAGATGTAAGAAGGGTTGCAAAAATCTTTGTCTAATAAGAGATCTCCAGCCTGAGAAGGCAGACGGACACTGTATTCATAGACTCATAGAATATCCAGGTTGGAAGGGACCTCAGGAGGTTCTAGTCCAACCCCCTGCTCAAAGCAGGACCAACACCAATTAAATCATCCCAGCCAGGGCTTGTCAAGCCGGGCCTTAAAAACCTCTAAGGAAGGAGATTCCACCACCTCCCTAGGTAACCCATTCCAGTGCTTCACCACCCTCCTAGTGAAAAAGTTTTTTCCAAATATCCAACCTAAATCTCCCCCACTGCAACTTGAGACCATTACTCCTTGTTCTGTCAACAAGTGTTCCAGTGTGCGGCTTCCCCAAGAAAGTACAAAGAAAAGATGTAAATGGAATTCTAGAGGCAGCTTTCTGGTGTGGTGTTAAAATGTTCAGTAACGAAAGTATTGGAGCTACAGGACTAACTCCTATGAAACTCTCTTTCTTGACGGGGCTGGGTGGGGTCCAGGCCGTTCCCTTTTGTGTGTATGGGCCCAGCTAATATGAAACCACGAGTAGAGGACAAGCCAGGAATCCAGCCCAAGTTTGCTCAAAACTGTGTGAGAGTCGTAGAAAGTTCCAGATTCAGACATCCCTAAACTTAGGGAGTATTGGAAAAGCTAGAGAAGCACCCAGAGCAGAATTTTGCAAACAGTCTCTCTCAAAACCGGTCAAACCAAACCCCAGCTGCAAACGTTTGCCCTCTGGATCGAGATGTCACTTCCCTTGGGCCGACTTAGAATCATAGAATCATAGAATATCAGAATTGGAAGGGACCTCAAGAGGTCATCTAGTCCAACCCCCTGCTCAAAGCAGGACCAATTCCCAGCTAAATCATCCCAGCCAGGGCTTTGTCAAGCCGGGCCTTAAAAACCTCCAAGGAAGGAGACTCCACCACCTCCCTAGGTAACGCATTCCAGTGTTTCACCACCCTCCTAGTGAAATAGTTTTTCCTGATATCCAACCTGGACTTCCCCCACCGCAACTTGAGACCATTGCTCCTTGTTCTGTCATCTGCCACCACTGAGAACAGCTGAGCTCCATCCTCTTTGGAACCCCCCTTCAGGTAGTTGAAGGCTGCTATCAAATCCCCCCTCATTCTTCTCTTCTGGAGACTAAACAATCCCAGTTCTCTCAGCCTCTCCTCATAAGTCATATGCTCCAGACCCCTAATCATTTTTGTTGCCCTCCGCTGGACTCTTTCCAATTTTTCCACATCCTTCTTGTAGTGTGGGGCCCAAAACTGGACACAGTACTCCAGATGAGGCCTCACCAATGTCGAATAAAGGGGAACGATCACGTTCCTCGATCTGCTGGCAATGCCCCTACTTATACAGCCCAAAATGCCGTTAGCCTTCTTGGCAACAAGAGCACACTGTTGACTCATATCCAGCTTCTCGTCCACTGTGACCCCTAGGTCCTTTTCTGCAGAACTGCTGCCTAGCCATTCGGTACCTAGTCTGTAGCAGTACATGGGATTCTTCCGTCCTAAGTGCAGGACTCTGCACTTGTCCTTGTTGAACCTCATCAGGTTTTTTTCTGCCCAATCCTCTAATTTGTCTAGGTCCCTCTGTATCTGATCCCTACCCTCTAGTGTAGGGTTACCATATCTCATAAATAAAAAAAGAGGACCCTCCACGGGCCATGGCCCCGCCCATTTCCCCACCCCTAGCCCCGCCCCAACTCCGCCCCTTCCCCCACCCTAACTCCGCCCCCTCCTCCCTCCCACTCCCAGCCAGGGGGAAAGGGCTGCCCCAGTGCTACCAGCTTCACGGTTTGCCGGGCAGCCCCCAGACCCTGCGCCCCCAGCCGGCGCTTCCCCAGCGCAACTGGAGCCCGGGAGGGGAAGCGCCCAGCCGGGGGCGCAGGGTCTGGAGGCTGCCCAGCAAACCGTGAAGCCGGTAGCGCTCGGGCTTTGGGCAGCCCCTATGCCTCCGGACCCTGCGCCCCCAGCCGGGCACTTCCCCTCCGGGGCTCCGGCGGCTCTGCGTAACTTACACTGTATAAGTTACACAGAGCCGAAGAGGAGCAGAGCCCCCGCAGCTGGAGGCTCTGCTCCTCTTAGGCTCTAAGAGCCGGGCTGCCCCAGCGCTACCGGCTTCGGGCAGCCCCCGTGCCTCCGGACCCTGCTCCGCCGGAGCCCGGGAGGGGAAGTGCCCGGCTGGGGGCGCAGGGTCCGGAGGCAAGGGGGCTGCCCGAAGCCGGTAGCTCTTGGGCAGCCCGGTTCTTAAACAGAGCCTCCAGCAGCTGAGGCTCTGTGTAACTGACACTGTGTCAGTTACACACAGCCCTGGGGGCTGGAGGCTCCAGCCGCCCCGCTCTGTTTAAGAACCGGGCTGCCCAAGCGCTACCGGCTTCGGGCAGCCCCGTGCCTCCAGACCCTGCGCCCCCAGCCGGGCACTTCCCGTCCCGGGCTCCGGCGGCGCAGGGTCTCCAGGCAGGGGGCTGCCCGAAGCCGGTAGCTCTCGGGCAGCCCGGTTCTTAAACAGAGCCTCCAGCAGCTGAGGCTCTGTGTAACTGACACTGTGTCAGTTACACACAGCCCCGGGGGCTGGAGGCTCCAGCCCCCCCTGCTCTATTTAAGAGCCGGGCTGCCCGAGCGCTACCGGCTTCGGGCAGCCCCCTTGCCTCCGGACCCTGCGCCCCCAGCCGGGCACTTCCCCTCCCGGGCTCTGGCGGCGCAGGGTCTGGAGGCACGGGGCTGCCCGAAGCCGGTAGCGTTCAGGCAGCCCGGCTCTTAAACAGAGCCGCCATTTTCCCGGACATGTTCGGCTTTTTGGCAATTCCCCCCGGACGGGGGTTTGACTGCCGAAAAGCCGGACATGTCCGGGAAAAAGAGGACGTATGGTAACCCTACTCTAGTGTATCTACCACGCCTCCTAGTTTAGTGTCATCTGCAAACTTGCTGAGAATGCAGTCCACACCATCCTCCAGATCATTAATAAAGATATTAGACTTCTCCCTGAACCCTTCCATAAACATTGTTCCACAAACATAGGGCCTGCAGGTACAGGCTCTAGGCCTCATGTGCTAGGCATTGTGCAAACTGCTACAAAGGGAGCCCCCGAGAGCTTCCAATCCCAATGCAAGGTGAGAGACATGAGCTGCACAGGGACACTGGGTCTGATCAGCAGAAGTCACAGGGCAGAACTCCTGCAATCCGTGTGGAAACCCAAACCCCAGCAGGGTTTTGTAGAGGCTGGTTCAGGACCTTGTGAACTTTCCCTACGGCTGCAGCGTATTCTTCCCATCCAGCTGCCTGGGAACGTACATTTAAATTGATTTGCCTTATTAATGTCACATCAGACGTGTTTTAGCAGCTTAATCTTCGGCGGTGAGGGAGAAAGAGGGTGGGGAAATGGAAATGAACACTTCGGCAGAGCCACTCCGACTTTGGGAATGTGACAATTACTGTCCTTAATTTTTTTTTACCATTAAAAGGCAAATAGGGGCGCTTTTTTTTTTTTTAATTCTTTATAACAGTAAGAAGCGGCTTCCATCATCTCTAGGCAGTTAATCGGTGCGCTATAGAAAAGGATGGGGAAATAAGTGTCTCCTAATGAAAGGGTCCCTGTAAGGTCAGCCTTCCGCTTGTTAGCTAATCAGAGACTTATTTGTTTTGCAAATTGCTCTCCCGTTTTGAACGCAGTGTGGTAATTTCCATGGCAGGGAAGCAGGAGTGAGTTCATGGGGCTGGGGTTTGTTTTTTCATGTGGTGTGTTTTTTTGAAGCCCTCAATCTGTCATTGGGAGGGGGATAAAAATAGACTGGCAAAGAAAAAGAGCACGCTGCCGGTTTTGTTCCAGGCGCTTCAGTCGTGTATTCATGGCTGGAGAGCTGAGGGATGAATGATGACTGGCGGGGTTGTCTTATTGGACAAAAGTGGTGTCTCTTGTGCATCTGCTGTGGGCTTGGGAAGGCTATAAATACCTAGCTGTCCTATACCACTCTTCCTCCATAGATCTCAAAGTGATTTACAAAGGAGGTCAGCATCATTAGCCCCACTTTTCAGGTAGAGAAACTGAGGCACGGAGTGGGCAAATGACTTAGGTCACCCAACAGGCCACTGGCTGAGCTGAGGATAGAGCCCAGGTCTTCTATATCCCACCCTGTAGCCCTCTGCTCTTCCCTATAGATGCAATGCTCCGTTATACATTTTCATCTAGCTCTACAGGGGGCCATTTATGCCTCTACTCACCAAGTGCCGAGGAGCAGGATGTCGGGCAGGACGATGAAAAGTAATGGCTGCAGCACGTTGTGCCTGTGGCACTTTCATCTCGGGCCACTGGGGCTGGCCTCCAGGCTGGAGAACAAGTTCTAGGTAACATTGGTCTGCACAGGCTGCCACAAGGAAAGTGCGTTTAAAAAGTCAAGCACAGTGTAAGTCCTTTTCTCCCCTTCTGTAAACAGCACAGGCAGGATTGGTCAGGAGCGGACAAGGAAAAGGCTCTGCTTGGTTCCCTGCCGGAACGGAGAATCGCTGTGAAATTAAAAGGAAGGGAATTCATCCAACAAACAAGCCTCCTTCCCCTTCCTCTCCCACGCCGCTCTGCTGCGACAGGGTGGAGCCCGTGAGGTTATAGAGCGCATGTGCCCATGTCCATGTGTGCACTTCAATACTACGGGGTCGGGTGCCTTTTAGAAATGCCTCAGACCAGACAGCCAAATGCACCTCAACTGTGCTTGAAATATAGGTGTTCCCCCTTCCACCTCCAGCTCCGCCACTGACTTCCTGTGCACGCTGCAGAGGCCCCAGCCTGCTGCCATGGAGGGCGAAGGCAATGCCCCCGCAACTTCAGCAAGGAAGGGTTGGCCTCTTGGTGCCTCAGGTTCTCCTCTGTAAAGTGGGACAATGCTGGCTCTCTCAGCAGGTGGAGATCCTGTCCAAATGCACCTTCCAATTCTTCATGAGCTCCAGCGTCCGCCAGCGAGGCACGCCTCCCTCTAGGGAGATCCTGGCCTCTGATTGGAGTAGGAGCTCGCAGAAGAGATAAAAGAAGCTCCTTGCATTACGTGGGGGAAAACCAGGTCAGCCCTTAGTTGTCTGCAGCCACGACCATTTGTGCTGGTTCGTACACGAACATTCCTGCTCTGGTTTTACTTCTGGGGCAGAGCCAGAAAGGGAGCCCAGTTCCGAGGCCCTGTCCTGCCAGCTCACCCCTACTCTCCCTGTCAAAAGCTCCCCCAGCCCATCGGATGGCTCTGGCTTTAGAAAGTCACATGGATAAAACCCATTTCTGTAATGCAGTATGTGGGGGTTCTGTATGCTCTAAGGCAGCGGTTCTCAAACTGTGGGTTGGGACCTCAAAGTGGGTCGTGACCCTGTTTTAATGCGGTCGCCAGGGCTGGCATTAGACTTGCTGAGGCCCGGGGCTGAAGCCGAAGCCCGAGCCCCACCGCCCAGGGACAAAGCCACCTTATTGCATTCCAGTTCTCTGGCTACCAGTCAGCATGTAGGGCCAGTACAGTGAGAAGTTATTTTAAATTCTCCTCGCATATACCAAAATGTTCTTCTGACCCCAAGAGGTCAGCCACATTCCCAGGTCAGTATAGGTTTGGATCTTACCCAAAACACCACACTGCCAGCCAATCCTTTAGTCTAAAACTAAAGGTTTATTAGACCGAAAAAAGAACAAGAGAGATGTTAAATGGTAAAACTGTCACATACATACAAAGATTGCAAAGTCCATAAATCAGGTTCCTAGCAGTATTGATGAGATTGCTGGCTTGAAAGTCCGTCTGCAGCACATCCACAGCTTGGATGGGTCATTCAGTCCTCTATTCAGAGCTTCAGTTTGTAGCAAAGTTCCTCCAGAGGAAAGAATCAGGACTGAAGACAAATGGAGAAGATGCAGCTGCCTTTTATAGTCTTTTGCCACGCGGCCTGTGTTTCCTTTGTTTCCAACACAAGCTGCCCAGCACATGGCTTGAAAGCCTTAGAGTTCTGTCCAGAGGCATGTCCCTGCTGAGTCATAAGGTGTATCTGCCTTCTCTCAATGGGTCAGTTGTATAGGTGATGGTCCTTAATGGGCCATCACACAGGCTAGGTAGTGCTGCTGCTGCCAAACTGTTTGGGGGTGTCACCCAGAAGCATAGCACAAGTTTTGTAAGACAGACAGACATATCTATAACCCAAAATTCAAAGGCGATACAAACGCATACATGAGATTATCATATCTGGCAAATTCTAACATTTTGGCAGATATCTTATGGCATATCTAGTGTAACTCTGCAATTTTACAATATCGGTATTTATAATATCCTAAAGTGTCTCCCAGATTCCATATGGTGTCCCACCTCTCCTCACCTGTCACATCTCCTCCAAACTCTCTTACCTGTGCTGCTTACGTGGAAAGGGCACCTGCCTCGTGACTTCTGCTTTCATATGGTTTTTGTGTGCCTAAAGAAAGAGGGAAAAGGAAAAAAAACCTTTAATTAGAGCAGTGTCAGTTGCCAAGCTGAGCTCTCCAATCCAGAGTCCATGCAGCCAGGCCAGAAATGCCAGCCTGACCCGTGGAGGCGCGTCCTCCGCATGAGACACAGGCAACGTTCAGTCCCCTGGAGTTGAGTGCACAGGTCTGTCTACCCTACAGCTTCCAAAGGAGGCGCTGAAAAGCTGGCACCAGAGGAGAAATGGCAAGTGCAGGCAAGGCCCGAACGACTGTGACACTTTGCCTGCTTTATGCTTCTCTGGCATGATAAAAGGGGTGTGAAGAGCCATTGAGAATGCCCCCAAGGGAGGGGCTGCCCCCAGTGATATAAGAGCTTGCCCCAGCCCTTTGTGTAAGAGGGGTGGCCAGAATGCAGTGTGGGACAGCTATTCTCTGCGTAAGCAATGCATAAGTTAGAGAAACCTCAAGGCTGCTCTAACTTGCACCAGCGCTGCACATACCCCGAACCTAAGGGGGGGCCGAAGCAGCCTAAAGCCACCTTTGCCCTGATTCCATGCCATCCGTGCAGGAAGGGTGAACTGACCCAGGCCTGATAAATGACATGCTCAAGCTCATAGATGGAGTCTGGGGAAGCGCTCGAAACTGAAATCAAATCTCCTGACTCCTAGCCCTTTGCACTAACTGCTAACCCAATGCTTCCTCTTTAACCCTTCCCTGAAGATTGAAGGCAGTGCCAGTGGTGCTAATTCAGAACTGCTGTTGGAGCAAGACTCTTGCTTGGCACCGGTGACCTGTAGAAGCAGCTGAATGTATCACAGGGGCATGAGACCTGTAGTCTGCCGTTAAGAGCAGAGGAGAGGGGGTTTTGTTCCCCTAGTGTCTTGGGTTTTCTTTTCCTCGGACTTTTGTGCCCTTGCTGACATCCAGTTGACACTGAATCGCAGTGTGGAGATAAGGCCCCAGGGTTTGCTCTGTATCACCTGCGTTCCTGTCATTTGTAATCCACTCCCTGCTGCACGCAAGAGCTTGTAAAGGAAGCAAGAGAGATGGGGCTAGCAGAGGACAAAGCCAGACAGGATACGCTGCACCAAGTAGAGGAGAGAGTGTCCAGCGATTAAAGCAATAGGCTCCGATTTGGGATGTCTGGGTCCAATTCCCAGGTGAGACTCTGGAGAAAGTCATTTAATGTCTCTGTGCCATCACTGGGCTGTAGTTCTTGTTAGATGCTCCCATGTTCTGCTGGTGAGGTACTTAGGCAGACAGTCTACGCCAGGCAATGGTGAATCAGTTGGGATGAAGGCAGAGCTGGTTCCAAAACAGGGCTGGGTTCTGTCTGGATAGTGCAACTCCATTGTCTTTACAGCAAATGGAATTTGGCCCTGGTACTCCCCCCACCTCCTTCCCCCCCTTTCTTGTTTTTGGGCATCTGGATGTGGAGACTCTGAAATACCCCAAGGAAGCTTTTCTCCTAATGAGGTGTCTGGCCCGGTTTTGCAGAGCGGAGAGATTCAGTAACGGGTTGGAGAAGCATGTGAAATGCGGGATGCTTCTCTGGATGAAACTGACCTGCTTGCTGTGAAGCTCATGTATTACAGATCCCAAAGCTCTTCACTGTGCTACGCATGATGTGTAAAGCAGCCTCCCAAATTCCAGGCATCGAGGGGTCGGGTCTGGATCACTAGTAATTGAAACTCTGGCCAGATTGAGATCCAAACCCAGAAAGGGCCGTTTTTCCTAGCCTGCTTCAGCTGTGTCCCTGCATAGCGAAAGAATCTCAGAAACAGCTGATCTCACAAGACTTCCACCAGCTGGGGTCAAAATCCATGTTAGACTTGGGCACTAGTGAACCTTTGCCCAGGTTCAATCTGGAACCCCGAGTCCCTAACCCTAAATCTAACCTAGACCCAAACATGGCCTACAGCTGTAACATACACCCGCAGTCTCTCTTTACCCTTCCTTGAGCTGTTGACTCAACTTCTTCCATTACCTAGTACCTTAATTACATTCCCTGCAAGCACTTTCTAGCCCTTGGACTATTTGTTACCCAAGAGGCTTCTGTCCCTACAATCCAGTCTTCTCTAAATTTCTTTCCCACCCCCCCAGCTTGGTGGGCTCACATATCCAATATAAATCTTGGGTCCTATCCAGCATCTTCTGGAGGGTCCATCTCTCATCTTGTGTGCAAACAGATTGTTCCTTCCATGGTTTATATCTTCATGTATGTAATAAGCTGCCACTTATCTAGCCCCAGCCGCAGCCCAGTGAGCAGACCTGACAGATGTGGGCTCATCAGGGGCGGGCGCCCTATTAGTAATGAATGGAGAGTTTACAATCCAAGCAGCTGTTCCACTCGGGGTGCCGGCAGTTCCCAGCCACTCTGCTGACTAATGCCGTGCTGCATTCGTTAGCAGCAATATGGAGCCGCCTCCTGGCCCTGATGTTCCTGCTGCTGCTGAAACCAGGCTTCCCTGATCCTATTCTCCTCCCCTCCCTGCCCTGTCCCAATACTCCGCCTGCCCACCTCGATTTCCAGAGCACTGCCTGGCCGCCATTTGAGCAATGGAGCTCGGCTGACACCCCACCTGCCTCGGAGTGTTTCCAGCCATGCACAGGGAAGGAAATGTGCATTGGTGCACGTCTCTGCACCGTCTTCCCCAGGTCCAGCTGAGCTGTTCCGCCTCTCACATCTGGCAGCTTTCTACAGCAGTTTGTGTGGCGGCCTTGTGCACAGGCAAGAGGATGGGGTGCAGGGGGCTAGAGGAGAGGTGGCTCTCCTCCTCCTCTAAGGCCCTAGAGCGCCTTCTCCACTATGTCCATCTCACGGGGGTCTCTCCAGCAGAAACGAGGCTTGGAAAAGGTGGTGCCTGCGATTCAACAGTAATAATTAATTTAAAAACCAGCCTCTCCGCACGTTGCTGTGGTTAGCACTTGAGAATAGAGAGAGCTGCAAAATATCTGGATTTTTTCTTTTCTTTTTTTTATTTAGTCAATCTCCTGATGTTTTGGAGGCCTGACTCCTGATTTTTGGACTGCTTGGGGTTGACAATACTGTTTTAATTTCACTGTAAATTCACTTTTACAAGCAACATGAAAGCCCCTCTCTGCATATTAGGCTCTGTGAAAAATCCCTTCTTCCTGCCCCTACTTAATTTTTTTTTTTTTTTAACAAATGTATGTGTGGGGATAAACTACTTGACAGCACGTCCCTTTATATCGCAATCCAGAGCCATCCCCTGGCACATCAACAAATTCCGGGAATGGGAGATTATTAGATCATTTCTCTCTTGATGTCAGCATCTCTTTTTTGTTCCCTCTCCCATTCTCTCGAAATCTCATCGTTAAAATTCTCAGGGGCTTTTCTCTGCATTGGGAAGAGAGGGAGGTTTTCTTGGGCGGAAGGGTGAGGGGAACAAACCAACCCTGTTTTCAAGTAAAAAGGAGACAAGTTCTGTGTCAATTGGGGCTGTCACCCTTTCCCCAGCAATTCATCAGCTCCGGTTTACCGTTCCCTTGCTTTAGAATGTGTGTGTGAGAGCCGGATGGCTGTCGGTGCTCATTCCTCTCAAACATGTCGTCAGAGCGAGAAAGACCCAAAAACTAGAACACCCACGTCCCGACCACGTCTGCTGCGTCCATCGCCCAGAACATGGCTGCACGCTCCAGGCATGAAGCAGTGGGAGGTGCTTTGCTGGGGACAGTCCAGTTAGGGAAGATGGTGAGAAGGCAAGCGGGATCCAGCGCCTTGATTTCTGGTTTGAAGACAGCAGCGAGGCCCTCCTTCCTTGCCGTGATGGTTGAGTTGCTTTCGTCCCATAGTGGCAAGGGAATCGCAGTTGTCTTAATCCTGCTTCCTGCTGGGAATGGCTTGGAGATCAGCCCCTCCCACTGGCAGTGCAGAGGTCTCCGGGGGTATGTCTATGCTGCACGCTGAACCCAGGCTCTCACTGAGGATTGAGCCCAAGCCTGCCTCCCATCCACACACAAATCAGTCTGACTCAGGTCAGCCAGCACTCAGGACCCAGTCCTCGGTTCCTGCTAGAGGGGAGGATCAGTGCCCGAGTCCCATTGCGACTTCATGCAAGCGCTGTGATTTTTGCAGTGTGGACGCAGGTTAAGCCATGGACCTGAGTCACAAGATCTGCGCAGTGCAGTATGGGCACATGAGTACGGCTGTGAGACCCAGTCCAGTAACTGTAAACCCAGGTTTACAGTGCAGCATGGATGCTCAAGTGAGGGCTTGGAAACTCCACCTCCACAAGCCCCATTCCCCCAGGCCTGCGTTCATAATGCAGTGTAGATGCTTCCTGTGTGTGAAGTGACAGCTGACTGAAGTGCAAATCGTGCCATTGGCTTTTGGCTTTCTGGCCCAGTGTTCTCATTAGGACTGAAGTTTGCCACAGGCAGCTTTCCCCAGCCACGAAGAGAAACAGAATATTTGGAGAGGGAGAGTTGGGTCGCCCAGGATCAATTCCTGGCTCTGCTGGGTGGCCTTCAGCACATCCCACTAGCCTCTGAATGCCCGTATTTATCCACCTGTTTTCTCTCTCTCTCACACTCACTCACACACACACACACACGAGATTTAATAGTGTCAGTTTCTCGTTTCAGGGAGACCATCCAGCCCAGTGTTATGACAGAAACCAGGATCACATGCTTCAGAGGAAGGTGCAAAAAGACCTAATAAGCAATTACGGAACAACCTGCCCCCAGGGGAAATTACCTCCTGTCCTGAGGCAGTCGCGTGTCCTGAAGCATGAAGGCTTATATCAGAACGGTAGATATAGCCCCCATTACCATAGCATCTGAGCAATTCACCATCTTCAGTGGATTCCAGTGCTGTTATCCCCCTGGTGCAGATGGGGAATTGAGGCACAGATAGACTAAGGGACTTGTCCGAGGTCACGCAGAGAGTTGATGGTGGAGCTGGGAATTGAATGCAAGTCTTCTGAGTCCCAGGCCAGCACCCTAACCCTAAGACTGTCCTTTCGTCCAGATAACATCCCCTCATAGTTAGATCCTATATTCTGTATTAATTTTTACCCTATCTAGCATAGCTGGGGATATTTGTATTATTCATGTACATATCTAATCCTTTCTGTTTCTTTATGCTGAGCTGTGACCTCCCTGATATCTTCTGGCAATGAGTTTCACAGCTTAATTATGCATGAGCGGCATTGGCATGCAGCCCTCAATGCCCACAGCAGAAATTGATGCAGAGATGAGACTCTGACCCTTAGTGGCTGTAACAGGGCCAGATAATATTGGATGAAGTGTTATGGACGCATGAAGTATTGTTAATCAATGGATACTGTGATGTAAGAAAGAACCCATGACAGTGGCAATGTAACCCTGCCACATGCCCCACGCCTGCTGTGGCCACACATTTGCTATGGCTGGATCAGTAGTTAACCCTTTATAGATCAGTCCCTTGGAGGTAGAATAATCATCGTTCCGTTACTTAAGGGAGACGCTAACTAGCCAGTCTATTCCTTCTGCTGCGCGGGGAGAGCAACGTCTGTAGATAAAAGTGATTCTGCTTGTGCCGATTTCCCTTCTCCTTGGGGTTGCTTTGGGCTTTGGTTTTCAGGACACCTAGGAAGGCAGGAGTGAGAGTGACATGCCAGGGGAAGCCTTTTTCTTGTGCTCGCTTCATTTTGCTGGGCAGACTCCAAGAGGGGAGATGACTGGTGAGCCGGGAAGCTGTTCTCCCAGAGACGGGCTGGATGTTTGTTTCTGCTAAGTCCTTCAGTGTCGTTTCCCTGTGTAAGAAGCCACTTGGGTGCCTTCCTCTGGGGCCCAGCGTCGGGGGAGTAGGATCCTCTGCTCTCCTTCAAAAGCTGCCCTGTGGAATAGCTTGCAAGAGGAATGGGGGTTTGAATAGTGTCTGACCTCAGAGCTCCTTGCCACATGGGGACTATCAATGTACGGAGAGTCAGTGGCCGCACATCAATACCTGTCACCTGCCCATTGCCTGAGATCACTAGCCATCAATACATCAAAACTTGCACTCTTCCCCATGCCCGAGGAAACGCAGGGGATACTGTCTGTTGTCAGACACCACCGGTGTGGTGCTCTGGGCCTCTGATACAAGAGTTTATGTTTCAGGGCCTCATCTTACTACACTGCCAATGCTGAGGTTGGATGTGTGCATGCATATTTATCTTGGCATTCATATAGGGCCCAGCACGGGGTGTCTGAGCACCAGCCCTCAGAATGCTGTGCTGCTGACTTCAGAATTTCCATCAGCCTTTTATTCATCTCGGGATAGGAGCAGGCCGGGAATCCCCCATCGATGGACAGGTATGCCAGGAATGGAAATAATCAGGCTGCGATCCAGCGGGAGTCTGCAGCAGTAGGGCTCACTGCAGGATGATTCGAGCCGTTTACTGCTCATGGTGGGGTAGGTTTGGATTATTATCCCTATCCTACAGATGGGGAAACTGAGGCACGGCACGACACTGATTTTTTTTTTCCTTTTGTCAATGACTTTCTTCAGGTTCTAACAGCATGTTAGTGGCAGAGCTGGGAACCGAACCTAGGAGTCCTGACTGTTCAGCGCTACTAGACCGCTCCTTGCACAGGCAAAAAAAGTGAAAATTAGACACCCAGAAATCTCCTTTCTTTAAAGGCTCTGGCAAAATAGGGAGGCCCGTAGTATAAAGAAGGCATCTCGGGGTGCTACACCCTCCCAGTGCTAGGGATGTGGAGGGATTTCAGCTACTGTATATTTGTGTGCGTGTGTGGGAAGAAACTAGATTCATTTTAAAAGGTTATATTGATTGCAGTCAAGCATGAACCTCAGGCAAGGAGTGTTATGTAATTACCCACTCGGAGCTGTGCAGATGAGAGAACCAGCTGTTTTCCTCTCCGCAGAGCCATTGCACTTCAGCATCTCCTCAGCGCGCCCAAGTGTCCCCAGCGTCACAGATTATTGAGCAGTGTGGAACTGTGTGTCTGCAGGCTCATCAATCCTTCCCTTAAAGGGGGGGAGAGTGCAGAGTGCATGAGCCACACATTTAGGGGCTGGGAGCAGCTTCTCCTAAAAGGCAGAGCTTCTCCTTGTTAAGACAGGACGTGCAGACCAGCTCCAAAACCGATGTTCACGGGCAGTAAAGGATCTAGATCTGGTACCACTGAGAACAGATGACAGAACAAGGAGTAATGGTTGCAGTGGGGGAGGTTTAGGTTGGATATTAGGAAAACTTTTTTCACTAGGAGGGTGGTGAAGCACTGGAATGGGTTCCCTAGGGAGGTGGTGGAATCTCCTTCCTTAGAGGTTTTTAAGGTCAGGCTTGACAAAGCCCTGGCTGGGATGATTTAGTTGGGGATTGGTCCTGCTTTGAGCAGGGGGTTGGACTAGATACCTCCTGAGGTCCCTTCCAACCCTCATGTTCTATGATTCTAAAGTAAACTCTTTCTAGATTCTTATTTATTCAGAAGCCCTGCGCAGCTCAGTCTTTCTCCTGGCCTCTCTGAGTTCTTCAGCATAACGAAGCCGGATTCCTGCCACTGTGTCGAACCGCCATGAAGAACGTGTTAAGAAAAGGCTTGGGAGCAAGACGCCTCTCCTAGCCAGTGAATAAAACCAGGCTGCCTGTTTTCAATCCCAGCTCCAGTTCAGTGTGGGCTGGACTGTCTGCCGTAAAGGGACTCGACCAAGGAGATTAGGGTCTGGATCTTGCTCTATTGAAGCCAATGAGGGGTCATGTCATTCACGTGAATGGGAGCGATCAGAAACCCGGGTGAAACGGGACGCTGACAAGGAACAGAATGTGAAGCTGGCCAGCTCATTTCACTGTCCAAGCCCAGCAAGGTGCAAAGGGCCATAAAGCAGGTGATGAAGGGTGGACTGACATATCCACTCTGGATCTGGCCCAGTAGGTATGAGGAAGACGTAGGTTGGCTGTGTGTGTTTGTGGGCCAAAATCAGCCCCACTCCTGCAATGGAAAAACAGCTGGGGAACCAGCTTAAGAAACGACCTGAGAATTCCTCTTTCCCACCTTATATTGGTCCCCATTCCATCCCACCATCAGTGCAGGGAACGTGCCGTGGCCAACCCTGCCTACTAGAGGGGCTTGTTAGGGCAGTAGGCAGCCAGGTCCAAGTTAAAGCAATGGAGGCAGGGTAGAATTTTTCTCAGTGTGGGATTCCCTCTTTGGGAACCCCGCATTTAACAGGAGGTGCACAGTTAGCTGAATCCTTGATGGCTGCTTCCTGCATCCCTGGTCCTCAAGACCTGGCTGCCGACTGGCTCAGTTTTGCATGAACAGAGATGGTTCCAATTTCCTGCTGCTTGTTCCATTACCTGGGCTGGGTTTCAGCCTCTCTCACAAGGACAGCAGCAGATGTTGTCCCTCGAGGACTCGTCCGTCCCCCGTCCCCCGTCCCCCCCCGCTCCTCCTTCTCAGACAAGACTTCGGAAGGGGCTTCCGCTCCCTGGCTGCGTGTGGCCTGATACCTGAAAGACTTGGGAAGCTAATGGGAGCAAAACCAGCACCTGTTGCTTCTTCTCTCCCACTGCAAAGGGGAATGCGTTAGCAGATGTCCACCTACCATGGGATGGACGGGACTGGAGTTCATGACAGGAAGTAATTTTCCCAGGAGGATTTGGCCAGGACACCTGCATTTAGTGCCCTCCTCTTGTGAAAACACTACGGGATTTTTTTTAATGACAAGTCACCGGGACTTTACCCTGACAGCCCCTTACCTCCCCTCTACCTACCACTTTGCTGGAGTACTGACTCCGCACAAACTCACAGGAGCAAACTCCCCGTTCTACCTCGTGTCATAGCATCTGCGTTTTGGCACTTTCCCCCATCCACGTATAAACCGGACAAGACCCGTCTTAGCTTGCGCCAAGTCCGAGGCGGCTTCGCTATAGAGACACGTCCATGTTCTCTGAGCATGAAAGGTTCCTTTATGGGATCCTGCCTTCCAGCGAGTGTCAAGGAGCTGGGCGGGTAGCTCCTCCCGCTCCATTTGTCTCCAGCCGGCCGTTCTCTTGGAGTCACTCGCTGGGATCTGGCGGCCACGTGTTCCCAGAACTCTAGGTCTCAATTACAGGAGTGGGAAGCGTTTCGCCTTTATCAGAAGGGATAAGAATAGAGAACGGCAGGCGGCTAACTGCGGGATCTGGATGAAAGGCAGCTGGCTCTAATTCTTTCCCCGCACAGGGCGCGCCTGCCCCTTCTTCCCTTCTCTTTTTTTTTTCATGAGCCGTAATTGGCACACCACGCCGCAGTTGACTGTAGCACTTCACCAAAGCCAGGAGCATCCTGAGGCCAAGACTCCAGACTCTATGTCAATGAGTTCGAGGGCAGGGAGGATGCTTTTGATCCCGCACTACTACTTCTTCCCGTGTGCTGGAGGATAACTAGCCTCTGTTGAATGTATTCCTCTGGCCTGAGCTTTGCCTCTCTCAGCAAAGGAAACCGAGTGCTGCGGCGCCATTTCACCAACGCCCTGCGCTGCCCCAAGATGCCACGTGCCGTTGTAACCAGATCAGCAGATTTGCTCTTCCTTTGAGGCTGGCTAGCTGCTTGAGGATCCAGCCACTGATGTAGCCTCACCTGCCCAGGACTGGGCTGAAGTGAAAATCCAAATGGCTGATGCCTACAAAGAGTAGAGTTGTCAAGGGCCTGATGGGGAACTTGCTGGAAAGCGGGGGGGGAAGAGATTTTAAATTCCCTTTCTTTCAATTGCTGAGTTTAGTGCCCGCAAAAGTGAAGGGCTCTTAAGCACAGCCTACTAGAATCTGGTGCAATGCAAGATGAGGGTGTGTAAACGTCCCCCACCCAGCTCTGCAGCTGCACCTCAATCCTGATTTAAGGCACGCTCTGCTTTCTACTCCCGGGGTCCACGCTCCTAGCTCAGGCTGTGTCCTGACCTGCAGCAGCCCCTCGGTCTCAACAGCAATTCCATCCAACCGTGTGGTATTCTTTTGATGGACCCAAACACATCCTAGGGTGAGCCTGCCAGACTGATCAGCACTTGGGGTCTGAGTCAGGGTTTGAATCCAGGGTCCCAGAGAAACAAAGGCAGCACAATGACCTTCTGTCAACTTTTGGCCTCATTTGTAGCCATTTAAGCTTCACAAGGGAATGACTGACCCAATGGACCAGAACCTCTGGTGACTAACAGTGTTCTAACATCAAATATCTACCAACCTGGTACCTGAGCAGCTGGGGAGAGCTGAGTCATGGCTAACCATGGGCACTTCAAGGACAGTTCTGAGCCTTCCTGATTTTTTCCCTAGCACCCAACTCTGGGGCGTGTGAGGATTATATTAGCCATTAAGAGAGGCCCTCAGCCCCTGGCTTTGCAACTGGATCAAAAAATTTCCCTGGAGTTTGAGGTTGTTCAGTACTTGAGGTTTAGTTCAGGTCAATCACATGAGTAAGTGCTGTCAGAGGTTTCTCATGATGGTGTTATTCTCGCACTAGAATGCCAGCGGTCCTGGCTTCACAAGCCTAGTGGTGGATGTGAAAATGACTATACCTTCAAATTCTGAGGTCAGACTAGATGATCACAAAGGTCCCTTCTCACACTTAAAATTATTTTCAGAGGGTTAGGGTTAGCACTTTCTGGAACTAGGGCCCCTTTTGACATGTCTCAATGGGAGTACACAAAAACTGAGGCTTCCAAAATCACTAGTGACTCTTGAATGTGTGTGCGTGTGTGTGTTTGCAATGGTTCCTCAGACTTTGTTTTCATTAAATTAACACCAGTCTCCAGTAATTATCCAGTCCTCCAGTGTGACTCATTTGGTGCAGTGTTCACTTCTAGTCAGCAGATCGTAAAGAAATTCACTGTGTCACTTAGCGAGGCACAGAGAGAGATTATCCCAGAACTTTAAAGCTCTGAGTTATGACTCCAGCCGTAGGGGTAAA
Source organism: Chrysemys picta bellii (assembly GCF_011386835.1). Lineage (NCBI taxonomy): Eukaryota > Metazoa > Chordata > Testudines > Emydidae > Chrysemys > Chrysemys picta. Next base: position 16,165,860 of record NC_088813.1, read on the forward strand.
AAAATCAAATCAAATAAAAAGGATAAGATTGGAGACTTAATTGAGGTAGTAAAAAACCTTGAGTGGGGGACATCTAGATCTGAGATAACAATAACCCAAGTTTTTATTTTCAGATGAACGTGACTTGACAGGAGGGCACCAAAGGAAATGAAAGCAAAACAAACCCCAGCAGGTCATAGTAAAATATATGGAAAAAATCAGGGGCACTTGCTGGAGCGGCACCAGGGTTTTTGCTGCCCTAGGCAGCAGCGCTCCTCCTCTGAGCATTCGGTGGCAGGGGGTCCTTCCGCTCCGGGTCTTCGGGGGACTTCGGCGGCGGGTCCTTCACTCGCTCCGGGACCCGCCGCCGAAGTCCCCCGAAGACCCGGAGCGGAAGGACCCCCCGCCGCCGAATTTCCACCAAGGATGGAAAAATGCTCCCCTCCAAATCCTGCCACCCTAGGTGACCACCTAGGGTCGTCTAGTGGAAGCGCCGGCCCTGGGCACTGGAGTCATCTGTATTGGTATAGAGATGCTAGAAAGGAAAAACAGACTCGGAGCTTGCCTTCATAAATGCTTAGGGAATTGTTAATGCTCAGCAGCAGGGTCCACATGGACACTTAGTTTGTGGTAAGCTAGAGTATAAATCTACCCCACCCTATGTCTGTGGCTGTGGACCAAGGAGCTACGTTTCAGTTGGAGCTGGGTAGACGAACAAGGGTTTTTGGGTATCGTTTTGTGCCTGTGTTAATTTTGAAGGGTCCCAAAGTACTTTACAGGCTAGTTTATAAATAAGAACACTGGGGATCAACCTCTTCCACCCCTGATGGCAGCAGCGTCCGGGTGAAGCAGAGCGGTTGCTGGTTGCTGCGTGCTCTCAGCGGTTTAGGCTGTATGTGAAGAAGAATACTGGGTCTGACTCTCATCTCTTGCGCCAGCCAAAAGCTTCCTGGTTATTTGTAGGTTAAGTCATGGGTGGGTGAGAGAGGGAGGGGAATCTGGCCCAATACTGTATCCGATTTGGTGCTCCAAGGGAAGTTTTGGGAGGCAGAATACTGTCCATGCCTCCACTCTCTCATGCAAAGTGACATGGAAGTTTTGTTGAGAACAAGGTTCTCAATTTGACCTCTCCTAGGAAGGATGGCACCTTGAGCAGCCCAGTACCACCCTTACAGGGAGCTGGGGCATTTGGCTGGGTAGCAACGTCAGAAGGAAAGTCCTGTATGCTCAGCACCTCTACCTAGCATGGCTTTACAGATAATGGGGGAAACCTAGACTAGAGAGGAGTGACCAGAATCTCAGTTGCTGTCAACTGGGGTGGCTCCATTTACACCCACTGTCTGGCCCTATAGTTGAGGCTAAACAATTGAAATGAGATGTGCTGCCCTTTGTGGGATCCTGCTCTTGGGTATACCTGAGTCTGCAGGTGGTCGCAGAGTATTTGTGACGATGGCTAAGAAACCAGTGAGGCTACACTTGCTATTCGTTCTTCGTGGCTCCCAGTTGGTGGAATTCACTCTTGCGCCGGACTGGACTGGTGCTGCACCCCTGCACCGAGGTGAGTTTTCTCCTTTTAGTCATTCATTAGTCTCCTCTTTAAACACGTTTCCTCCAGCCAGCCGGGAAGTGGGAAAAGGAACCAGGTGACTGCCCCAAATGGCTTATCAGCAAAGCAAGCAGTTCATGAAAATTGTTCATCCACCATCTTCAGCAAATGGTCTTGGATAATGACTGTGTCTGTAGCTAATGAGTCTGGCTGGGGAGTGATTCAAGAACTGGATTTATAAAAGGCTAAAACTCCTCTCGTTTTTGGTTCAGGAAGTACTTAGCCAACCACCTCTGCTCCCCATGTAACCCCGGGGAGGGGGGCTGTCTGCACTGCATCTGGCCCCAAGCCTCCCAGCCCAAGTCCACAGACTTACGTTAGCAGAGCCTAGAGCGCTACCTACAGCGGCGTGGCCGGTGCGTGGGCTTGCGACGTCTCCGCGGCTATTTTTAGCATGCTAGCGCTAACCTGAGTCTGTGGCCCCCTTCTGGGAGGTTTGCTCCCAGCTGCGGTCTAGACGTGCCCTGAGGGATCCCGCATGCAACAGCTGCCCAAACAAGTTCCTGCTTCGCTTGTGGGATCTAACGAGCTGCTAGGTTGAGCTGTAGGGTTTAGCGTTGTGCTTCGCCGCTGCAGGTGGCTTTGTTGCCCTCAGCCATTATCTGAAACATCAGGCTGCTGCTTGTTTCTTTTTAGGAGACAATATTGCCTGGAAGAGTCTTTTCTCGGCGGCCTGACAGGCGATAGCATTCATGGAGAACCAAAGCCGCCCTCATCAGAAAGGAGCCTTGTCTGAGAAGTGCCAGCTTTGACAGGCCCCGTGTCACGGGGAAATCCCCATGGGGCTGGGCTACTGGCAATGGTCTTTTTCTTCCGCCTGTATTTTTTTTTTCTTCCTCTTTAATTTCAATCATGAAATAAAGAGGGAAAGGGAAGCTTTAACGTGACACAAATCCTCCCATGTCCATCAAGGCAGAGCCCTGGGGGATTGTAGTTGTCCTTCACTCTGTTATCTTATCTCCCCCGCCCGTGGTTCTCAGGATCTGCCCCTGTTTCTCACCCTCCCTCCCCTTGTTCCGGCTAAGGACAGGCAAACTGGATCGGGTCAGATAAGCTCTGGGGAAGCGGCTGAGATGCACAGTTTGGGACCAGAAAGTTAACTCCTCATTTATTGATATTAAGGTAGGACCCAGAGGCTCCAACCAAGGTCAGGGCCCCATTGTGCTAGCTACTGTACAGACACATAGCAAGAGACAGCCACTGCCCTGAAGTGTATAAATCTAAAGAGACAAAGGGTGGGAGGGGAAACTGAGCCATAGAGAGGGGAAGTGACTTGGGCAAGGTCATCCAGCAGGTCAGGGGCAGAGGCAGAAAGGACATCTCTGTCTCCTGTGTCCCAGTCTGGTGCCCTGTCCAGCTGTCCACGTTGCTTTCTCAGTACATGTGGTCCCAGTCATCAACTGCAGTAAATCAGTGTAGCTCCATTGACTTCAGTGGATTCACATCACGGAAGTGATTCAGACCAGCTGAGGTTTTGGCCCGTTGGGAGAAACCAGTCTCAGACTTCGGATTAGGAGCCAGATCCATATTCTCACCCCTCTCCACTGTCCAGGAAGTGTTTGGGTTCCAGGGGCCTGACCCAAACCTTCAGTCACATCTTGAACTGACCCTCCTTTCAGTTAGCTGCTGCGTCCTTGTTTCTAGTGGGTGGTGGGAAAGGATTCGCTGAAAAATCCAGGGAGACCGTGTCCCTACAGTATTTCTGACAAGACGGGAAATCTCTGGAGAGACCCAGCCCCTGTCTTGTAGACTCACGAGGGTTGGAGAGCTCAGAGAAGCGTGGGAATTCTGACGGGGCCCAGTCAGAGAGCAGCAAGGCCAGGCCTGGAGGAAGGGCGGTGATCATGGAAATGGACGGATTGGGCACAGGCTGGTGGGAAGGGAGCAGGAGGGGCGTGACGCAGGAATGGAGCCAAAGGAGCTGCAGAGGGATTTGCAGAGTGGACGTGGGAGGACACATAGACTGGAGGCAAGAGAGGAACGGACGCCTGCGTAGGCGCCAGATGGAGAAGCTATAGCTGGAGAAGAAAGCAGAGGGAGGGTGGGAGAGAGACCTGCAGATTTTTCAAAGGGTATTTTCCCCTCTGTGTTGCTCAGAACACCCCACTCATCCCCTTCTCTGGGATCCCAAAGGGAACTCTCCCGTCATCGGCAAATGTCAGGGAGGAAAGTTGACGAGCCTGTTCCTCCTCTTCACCTTAGCACTTTAAAGAAAAATGAAGCGCTTTGAGCTATGCGAAGAAGAGAGTGAGTGAGAGAGAGACTTGAGTCTCCTCCAAATGTAATTTTTCTGGTGAATAAATGTCCTCATAAATACAGGCTGTGGAATGAGCTCTCTCTGGCTAGACCAGAGGTCTGAGTAGCAGCCTCCCCAGGTCGTGCATTAGGAAGCGAGGCAGAGTGATAACTTGACCTTTATGAAATGTCCGGTGCTTTTTATAACTATTTTATAGACAGCAGCCTCATTGCTGAGTGGCACTTGCCATCCGGCGAGGCAGTAAATCATCCAGGGTGATCTCTGGTCCCTGTGCGAGCACCGCAGTGTATCTTCCAGCAGCTTCCTCCTCTCAAGGTGGGGGAGGAAACAAAAGTTGTGCACGAGATTTCTGAAAAAGGAAGTGCCAATTTCAACAGAATCCAATTTGCAGGGAGGGTCGCAGCTGTCAGGCCTTATCGTGTAGCTCCTTAGGGCCCACAAGCAAAACAGAGCCCAGAACTTGGGTAGGAGACCTCAGAGAGTAGGGCAAGCAGTGGGGCTGGCGAGTCTATAGCCGGGGGCTGCTCTGCCTTCAGGGTCAGCACCACCACACTGAGACACAACGGCGCTGCTGCTGGAGGTGCCACCTGACAGATGAGACATAAGAACTTGGGTCCGGACCTCTTGTGGTCCATCGGGGTCCCCTGGTATTGAAGTGCATTCCCTCATTCTAGTAAGCTAGTTCCTAACCTGCGGTGATCGGACGGGTAGGAGAGTTAGGTGAAGACATTTCGAGAGAGGACCTGGATCTTCACCCAAACCGAAAACTAAATGCAGAGCTGCAGTCAGCGGGATAAATTCACCCTAAAGCGTCTTCCTATAGTAACTGGCTTCAAACCGCTTGACTGGAGCTTAGCCCTCTTTGCCAGACTTGCACCACAGGGTGCACACACCCAGGGTGTGCTGGTCAGACCATACACCTGCATCCCTTTCTTCATAAAGTGCCCTGCCAAATGCTGCTGAGGAAATCCAAACCTCTCTGTAGGGGGGGATGCCTCAGCCACTTCCCCTGATGCAAACCAACCTGGCCACGAGACCAGCTGGGAAGCATTCCAATTAGCTAACGGGGGAGCATCCTGAGACACTGTTATCAATGCAAACTGCCTTGTAGCTTGGGGCGGATGGGAGGACCCAGCATGGCTGCTGCTCTTAGCTAGAAAGGTCCTTACAAGGTGGTGAGTTGCTTGGGATCATCTGGGGATGCTCTGAAGCCTTCCCTGTTTTACACTGTATTGGCTGCGGGCTCAGGTGTATAATGAGAACTGAGCTGTGCTGAGAACGGAACTGAGCATAGACAAAATTGAAGCATACGCCCATATCCAGCCAGCTCACAATCTCCTAGGACCAACTGCCTGGATAGCTTCTCCTGAAGGGTAAAACTGACAACAGGTAGATTTGTCCTAAAACATCCCCACCAGCTAGGTGTGGTTGGGAATTGGTTGGCAAAATATGTTTTTAGTTTTTGGTTTTGCCCAAAACATTTTTATTAATTGAAACCAAAACTGTTCATGGGGAAGGGAGAATTTTGATGAATTTCACAACTCAAAAATTGTTTGAAAAAGACGTTTTGAAATGGTTGAACGGTCCTGTTTTGACATTTTTAAAACAAAGTTTTGTTTTTCGGCTCTAAAGGACTTTTTGGTTAGAAATTTACTTTATACTAAAAAAAAAACTATTTAAAAAAAGGCTGAAATCAAAAGGAAACGTTTTGATTGACGTAAAATGAATTTTTTTGGTTTGCCACCTTGTGGAAAATGTCAAGATTTTGACTCGTTTTGTCCTGATTCAGGGTGGAAAAAATGTTCCAAATTTCCAAAATTCATGCTGGCTGGGGACATTTCCCACACAGCCCCACCACCAGCAGCTCTCTCCTCCTATTCAATCATCTACCTTTATGTTCAGAGTTATGTTCTTCTAGGTGCCCTGCGTGCCGTAGCTACCATGACAGTCTCTAGCACCTATGTCTGTAGCAGACAAAGATGTTCCCAAGAGCTAAAATGACTGCAGTGTATGTCACCCGGTAATGGTGCTCTTGCTTCACACTGTAAATCCTCTCCCGTGCTGGTGCTGAAGTGTCTTTCTGCAGTAGCACCGGAGGACGAGGGCCCATGCACGTGTTACTTGGCCTTTTCCAGAGATGAGCTCGGGAGCAGTGAGTTGTCAGTGAGGCCTTCTGACTGCTTTGGAACAGGCTTGTCTGGCACTAGAGGAAGCTTCCCCCACCTTAGAGTTAACGGAAGCAGTGTCTGTCTAGTGGTTAGATCCGAGGGCACCTTGAGACGGGACCCCTGGGTTCTGTGTCCAGCTCTGGGGTCAGCTGCTTAGAACAGAGGGGTGGGAGTCAGGGTTCCTGGGTTTGGAAGGGAGAGTGATCTAAGGGTAGAGCAGGGGACTGAGAGACAGGACTCCTGGGTTCTATTTCTGGCCTGGCGAGCTCTGTGGCTTTGAGCAAGTCACCCCACCTCTGTTTGCCTATCTGAAACATGGGGATAATTATATTGGACCTGCTTCCAAGGACCATGGGTAGGTTGAATAGAGGAATGAAGGTAATGTACTTTGAGATCCTCAAGGGAGAGGGGCAGTAGAAGTGCCCATTGTTATTGCTGAAAAGCTGAGAGGAGAGAGATCCTCTCCCGGGGGGCATGTGGATGGCTTCAGAGGAGACCAAGACAGTGGGGTGGGCAGTGCCAGGGTCAGAGAGAAGCGGGACTGTGCGTTCTCAGCAGGCCTGTGTCAGCAGAACGTGACCCAACCTTTTATCACAGGAGGGCAGCCTTTCATCCTCTGGTTTTATTTCGCCTGCTTCCAGGAGAGGCGAAACGTGCTGCTGAGAGCTTGCCCCATCTCCCATGGCCCCCGTGAATCCTTCATCTGTTCCTTTCTTGCTTGCCATCATCTCACTGCCGTCTGTCCCCCCCCCCCCGAACCCCCCGGCACCTCCTACACACACCTGCTGGAGAAATGACACCCCAGAGGGTGCAGCGTGGGGAGGGATCTTAGCATCTTAACCTATAGCAGCAACAGAAACAGCGGGGATGATGAACTCGTCTTCCTCCAAACAAGGCGAGATCGGCTGTTCCTTTCAGCCGGGCTGGTGGATGACGGATTGAATGAATATCCAGTTCATTAACTGTCATTTGTCCTATTGTGTTTACCGCACATCCCCACACACCGGTGCTTAATGAATGCTGCTAGATTAATAGGCACTGAGACGTTGTTCTAGCCCCATAGAAACCTAGGGAAAGAAGCAATGTTGGATGTGACTGTTCCGCATAGCTGAGTGAGACCAGGGTGTGGGACAAAGGGAATGGCTAAAGCAACACACACACACACACACACACTGAGGTTCAGGTGTTTGCAGACAAAGGAGGCTCTGACAATGGGGGGTGGTAGTCATTGCAGGTTTGGGAGGACAGCGGGGCCACATCTGGAATGGGAATTGCACACCCCAGTCTTCATACCCCCTTGCACCTTGTTTATAAACCCAGAAGCTCTATTCCTCACCCCACTGGCAGGGACCTTCTCTTCCTTCTAACCCTCGGGAGTCACAGATTCCAAGACCAGAGGGGACCATTGGGATCATCTCGTCTGACCTCCTGGATAACACAGGCCATAGGGCTTCCCTGAATTAATTCCTGTTTGAACTAGAGAGGCTCTTGTAGAAAAACGTCTGATCCTTACTTAAAATTGGCCAGTGATGGAGAATTCCACACAGCCCTTGGTTAAGTTGTTTCAAAGGTGAATTGCCTTTATTGTTAACAATCTGCACTTTTATTTCCAGGATGGAATCTCTACTCTTCTCACGATCAGGTGGGATCTCCGTTTGCATCCCAGTTCCACCAGGTGGCAATGACAGTCTGACCTAGTGGCCAGTGCTCTTGGCCACTTCATACCTACTTGATGGCTATGCACGAGCAGACCAATGCCTCATGATGGAGACCTGCCCCTTCCAGGTAGCCACAGATACAAACCAATGGTCTTAGAAAATTCCCATTTAAGCAATTAATTAGGCCTGGTCCAAGTTTTCCCCAGGTTGGGCACGGATCCAGTTGTCCACATCTTCAGCCAATATCAACTGAAGATGTGGACAACTGGATCCATGTGTCTAGCCAGGCAGGAAGAGAGGAGAGGTGGTGCTGATGAGATGTTCTGTGCGCCTGGGATTCCGGAAGGGCTGATAGCTAGTTGACAGCCTGGTATTTACATTGGTGTCAGCGGGACTCTAATGGCTTTTGTGGGGCTGCGATAGGAAATGAACCAACTTATCACGATGCCTCAGCTGCAGATAGAGGGCTCGGTCACCTTTGCAGGCTTCCAGCATTTACCACCCGATCCAGAATGCTGCCCTTAGCTTCCACTCAATTACTGCTGCGGTTGCAACACATGGGAGGGATGGGCGGGAGTGTGTTCATGGCTCACGAGGCTGGAGCATTTCGCTGTGCCCTTGAGTGATCCCGCATTGTGCCTTTATTCTGTTCTGTCCCGGTTCTTACGCCGCGCTCATCACCAGAGTATTGGAGCAATTTCCAGGAGTGCATTGAGCAGTGGGTACAATGCAGGCAGTGGAACGGCATTTATCTGATTTGTGGCCTGTCCAGAGCAGGAGCCTCCTCTGTCATGATGGTTTGGGGACCTCTTTCTATTGCACGTATCAGTTCCATTTGCTAGAATGGACCATCCCTGCTCAGCTGAAACCCGGGACAGGGAGAGCAGAGCCTGCAAGTCAGGAATGAGATGTATCAGCCAAGCTGTACGTGGGGCGCGCTGGGATGGAACAACAGAGGGACTCTGCGGGTCATGATTGTGAGACATCAGCAGAGCTGTGTGGTGAGAAAACAAAAGGTGCTGCCGGGCAGCAAAAGGTGGCGCACACACGCATCAGCAGAGCTGGGGGCAGGGAAGGCCAGGACCGGAGTAGCAAAGGGGACATGTTGGGTACTGATAGAACAACGGGAAGAGCAGGTCAGGGTTTAGGCTCAGTGACACAGAGGTGCTAACCCTGCCTTCCATTTGTCCGTGTGCTTGCGGTTTAATGGTGTATGTTGCTAGTGTAGGAGGCTGGAATTCTGTCCAGTTCTTGGGTGGAATTTTAATAAAACAAGCCCAGGAATCTTTCAGAGCTTCGCTCCTCTGGCTAATGCCTCTCAGCTGATGTGATCTAAACTGCCACTTCCCTGTGCGGGTGTAATTTGCGATGGCTTGGTGGCAGAGACATACAGTGCTGGAGGTCCCAGGTTCAGCTCCCCCGTGAGCTCTGGCATGGGGAGTGGACGTTATAGAGGCAGTATTGCAGAGTAGCCGGAGCACTAGACTAGAACTCAGGAGACCTGGGTTGCATTGCCAGCTCTGCTGCTGGGTGACCTTGGGCAAGTCACGTCACCTCTCTGCCTCAGTTTCCCTACCTGTAAGAGACTAATGACCTCCTTGTGAGATCTACTGGTAGCAGCTTGGTGGCATTAGCCTCCCCCCCCCCCTTGGGCTTGAGTCAAATGATCAAGAAGGCAGCAAAGACAAAGCAACGTGGACCGAGCTTATATTTAGGGTTTTTCCAACATGTATGTATGCGTCAAAATCAACGTGCGCCAGTGGATGGGGAATGGGCTGGGAGTCAGGAGAGCTGGAGTGTGAGCTTGGGCAAGTCTCTGCCTTGGTTTTCCCTTTGTCCATCTTGTCTATTGAGATTATAAACTCTTTGGGCCAGGGACTGTTTCTTGCCATGGCTACATACGACACTTAGTACAATGGGGCTGTGCCGTTATCTGATTAAAATATGACCATATAGATCATTGTTGCAACTGCTGTTATATATTTGCAGCAAATCTGGTACACAGCTTATCAAGTGAGGTGTCTATGAAAAGGTTTTGATTTGCTGGTTATTATTATGCTATCTGTTTGCATGTATCATTTTTGTATTTGAAGTTCATAGAATCATAGAAGATCAGGGTTGGAAGGGACCTCAGGAGGTCATCTAGTCCAACCCCCTGCTCAAAGCAGGACCAATCCCCAACTAAATCATCCCAGCCAGGGCTTTGTTAAGTCGGGCCTTAAAAACCTCTAAGGAAGGAGATTCCCACCACCTCCCTAGGGAACCCATTCCAGTGCTTCACCATCCTCCTAGTGAAAAAGTTTTTCCTAATATCCAACCTAGACCTCCCCCACTGCAACTTGAGACCATTGCTCCTTGTTCTGTCAACAAGTATTCCACTGTAAGTTATAAGTATTGGCTCTATACTTGGATTTCAAATGTTTGCTCCTGGGGTAGCACCCACAAGGTAGCTAGGCAGCACATCTTGGAGGGACTATTCAAATTGAGCGGCCCATCGAAAGAACATTTAACTGACAATGGACCATGGGAGGCGCCTATCTACACTGAATGGAATTTCCTGCTGTCACTAGGCAAAATGCATGGACAGGGGACTTGCCCATGCGACTCCAAACTCCATCTTGTTGCTGTAAGTTTCCACAGTAAGAACAATGGGATTCCCGTCACATGGCAGAAGCTATAAAAGGCGCTGGAAACACCTCCATTTTGCCTCTTTCTTGCCCAAATCTCTGGCCTATACTAATGGAAGCATTCTAACCAAGGGACTGAGGTCCTTCCAGTGATCTGGAAGCAACCAGAGACTTATCAAGCCAGCAGTTTATTTCACCACTGCTACAAGCCTGATCCAAAAACTTTGAAATTACTGTATGTAACTGATTCCTTTATCCAATTTCAGCTCTACCTCTTTCTTTCTATGAATAAACCTTTAGATTTTAGATACTAAAGGATTGGCAACAGTGTGATTTTGGGGTAAGATCTAAGTTATATACTGACCTGGGTGTGTGGCTGGTCCTTGTGATCAGAAGAACCTTTTATTTGATGAGGCTGGTTGTAAAGAACCACTCACCTTTAAATCAGGGCCAGCTCCAGGCACCAGCTTACCAAGCCGGTGCTTGGGGCGGCTACACCAGAGAGGGGCGGCACGTTCAGCTCTTTGGCGGCAATTCAGCAGTGGGTCCCTCACTCCCGCTCGGAGCGAAGGACCTCCTGCCGAAGTGTCGCAGATCGCGATCGCGGCTTGTTTGTTTGTTTTTTGTTTGTTGTTTTGCGGGGGGGGTGGCTGCTTGGGGCGGCAAAAACCCTGGAGCCGGCCCTGCTTTAAATCCAGTGGTTTTGGTGGTGATCTAAGAACTGGAATGCCTGAGGAAACTGTTTTTATGACTTCTTGTTAGCCGGTTTGGTGAAACAGAAGTTTACCTTTGTCGCTGCTTTGCTATATCCTATGGGGGATTAGCCACCAGTCTTGGCGTGTATCTGTCCTATTTCTCAGCAGTTTGTCCTGAATTTGGCATCCTCAGTTGTGACCCACTAAGGCACAGTTACAGAGGCCCTGATGTCCGTCTCTTGGCACTATAAGAGCAACAATCATCCTGTTTCCTTTGTGTGGGGGAAGATAGTCTCTCCAGTTACGCACATTATAGGCCCCTGTGCAATAAGATACTTTGGGAAACTTTCACTCCTGGCTGGGGATACATGGTTTCAAGTTGAAGAAAACAGCAGGACAGGACAGGATTGGCAGAGGGACAACACAGAGCTTCTGAAGAAAGCTGATAAAGGAATTAGGAGGAGAACAGGGAACTGTAGATGCCCAGTTAGGTTATAAAGAGCCCTCTGCCGATACCCATTGTATCTTGCTTTACAAGGTTATTGTTATCCACGGTTGTGTTAATTCTTCTAACAATCCATCTCCAGTTCGCGTGTTTGACATTTGAATGGCCTTTGTTTCCCAGGTTTGCTTTTCACAAACTGAATGGGAAATCCTTGACAGGGGGAGAATTAATACCACAATAGATCGATCGATCAGTGGATAGTGTTCAGAGCAGGGAACTACGGGTCTGTCTACATGGCAATAAATAACCCAGAGCCTGGGGCAACTGACGCAGACTCTCGGGGCTCAATCTGAGGGGCTAAAAATGGCAGCGTAGACATTTGGGCTTGGGCTGGAGACCCTCCCTCCTCGCGGAGTCTCAGACCCTGGGCTCCCGCCCAAGCCCCCACATCTACACTGCAGTTTTATAGCCCCACAGCCATAGGCTGGAGCCTCCATAGGGAAAAAATGGTGGGTGCTCAGTACCCACTGGCAGCCCCCCATCAGCTCCTCCCCTTCCCCCCAACCCTCCCACCTGCCAGCGGCTCTGCCGATCAGCACCTCCTCCTCCCCAGTGCCTCCTGCCAGCTGTGGGTCAGCTGTTTAGAGGCGTGCAAGAGGTGCTTGAAGGGAGGGCGCGGCGTGCTAGTGGGAGGGGCGGGAAGAGGTGGGGTGGGAGCGGGAAGAGGTGGGGAGGGGATGGAGACTATGGAGTGGGAGCAGGGCCTGGGGCAGAGCGGGGGTCGAGCACGCCCCGGGAAAGGACAAAGTTGGCACCTGTGCCCACAGCCCACAAGCCTGCGTCAGCTGACCCGGGCCAGCCGTGGCCATGCCACGGGTCTTTTAGCACAGTGTAGACCTTCCCTAAGATGCAGTGCTTCTGGTGCTCTGTTTTTCCATCTACCCATGCTGCAGACAGATGCTTTCAGTCAGGGTGACCCTTCTTGTACCAAAAAGAGCACAAAATGCCAGCCCTTCTGCTGAGTCCTTAAAGGTGAAGTACAAAGAAAACAAAAGCCTAATAGTTTTAAAGCTTAACATGCCACACCTTGGCCCCAGTGTGGCAAGGTACACAAGCACCTCTCTAATTCTGAGCGCACAAGTCGCCCCAGGAGCATCAGTGGGACTGCTCACCGCTTAAAGTTAGGCATGGGCTTAAGTAGTTTCCTGAATCAGAGCCACAGCCTCATTGCTTGACCATGTCTGAATCATTTCCCTACTCTGTGCCTCAGTTTACCCTTCTGCAAAATGGGCATAAGAAATATTCCCAGGAGGGGTGCAAGGCTTACATAATTAGTGGGTTTAGAGAGCTCTGAGAGCCTCAAAATGAAGCTTGCCGTAGAAGTGACTTGCCAGTGGTGCTGATTATTAATTAATTGAGGTTTTATGATTTGTTATTTATTGATGATGTGCATTGTAGGAGTGCCTCAGAGCCCCCGTCGTGGACCACGACCGCTTCGAGCTAGGTGCGCTATAAATGCAGAACCAAAGAGATGCTCCGTGTCCCAAAGAGGCGCTCGCTAGCAGGAGTTAGGCTGTGAATGGGCAACTGACAAAATTCACCCGGTGAAACAACCTGCAGCATAAAGGCAACACAGGCGCGATAGTGGGGGTGGGGGCAAAACAAGAGGATCAGTTGGACTGTGGGAAGTAAAAATGATCTGTCCCCCTCTGCTAATGCCACCTCTGTGCCTCACCATGCAAACAATGTTTCCTCTCCCTTTTATTCTTGATAAAAATAACTGTTAGGTTTACAAGAAGCTACACTATCGACCTCCCTCCTCCTTAAAATGCCAAGATTTTAGTTCTGCCGAGAACTTAACTTACCCTCCTTCCAGCCCACGGGGCATCTAATATAGTTGGACTCAAACCCTGTTTGCAGCCCTTGACTATTTTGTTGTTTAAAGGGACAGTGTCAGGTTATTTAGAAAGAAGAAAAAAAAAAAACTTTGTAGAAATAGTAATAAATCTGTAGTGTTATGGCAGGTCTCATCAGCTGGCGCTCTTATACTTTGTCTTATTTAGCATGTGAGCAAGCTTTAGTCTTTTGAAGAGATATTTGTTAGTTTTGTTACTCAATAGTCCTTTGACAGAAGCTGTGGTAGGTAGCATGATTTGCCCTCTGTATCTGAAGGCAATTCTTGGGACAAAATAGCTTCCTGGGGAACCAGGATTTGGCGTCAGGGCTGATCTTTGTGAAAGAGGCGATTGCCTGTGTGCAGTTTGTGACCGCCCCTGTTCCAGGACATGTGTATGTGTGGAGATAAAGCAAGTCACACATAAAATACACCCAGACTCTGCTTCATTGATTTCTCCACTAGCAAGCCAATCTGCAAGACCCCAGAATTCTGCCAGCCTTCCACAGAGGGGCGAGGATGGACACTGGGGTCAGAAGGGGTCACAGTGCTATGGAAGTTCCCTGAGACCCCTGTCAGGCTTGGGTCCCCATTGGGCAGGGCGCAGCTCAAGCCTCAAGAAGAGACAATACCTGCCCTGAAGAGTTTACAATCTAAAGACACAGACAGATGAATGAAATGTCCCTTTAAAACTCCCAGGGAAGATGCAGACCTTATTCCCACAAGGTGGTCTCTCCTATGCTTGGATATGCTGCCCTCAGAATAGGGTCAGAGGAAAATCTGTGGGGCAAATTTCCCATTCTTGCTTTTTCAAGGATTCCCTAAACTGGGGGTTGTGACCCTATGGGGAATTGGGGTGGGGGTAAAGTTTTGCAAACAACTGGTTCATTACATTTAAACATGATTTTTTTTAAAATGGCTATAACATAAGCCTTTTCGTGGGGTGGCCCTTTAAGGCCACCATAGAGCTGTGACTTGTGAAGTCCAGCTAGCAGCTGTGTGTAACCTGCAGCCAGATTCATGCTAGTCACATCATTGTCGGCTATGTCTTGATTACAGACTTTTATTAGTCAGGTTGATTTTGGAGGCAGCGAGGAGCCAGACAGCTCCCAGGCAGAGTTTGCAATGCGGCTGGCAAGCAGGAGAAACTAATCATCTCCTGACTCGAGCAGGACGCCAACGGTCAAAAGCTGCTCCTGATTTGGGGTGCTAAGCTTGAGACACCTTGAGGCAGCGTTTCCAAAAACGTAGGGAGCCTCGTCCGAGAGGCACAGAGGAGGCTTGGAGAGAGCCCTGAATCCTTCTCCAGACTCTCGGCATTCATTTCTTTTTTAAAAAGTAAAGCTCTGGCTCTTACAGTTGTGAAGAAAACCTTCTGAGCGTGACCTGATGTGTAACTCACGCAGCGATGTCCTCCTGCGTTTGCTGTGGACCCGAATCACTCTGCTGTAGTGGGGCCGGATCGCACCAGAACAGCCTCCCGGCACTTCTGCTGCGTGGCCGATGACAAAATGGCATCCTTTGCACTGCGTGACCTTGCACGCATTGTACGTGTGAGGTCACGCCGCACAGAGGTTACTATTTTATACAGAAACAAAATGGCATCCCCCAGGCGGGTGCACGAAGGACACCATTTTATAGAGCAAAACAGCATCCAAAGAGTGTGACCTTGCACGGAAAATGTGTGCAGGGGCCACACCGGTGGGGGAAGGGCCATGCTGGCAGGGGCGGAGTACCTGCCCTTAAAATATCAGGACTGCATCACTCCTGGAGAGATGTGAAATGCCCTCTTCATATCAACATGTGCTAACTCCAATGTCAATGCTGCACCAAGCTTCAAGAGGTGTGTGGACAGATGGGGGTGTCCAGAGGAGAGTAACAAAAAAGATAAGAGGTTTAGA
Source organism: Chrysemys picta bellii (assembly GCF_011386835.1). Lineage (NCBI taxonomy): Eukaryota > Metazoa > Chordata > Testudines > Emydidae > Chrysemys > Chrysemys picta. The sequence continues at coordinate 16,181,090 of NC_088813.1, forward strand.
AAACCCGACCTACCAGGAAACGTTGAAAAAATTGGCCATGTTTAGACTTGAGACGAAAAGGTGGAGGGGAAACATGATAAATCTTTAACTATGTGAAAGATTCTACCAGAGCAGAAGTTTCACCATGCCCACCGGGAGCAGGACAAGAAGTAATAGGTCAGTTTGCAGCAAGGAAGATTTGGGCTAGATATTAGGAAAAACTGTCTAACTCTAAGGATAGTTAAGCACTGGAACAAGTTACCTAGGGAGGTTGTGGACTCCCCGTCCTCGGAAGTTTTTAAGAACAGGTTAGACAAATCTCTGTCAGGGCTGGTCTAGGTTTACTTGGTCCTGCCTCAGCACAGGGGGCTGGTCTACGTGACCTCTTAAGGTTCCTTCCAGCCCTGCACTTCTATGATAGTTACATACTTTGAGGGTGAAATATTTAAGAAAGAAGAGAGAGGATCAGATTATGAAGATTTTATACCAGTATTCCCCAAATGTGGGCCACACCCCTGGCACGGCACGGGGAACTGGTTGGGAGATGGAGACAGGCATGGAAGAAGTACTGTACAAATGAAGACACATAGGGTTTTAACTACACTTGGTGCAGTTGCAGGGAGCGGGAGGTTGTCCTTGGTACTGTTTTGCTGACGGGTGGGCTCAGCTTGGGAGACGGCTGCCTTAGCATCGCATTCGGGTATCTGAAGTTTGAGTCGCTCAGAAGGCCGTGTTTGAAAACGTTGGTCTGATCTCCGATGATCTCACCTGGAATGCGTGGAGGGGAAATAAATACAAACATTGCAGCGTTTCTTTTCCGGAGTGTAACGACGCTTTGAGGTGGCTTACGAAGTTAAGGATCTGAAGGCATTTGATGGGCTGAAAATGATGTTGTGACATCCGCCTTCTGACACTACAGAGGGAAGAGGTGTTCTAGGGGAATGGGGCAGGCTTGGAGCGAAGAGAACGGCAATATTGCAGCTGTTTGGCTTTCTGTGTGATACATAATTTAGGAGACAAAACGCAAAAGTCAGCTCAGCGGGGACTCGGGAGTTGATCTGGAAACGTGCAGGAGGGGAGACGCTGTCCCTTTGATTAGCTAAGTGCGGAGGAGGGATGACAGGCAACAGGAAGCAGTCAAAAGAGAAGAAAACCCCGCTGCTCCCAGCCTCTGCAGACGCGCTTGGGCCTGGCCCCCACAAACATGGATCGGAGAAGTTATTAGTTCAAGTGCACGCGCTGCACAAACAGAGGTCACCTCACTGAACCAGCCACAGATCCTTCTCTCTAACACCTCGTTAGAGGCAATGGGGTCACGGAGGGGCTCGCCTCTGCAGGAGAGGAGAGGAAAGCCACAGGAATTGATGCCAACAGGGAAGTAACTAACAAGACAGCTGCAGTGGGTGGCAGGCGAGCACTATATGGTGAAATGGCAAAGCACAGCTCATTGGGCCCACTGGGCAAGGGCCGTTTGGAGGGGCGCTGACTTAGCTCGCCAGGTCCCGCTGCCCTTCAGGTGCTGTTCTGGGGCATGGTGGGCATCAGGGAAAGTGGGAGACGGAGTAGGAGGGGACATGAGTGGAACACAAGGGGTGGGATCCTAAACGCAAGCGCAAAACAAAGTCCCGGATGAGAGTCTGAGCTGGAGAACGGAGTAGTCACAATAAATCCCCTGCCCTTCGCTCGGATTGAGCCTCGTAGCAAACCCACGGTCCGATTTCCCCCTCTCCCTCGGGGATACGGGTAGCTCCCTTCAGGGCCAGCTCTAACCTTTTTTGTCGCCCTAGGCAAAAAAGAAGAGCGCCGCCCCACCGTAACACGCCCCCCCCCCCGAGTGCCGCACCGGGCTGCCCAAACCCCTGCCCATCCCCCCGAGTGCCGGGTCGCCCAAAACCCCCGGAGCGCCAGGCCGCCGAACTCCCCCGAGCGGCTCGCCGGGCCGCCCAAACCCCCACCCCCACAAACCCGACCGCCTCGCCAGGCCGGCCACTCCCCCCCCCCACCGAGCGGAGTGCCACGTCAGGTCGGGCCAGGCCGCCCAAACCCCCGGTGCACCAGGCCAGGCCGGCCAAACCCCTGACCCCCCAGTGCCGCGCCGGCCAAACCCCCGGAGCGCTGCGCCGGCCAAACCCCTGCCACCCCCCAGCGCCGGGACGGGCCGCCCAAACCCCCGCCCCCCCCCCCTCAGTGCCGCACCGCTGAAGCCCCCGCTCCCCCCCAGCGCCGCGCCACCGAAACAAAAAAAAAAAAACCTTGAGCGCCGCCCCGCTGAACAAAAAAAAAAACCCCGTGAGCGCCCCCCGCCACCCCAACATTGGCCGCCCCTTATAAGGTGCCGCCCCAAGCACGTGCTTGGTCGGCTGGTGCCTGGAGCCGGCCCTGGCTCCCTTTAATCCTTCCTACGTGATTTCACTGGTAGTTAATAGTATCCAGTGAGGGGGGAAAGTGGGGTCCCTGACGGAGCTGGGAATAGATTCCATGAGTCCTGCCCCTCCAGCGGTGTCTGCTCCAGAGGGAACGCTCCTGCCCTCCGATAGCACCGTGATGAATGCAGTCTAGGTACAGAGACAGGAGCACAAATGGATGCGCCTGTCAATCCCCACACGGCCGGGAGGGAACGCCGCAGGCCAGCAGCCCCCTTTCGCTTGTAAACCTTGCAGTTAGTTTGAATACAAACGCCCCCCTTTGCTGGGCCAAATGAGACAAACAAGGACGCTTCCCCCACATCTCCTCGCACGCTCGGTTCAGCCCAGACAGTCCTGCTGCAGAGAGGCACAGAGAGAGAGCACAAATGGAAACGTGTCTGTTGACATCTTTCTTTCCCCATCACCAGGGAATGGGCAAAACGGGGCAGCTAAAATAACAGTCGAGTTCTGTTCGGGGTCATGTTCCATTGAACAGAAGGAAAAGGCATCACTGTATGTACCTCAGAACAGTAGGCAAGGCAGACAGGAAGGCAGGCGTGAAATCACTAGAATATGTCCATTAATCAAGTGGGGATGCGAGAGCAAACCAGGACGTGTCACTCCTCACTCTGGTCCCTTTGCTTGGATACCCTGCAGCCTGCACCCCTCAGCTTTGGATTGTGTGGGATTGTTGTTTTTTGGTGTAAGCTTTTTGTGACAGGGACAGTGTCTTCCTGTGCATTTGTACAGCTCCCAGCACAATGGGCCCTAATCATCACTGGGGCCTTTGGATGCTACAACAAGGCAAACAATTAATAATGGGTGCAGTATAAATGCCCAAACGGTGAGAGTGCTATGTAGACAGATGGATAGACAAATAGATCTTGGTAGGCTGATCCTGATAGAGAGAGATGGAAAGATATAGAGCAGTGGTTCTCAGTTGGGGGCACGGGTACCACTGGGGGTATGCAGAAGTAGGGTTACCAGATTCCAGCTGTGAAAAAACGGGACAGGGGGTGGAGGGTAATAGGCGCCTATATAAGAAAAGGTCCCCAAAAACGGGACTGTCCCTTTAAAACCGGGACAGATGGTCACCCTACGCAGAGGTCTTCCAGGGGGTACATCAACTCATCTAGATATTTGCCTAGTTTTACAACAAGCTACATAAAAAGCGCTAGTGAAGTCAGAACAAACTAAAATTTCCTACAGACAATGACTTGTTTATGCTGCTCCATATACTGAAATGTAAGCACATTATTTATCTTTCAATTGATTTATTTTATAATTATATGGAAAAAATTAGAAACTCAGCAATTGTTCAGTCACACTGCGCTGTGACACGTTTGTATTTTTATGTCCTATTTTGTAAGCAAGTAGTTTTGAAGTGAGGTGAAACTTGGGGGGAGGCAAGACAAATCAGACTCCTGAAAAGGGGTACAGTCGTCTGGAAAGGTAGAGAACCACTGCTAGTATGTATGAGAGAGATGGATCGATCCTGAGGAATGGCTGGACAGACGAATGGACAGATCCTAAATCACATCTGTCAGGAGACACTGATAACCCATAGGAAGGCTTCTCTCTAATGGCATTACTGGGTGAAATGGGAAGGAAGGTTGGAGGTGAGGAGACAGGAGGAAGTGATGCATTCCCTTTAGCTGATACAGTATGCATGTGCACAGCCAGTGCTCGCATAATCCCCAGCCATGTGCAGTTATTAGACCCAGAAGCTGGGTACTGAGGTACCTGGTTTGTTTCATTAGCGTCCAGCACTCAGCCAGGGGCTGCCCTGGGACGGCAGAGCCCCTGAGGCTTTGCAGCAGCACTCTCTGAGCTCAAACCAGGCTGCAAGGGGTTGTGGGGGCAGCAGCCTTGTTTGTTTCCATTGGCCCAGCGAGCGGGGGTCATGTGAATTCAAACCAACAGCAATATTTACAGGCCAAAGGGGGCCGCTGGCCTGCCAAGTTCCCTCCCGGCCGTGTGGGTTTGACAGGCCCATCCGTCTACCCCGCCCGCTGCACTAGGCTCTATTGGAAGGCTGCATTATTGTCACAGAACAGAGCTATTTGGAGTCTGCTGCTACAAACGCTGCCTCTGGCTCCGTTCAGACATTGGGATGCAGAACGTGTCCCTGGCCGGCGCCTGCTAAGTAAACAATCCAGGGAAGGTGCGTTCCAGGCCAGGACGACTCTACCACCGAGCACCTCTGTTGCAATCTGCCTTTGCGGGACGGCCGCGGCCGCATTTTGACTAGGAACCTACTTGATGCCCAGTTAGAAAGGCACTGAGTTGGTTGTGGGCTCTTAGCTCAGAGAACCAGACATCCTGGGTTCGTCAAAAGGTTGGAGACTCCTGCTGGCTGGCTGCTTCCTGGCGCCTGCTAGCAGTGAGCAGTGTTTGCCCATCTCTGGATGGCGCTGGATTCGAGAGCAATCGATGGCACTCAGCCTAGTGAAGGGCGTTCCAGTGGGCTGGGTCTCAGCCAGTCTCTCCCTATATTTTATTGTTAACTGCATTTTGGAAGCCGAGGGAGCTGTGGGGAGGAGCCTAGCAGAGAGGGAGGGGATGTGGGCCACTGAACGGAGGAGTACCATGCCACAAAAATCACTGTGGGAGGATGTCCTGGCGTTGCACGTTGTCACCTCTTGATTGATGCAATATAGCAGTGTCCCCTAACCTTTTTCGTCTGGCGGGTGCCAGATGACGAGCCACGGAGGACCGTGGTGGCAGACGAGCATCTGCCGAAATGCCGCTGACAAGCGGCAACGGCAATAGGCGTTGCCGCTGAAATGCCGCCGACGAGCAGCGTCATCCAGAGGCATCGCCGCCGAAAATCGACGACACTTCTGGATGACGCTGCTCGTCGGCAGCATTTCGGCGGATGCTCGTCCGCCGGCCAGTACGCGGGTGCACTTAGACGCATTGGGGACCCCTGCAATATAGCAACTCAGACATGGCAACATATCGGCAGGATACTGGGCTAGGGAGATTTTTATAGCTCTCCATAATTCTATCTATCCATCCATCCACCCCATCCTGGTTGCTTGCTATCCCAGTGCCCATCTCCTTATCCATCCTGACTGCTGGGAGGGTGGGTGGGTTCTCTTTGATGCCACCTGCTTCCGTCCCTGGCTTATGGGGAGAACTGACCCTGATCACTGCTGCTCAGAATTGCCTGGACTGTGCCAGGAAGCACAGGGGAGTGCTTTGGGGACCGGTGCACCATGCAAGGGCAGGCAGAGGCAGAAACGCAGACCCCACCACAGTCCCACGTGGTGCCCCATGCTCTCGAGCTACAGGGCAAGCGTCTCTGTTTTAAAGCAAACCTTGTGCTGCCCAGGCTGCCCAGCCATCTTCATTACAATGCAAAGCCGATCGATTGACTGCACTTGTGGGTCAATATTTAAAATGTTCAAGGGACCAAATAACCAAGCTTGGCCAATGTATTGTGTAAAGACAAAGCATCACAGTATGTAAAGGTGACGTGCATTCCCCTCCTTTTGGGAATCAAATCTTATTTTGCAGCATGTTACCATACACAAGAGGTGTGCTTCAAAAAGACCCTCCCAAAACTACCTCTCTTTGTACCCAACCTGATTACAACTTAGAAAGCATGGTATACGTCCCCCAAGACTAAAATTCACCATCAGCTTTTTTACCTTGTTTTGCTGGTACCGTGGTGTATCTTTCCTTAGCTTTGTTTTGGATACCACATTCCAAGCCAGTTGCCTGGGAAGGTACCTCCCAACCTGTACTAGGACATAGAACGAATGTATTTTGCCTTTGACAGGTTTTATATTTGCTAATGCCAAAAGCTGTGTTTAGCTCTGCACCCTTTTGAGCAAAGTGAACAGAACTGTGGAGAAGACACAGTTTAATTTGGTGAACACACCTGCCCCCAGGCTGGGCATAATACAACATCAATATGGTATGTCCTACGCCCAACAGATATATTATGGCGAACAGGCACCAGGGCGCTCATTCTGCAAAGCTGAACAGGGGAGAGAGCGCCCCCTATTGATTCACTTCCTGCAGCACCTGGTGGAGAGGCCCCCTTGCTCTCCCTCTTGCTACCCTGCTGTCTTCCTGCCTGGCTTTGTACAGCCCGTGGGCTGCGCTAAGAAAGATCGCTGGAACAAAGCAAACTCTCCGAGAGTTAATCCACTAGCAGTGTTTCTTTGTGTCTGAGGCCATTAATTCAGTCCTCTCCATGACTGCGGGATTGGAACAGTAAAAGCAAGGATTGATTAGGACATGATCTAGGCAGTAAACATGGGCGGTGATAAGCTACAGAACAGGTCTTGTAAGCAGTGGGGCGAGCAACCTCTAGTGGCCTCAGGTGTTCAGGGGAGGTAGCAGAGATCCCTGATAGGGTGCTTGTGTGGGCTGTCAGCACAGGCCAGGGGGAGCTGAGTGATGAAATACAAGGATATTTGTGAGCACATGCAGGTGCAGGAGGATGGACCACTGGCTAGAGTGTGAGACTGGAACTCAGGATACCACTCCGCTCTGCCACAGCCTTCCTGAGTGCAAATCTTTTACACTCTGTGCCTCAGTTCCCCGTCTGTACAATGGGGATAATAGCACTGCCCTGTCTCCTGGGTGGCGCTGAGAGGATAAGCATATTAGAGTGTGAAATACTCACTCCTGTGGGAGCCATGCAGGTACTGTGTGGGCAAGGTGAGCATGCTTGTGAGAGAGGGGAGCAGCCGTCGTCTGGGATCGAACCAGGGGCCTTCTAGAGTTCATGCTAAAGGATGAACCCCCCCAGCTGACAGTTGAGGCAGAGTCACAGTCTGTGGGACAGACACACGACAACACCCACTGAACAGCGTGTTACAAGAGGCCGTGAGCGGGGGTGTGCACATGTGCAGATGGCAGTGTTTTTGAGCAAGTGTGAGCACATGGGGGGGGGGGTGTGCATGTCTGTACAACATATCTCTGGGAACCTGTCAGGCAGGAATTCAGTGGCCTTTAATAGCTATCCTTTCCGTTCGTTCTCAGTGGGCACTCGTTTAAAGCATGAACACCGCTGCCCATGTTCCTAGACGAAGTGGCTTTAATGCAGTGCACTCTGAAACCTTTGCTAGCAAACTCATTTGCTTTATGAAAGCTGCAATTTGCTCCTTAAAAAGAAGCTGCTGTTCTCTATTTTGTTAAGGAATAAGCGGTGAAATTCCATTAGCAAAGCATTCGGGGCAGGGGAGAATTAAACAAACCCATTGAGATGGGAGTGAGGTTGTGCGGGGGGGGGGGGGGAGTGGAATGTACCATTGAGAGCATGGAGGAATTCAGATCCTTCATATGCACCTAGTGCTAGTGCAGTAATGGGAGATGCCCCAAAAGATTTGTGAAGACAGGGTTTTCCTCTGTGTTTGTACAGTGCCTGGCGCAATGGGATCCCGATCCAGACTGAAGCCCCTGAGCGACATCACAGTACAAATAAATAATAATTAATGGCAATAGTTGTTGGCAAATGCTAAAAAATGGTGTGTGTCCCCGTATTTTTAAATAATAATAATTATGGTATCTCAGCATATTTTATAAGGGCATCTAGCAACTACAATGTAGCTATAGGGCTGTCAGCTTTTCCATTAGAAACTCTGGGCCCAATTCAGCAAAACACTTAGGTACATGCTTAACGTCCAGCACGTTTAAGTGCTTTGTTGAATGAGATGGACATAAGCCAATGTTTAATGTTAAGCACATGCTTTACTGAATCGGGGCCCCTAGTATTCATGGATTTAGACGTAACAAAGCTCATAAAATGCACTTTAACTGCTCAAATTCATGTCTGTATCCCTCGTAATAATACGCAGCACTTTTCATCACTCCATCTTAAAGCATTGTACAAAGGAGGTCAGGCATTGTTGTCTCCATTTCACAGAGGGGGAAACTGAGGCATAAAGCAGGGGGAAAGTGACTTGCCCAAGGTCACCCATCAGGCCAGTGGCCGAGCCAGGAATAGAAGCCAGGTCTCTTCAGGCCCAGTTGAGTGAGCTAGCCACTAGACCACTCTGCCTCCCTTTTTGTAACTAGGATTTGAGTGTGATTATTTCCCACTTCCAGCATCTTATCTATATTCTTGAATCCATTAACATAATTTGAAAATAGTTTTTAAAAGGAATGAAAGATAGAGAAGATCTCTTATGTGGCATTTAATTCTTCCCTCCTTTGACGATTCAGCCTCGGTCCTTAGCATAGTCTCCAGGGCTTTGTGCAATCCAGTTTTAAACTAATCAAATCAAGGGGGGAGGGATAGCTCAGTGGTTTGAGCATTGGCCTGCTAAACCCAGGGTTGTGAGTTCAATCCTTGAGGGGGCCGCTTAGGGATGTGGGGCAAAATCAGTACTTGGTCATGCTCTATGATTCTATGAAATGATGGACCTTCTCCCAGTTCCCTTAGTCTCATGGAGCTCACCAACACCTCCCTTTGATAACAGTTAAGAAATAACACGTAGTTTGGGAAGGAAAAACCTTCCTCTTCATATGTTGGAAGTTTGAATTTTTCTGGGGGCAGTAGGAGAGGTAAAGGGTCAAATGGTGCTTTTTGCTTTGAACACCACTTAAAAGGCCTACTCTGACTAACCATTACTAGCAATACACAGTAGATTTTACTAGAAACCGAGCCAAAGCTGAGAGAGTAGTTGCTTCTGAAAAGAAATCTGATTGTCCCCATTAACTAGCAGAAGCAAACATTAACTTGCATCTCTAGGGAAACCCAGATTGAACACAATGGGACTGGCTTTTACGCAGTGCCTTTCATACTTAGGGTATCTCAATCGAAGCATTTTACAAAGCAACAGTCGGTGACTGCGCGTTGGCAAATGCAGCAACTGTTCTGTGCGCGACAACAGCTTTGTTCTTCTGGCTCAGCTCAGGGGTCCTTTTGACTTCAGTGGGAATTGTACAGGCAGAAGGCTTGTAAGGTCAGGACCCAAGTGTAGAATCAGTCTAGACTCTGATGCGTCCTCTGCTCCGAGGGCAATGTGCTAGGCTTTGCCTTTGCAGCAGGAAAGGATTTAGTGACTTACTTCACCTCTAACTTGTGAGGAATGGTCAAGCCATCTTCAAGCTCATAGGAGCTTCCAGCATCTAGATTCCACAGTGAATGGTGCTTGACAGATATGGACATTGAATCAGTATTAGTCCCAATTCCATACCCTTTGCACTGCCTGTGAGAATTCCCACAGCATCCGAGAATTCTCAGGTGGTGTAAAGGCAGCATGGTCTCTAACTGTGTTTGTACAGCGCCTAACACTATGACGACCCAATCTCAGCTGGGGCCTCTAGGCACCACTATAATACCGACAATAGATACAGGATGGGGCAGTTCTTTGGAGACGGGCCTGCTGACGTGTGGGTTCTGAGCTGAGGACATAAGTGGGGGGAAACACAAAGAAATAACATTATGCTGTTTCCTGTAGTGGAATGCATGCATAGTTCATATCAAGGGAATAAAGGCCTTGTGGCGACAGAGGTAGAAAACACAGTGGTCGGAAGGACTGGTTGGGGAGCGTTAAGAAATAATTGGACGACACACCGAGGAAGGAATCATGAGTACTGAGGAATCATTGTACATGAGACTCTATCCCCCTCTACCCATGGATGATGATTAAAGGGAAACCTCAGCTCATTATATAGTGTATCACAGCTTCCTTCACGCCTTTATGGGTACGTCTACACTGCAATAAAAAACCCACTGCACCAGGTGTCAGAGCCCGGGTCAACCGACTCCGATGCGCAGGGCTCCAGCTGCAGGGATATAAAATTGCAGCGTAGACATTCAGGTTTGGGCTGGCGCCTGGGCTGTGAGACCCACCCCCCCTTGAGGGGTTTCAGAGCCGGGGCTCCAGCCCAAACCCCAGTGTTTACACGGCAATGTTTAGCCCCGTAGCCCAAGCCCTGCAAGCCCAAGTCAGCTGCTCCGGGCCAGCCCGCAGCTGGGCCGCGGGTCTTCTATTGCAGTGTAGACGTTGCCCATCCCTAGGGACACGGGAATGAGCCGTGCTGCGGCTGCCCCCTGGGGAACTGTAAGGTAAAAAGCCCTCGTTGATTTGAATCGGCTCCCCATGAGCAGCACTGGAATGCTGACCCTCCGGGCTGCTGGGCTGCAAGGGGGTCACCCAGCTGTGCTGAAGCCAGGCGTTAAATCCCCCTGTCGTGGACGGCCCCACCCATGCTCCTCCCCGAAGCCCCCTCCTGCTTGTATCGCCCTTGGCCCCTGCCCGGGCAAGCTGCTCGGGTTAGGGCAGCTGGGGGGCACTGGGGCTGGGGGCACCGCCCGCCCTGTGCTCGGGGGCCGGGGAGGGCCGCATGCTGCCCACTCGCCTGCCCTGCGCTCCCTAGCCTCCCCCAGCCGGTAGTTCACCCACCGCCCATGCCCACTGTGTATTTGGTGCTGTCATGGGACTCATTTGAGCAATTTCCTTTAAGGATGATTACAAGGTTGAAAAAACAGGGCATGTTCTGTCTTGAGAAGAGAAGACTGAGGAGGGGGGACCTGATAACAGTCTTCAAATCTGTTAATGGCTGTGGGAATCCATTGTTTCCATGTCCACTAGAGGTAGGACGAGCAGCAAGGGGTTTAATCTGCAGCAAGGGAGATTTAGGTTAGATGTTAAGAAAAACTTTCTAACTCTCAGGGTAGTTAAGCTCTGGACTAGGCTTCCAAGGGAGGTGGTGGAATCCCCCTCACTGAAGGTTTTTAAGAACCGGCTGGACAATCACCTCTCAGGGCTGGTCTAGGTTTACTTGGTGCTGCCTCAGGGTATGGGGTGGGACATGACGACCTCTTGAGGTCCTTCCGGCCCTCCGTTTCTATGGTTCTCTGATGGTTGCTAAGGTCAGGAGGTGTCGTTAACAGTGCTCTGACTTTACCAGCCCACCCTGCATTATGCCCAGCCCGTCCATGTGATTAAGGTGAACGGTGATGGACATCGCCGAAGAGGCTAGAACATACCAAGTGACGGTGATGGCGCCGGCTGCAACAGAAATGCCGCATTTTGGATCTGTCCTTCCTGTGTAGCCATAAAGCCTTTCGATCCTTTGCTTGTGGACCTGTGACATTCAGCACCAGTTCCCCAAGGAGAGTCAAATGAATGCTCCACAGCCATGTACCTGTATCTGTTGAGCTTCCCAAAAGGCTCTGGAATTGTGTGCCCAGCAATTAATGACCCATTCTGCTGGGTTTTACAGGTTCCAGTGTGCTGCCTCCTTGGAAAAATTTGGCCCCTAAAGCCCCTATTCTATTGGCTAATCAAGGCGTCTAACTGCTGCAAGTTGAATTGTTTTCCTGAAATTACCATGGCAGGTCTCCAAAAGACAACACCTAGGCCACTGGAATCCAGGGAGGCCGGACATTGCAGGGTGGTACTTCCAGAGCAAAGGCGGTTTATGGGCATTGTGATCCTTCCCCCAGAAACGGCATTTTCTGCTCTGTCATCCTGACTTTTCTGGTTTTCTTTACCAGACTGTTTTGGGAGAGAAAGGGCAGTCCAAGGCTTTCTCCTGGAACTGATGAGCTTCTGATGCCATCTAGAGTCTCTTCTGCAAATGGTTAGCCTCCAGGACAGACACTGTCCTGCTGTTATTTTATTTTATTTTATTTAGGGTATCAGTTCTTGTTTATTATAAGATGGTTTTAGAGGCCCAGTGGTGCTTTCTGGCTTGTTATGAACAATAGTACCGGTGGGAGTAATACCAGGTTTGACTTGATTATGTGCTATATAATTTCCATTCTGCAATAAAATTCAGCCCCTTGGGTGGGATGGACAGCAAGGAAACAGTGGCATGTCCGGGGTGATTAAAGTCATTCAGCCTTCAGCCCCGTGTCTCATAACTCCAACATCACCTGAGGCGAAATCACTCAGAAATGCATTGCCCTGTCCTATTGCCGGTGGATTGGGAGCACAACCTCTCTCCCATTTAGCTGCTGTTTCAAAATAACATAACTTGCCAGGGGCCTGAGATGACTCAGGCTGGTAATGGGATATAAAGACTCTGACCCGCAGGTCGCCCGTTCGAATGTAGCCAAAGTCAGTAGTGAGCTGAAGATGTTGCTGGCAAGGGGGCTATTCAGTGGCACAACCCATGTGGAAATAATTGGTGCACTTCCCACTGGCAACAGCTGATCCCCTTCAGAGTGATCTTGAGAGAGAGGCCAAGGGCTGAGCAGCTGGGGTGTGGCTGTACCTCACCCCTACAAGGGAGACTTTCCAGGGTGGTAGAGGAGACGCCTCCAACGTAGCTGCCTCTTCCGTGAGTAATAATAACGATACATAGCTCTGATACCGTGCATGTTACCGGTAGATCTCAAAGGAGGTAGGTGTTGTTATCCCCATTTTACAGAAGGGTAAACTGAGGCACAGAGAGGTGCAGCAGCTTGCCCATGTTGCAGAGCCAAGACTAGACCCCAGATCTCCTGAGTCCCAGGCTAAGGTATCTCCACTAGACTATACTGTGACCAGGATGGCCAAGGGAGCTAGGCACCTGACTCCCCTGACTGTCAATGGGAATTGGGAGCCTTCATTGCCCTTTGAGCCTTTGGAAATCTCCTCCTGGGTTTTTAAGTGCAACAAATCCAGCCCTTCTGGTCCCCATCCATGCATGAACCGCCCCGCCCACCGACCCAGCCAAGCCGCCAACTAGCAAGATCTGCAGTGGCTTCCCATCCCCTGCTTTGGCAACACGGCAACGATCCTCTCATAGCGGGATTGCTCCGATTCCTTTGAGACAAGGCACTTCCTGTGGCATTGCCAAGCCTGACCAGGAAGCCTCATCAAAGGTGGTTGGCTTCACCTGCCATCCGCTGGCCATGTATGCCTTATTTGGGCAGCCCGGCTTCCATATCTTGGTAATGATGCTCAGTCTGTTGCCTCTTTAGATTCGTTATCGCCAAGAAGAACTCCTTTGCCTTGGTTCTCTCCTTCACCCACATGTGCTCCTATCTCTCTGTGTAACACCCACATCTCCCCAGACTTCCTTGGCCTCGCTCTTAGCCTCTGCTCCATCCTGCCCCTGGGGGCTCAGTGCCAACCAAATCTTACATGCTGATGGCAGCAGGGCATCTGCTATCAAAACAGGGGCCTTGTTGTTCATTTGGGGCTGATTGTTTGCAGGAAGTTTTCAGCAAAACAAGACCCAGATCAGCTGATGGGTATGGTTTACTGATCTCTAGCTTTGAGCCAAATGCACCCTTGGTATAAACACGTGCAACTCCTATGGAAACTTTTGGGCCAAACTGACTTGAATATTCAGGGCCTGCTTGCTGGTGCGGGGAGTGGGTCTGTTTCATCTTCCACCCCGTTATCCCAGCCAGTTAGTGGCTCTGCATGGCCTCACCCCTTGTTCCTTTCTGTGTGGGCCTGATTCTTCTTTCTGTGCACTGGAGCGTAAATCAGGAGGAATCTATGTAGTCACGCCAGTGTAAAACCGGTACGAGTGAGAGAAGAATCAGCCCTGCATGTGCAAGTGACACTTACCTTGCACACTCACCGAGTGCCGGATGGGTGCAAGTTACACTGCACTGCCCTTACACGAATTTCACAGACTAAATACACCCTCCCCCGCTTTTTTTTTTTTTAGCTGATACAGCAGTTTAGGTCACTGTTGAATTTGGTCCATAATTGAGCACATTTCCAGTGCTTTGGGGGAGGTCTGTGGTCACCAGGGGAGAAATCTCCAAGTCCCCATGCACAGGTGGGACCCAAAGCTGCTGGAGGGGAGGGGCTCCCCCACCAATCCCTGTGTTCTTCGCTCTCTGCTCCCAGAGCCAGCCAGGGAGCTGCAGGGCTGGCAGGGGGAGCCAGGCCCCAGGAAAGCTGCTGGCATTGTTTGTCTTGCGCCTGGCCCTGATGCTGGAGGGAGAGAGGAGGATTTGCTTCCCTGCTTTCTGAAACTGACTCAGGCCACTGCCCCTACCGCGCCTGCTAGTTTTCTTCCCTGTGTCCCGACTCTCAGCAGCCTGCGAGCCTCCAGGATGCAGACCCACACTCTTGTCTCTGCTGGGGCCAGCGTTTCTGTGGTCAGAGCCACCAAGAACCACTGAGGCTATACCTAAGAACGGCTACGGCTGCACTTACGGCTGTAGAGGACAGGCACCACCCTGCAAAGAAAGGCTGCATCCACCCTTGTCACTGCAGGGGGGAGCGGCCAGATCCTTTCTCTGCTGCCTCGCCCCCCCGCCAGAGCCTTTCCCTGCGACGGGGAAAGGCTCTGGTAGCAGGACACTACCCTGCTAAAAGTAGCAGTCTAGACATGGGAGCACGGCTTAGGCCTGTAGAAAGCCATGTAGCGTATATACCCTGGGGGTTGAAGAATGTACTAACTGTCTACACTGGTATTTATACCCATGCTAGCTGGGCACGTCGTGTCTGCACTCTACACGTCGCTGTTAAGTGGAGACATACCCTAAGATATTCAAGTGACACCCCCGTGCCCTCCTCCCTCTGCCGCCTGAATGCAGATGAGAGTTTCCCAGGGCAGCCCTGCCCTGGCGTTCTCTCTTTTTGATCTATCATTTTATTTTGCCACGTGCTCCCTGCCTGATGAGTCCCTCGGCACGTTCACAGGCACCGGCTGCCCTGATATAGGATCCCTCTGACCCGTCCGCATCCCCCGCTACCACTTGCTGCACAAATTTATTTCCTCGGTAGCAAAACCTTTCGTAGAGTTGGTTTGATTCCATGATTGATTAAGCTCTCAACAGAAATGAGGTTGCTCCCTGCAGCCACAGTTATAAATATTAGCAGATTAATGGGTCCTGGGTATATTAGATAGTCACTACCAGCCTGCACCCGGGATAGTTCGTCTCAGCTGTAATCCAAGGAGTCCTTGAAGAGGAGCTTGTACTAAAAAAGCTGCTAAACTGGCGCAAATTGTTTCCGCTGAAAACTACGGCCTTGTCGACATCAAGGAAATTTGCATCGGCGCAAACCACTAATGTAAACAGGTCGCGTTAGTGCAACGTGTACTGGCGCAGTTTGATCCAGAAGCATGCCAAAGTCCCACCCGCATGCATTTCCTTAAGGGACCATGGTGCAGGAGGACAGGTGCCAGGACACTTGTGTTCTATTCCTGGCGTGGCCACTGACTCACTGTGTGGCCTTGGGCAAGTCACTGCGCTGCTCTGTGCCTCAGTTTCCCCTGCTACCCTTTATCTGTTTAGATTGCAGGCTCTTTACGGTGGGATTGTCTTACTATATGTGCAGTGCCTAGCGTGATGGCGCCCTGCTCATTCTGTAGGTCCTACTGTAACATGAATAAGAGTGGACACCAGGCTTGCAAACCTCCTTGACACCCTGCTTGGAACTGGGTCAGGTTCTCTCTCAACCACCTTTCAGGCTTTCAGCAGCACCCTCGGCCAACGTGGCATGGCTGCTGTCTGCTGGTGGAGTGATGAGTCCCTTCCTAATTAGCGCTCTCCCTTCATCCTGCTGTGGCTGCAGAGCTGGTTTAATTGCTGTCCCGCTCGTTAGCACATTCTCCATCATAGAATCATAGGACTGGAAGGGACCTCGAGAGGTCATCTAGGCCAGTCCCCTGCACTCAAGGCAGGACTAAGTATTATCTAGACCATCCCTGACAGGTGTTTGGGGATTTTTAAGAGCAGGTTGAACAATGATGGAGATTCCACCACCTCCCTAGGTAATTTATTCCAGCGCTTAACCACTCTGACAGTTGGGAAGTTTTTCCTAATGTCCAACCTAAACTGCCCTTGCTGCAATTTAAGCCCATTGCTTCTCGTCCTATCCTCAGAGGTTAAGAAGAACCATTTTTCTCCCTCCTTCTTGTAACAACCTTTTATGTACTTGAAAACAGTTATCATGTCCCTCCCTCTTTCTTGTCTTGTCCAGACTAAACAAACCCAATTTTTTCAATCTTCCCTCATAGGTCATGTTTTCTAGACCTTTAATCATTTTTGTTGCTCTCCATCTCAGTCCAAGTGTATACCTTTTTAATATATAGGGCAACACCTCCTCCCATCATCCTACCTTTCCTTTAATTGTAAACTCCCACGTTCCTTTCCCTGTGAGTTGGGATGAAAATTTAGAGACGGCCTTGTGGGCCCAGGGTAACTCTTAAGGAGGCCATCAGCCAGACCTGGCCGTGGCGTTTCCTGCTCTTCTTCTTCACGTCCCACAAGAGAGGTCGCTCCAACGACAAGGCCACGACTGTTCAGAGGATGCTGCATCGTGATCTTTAGAGTCCATCAACGCTTGCTTCCTAGACCTGTCTCCAAGGCATCCCATTCCCTGCCCCCAAACTGCTCATTTGCATTTTCCAACGCATGGGACAGTTCTTCAGATGGTGTAAATCATCAGCGCTCCATTAATTTCAGTGGCTCTGTGACAATGCAAGGATCTGGCCCATGGTTTCCAATGGAGCTATGCTGACTTACCCCCACTGGGGACCTGGTTCAGTATGTTTAACTCACTGGACATCTGAACTGGCATGCATGAGAGGCGCTGGACCGGGACCTTAAAGGGCAAGTGACATAATATTTTAGGATAAAATCTTGTAGCGTGGGCGTGGATCAGGGCCCTCTTCTGGGTGGAATCAAACTGCTCAGCGACTAATCCTTTACCATAGCTTCTTAGTGCTGATGGGGGATACCAGATGAATGTACAGCTGGACTCGTTCTCATGGGATGCTGTTGCCGGTTAGATGCACAGAAGAAGCCATTTGCAAGTGCACAACGACGGGAAGTTGTCCTGGTCCTGCAAAACCCAGGAGCGATGCTGCATCTTCTCAAGCCCCATCTCTTGGCACTGTATTTATTAACCATCTACACTTCCACAGACCTCTCTCTCGTAGAGCACTCTGGTAATGCAGCCCTTCAGAAATACATCAGCAACCCGCCCCCTCTTGCAGTGAATGACAGCCTCATCTCCGTTCCCATTTCTTATCCTACAGGTTAGAGAATATTCTAGCAGAGCTCACTGGTTGCTGAAACAATGGTTAGCTGTAAAGTTTCCTGCAGGGGCTCTCTGAATCTGAACAGCAGTGCATTTGCCCAGCGTATTGGGGCTAACACTTTGCAATCACTGATGGGCTAACAAAAGCGTAGCATGAAGTGATTGGTTTGTCTAACGGTGAGGCCAGCGCTTTGCTCCAGAGGTCAGCGCTATGATTTAAGCCAAACTCTCTGTGCCATAGTGGAGATGAAGGATGCCCTTTTCATCACTCTCCGATTGCCTGCCAACTCGCCTGCAATAATAACTAATAATAAATCTACACCCCCTCCATGATTTCCTTGCTTCTGCCAGAGCGGCCGGGGAAGAAACCCCAATCCAAGCCCACCTGGGGGAAAGCTGTGGAAAGAGCGCAGTGCTCAAAGCATCTTTGATCCCAGCCGTCTCCTTTCATACAAAAACGTTGTTGATGGATAGCGCAAAAGGGGAAAATACAATAGAACACGTAGGCAGTTGCATTACTCCAGATCTATCCCTTCTGCTTTGATTCTGGACTCAATCAGCCCTTTTTTTTCTCTCTCTCTCTCCTCTCTGGGCTTTCTCTGTCTTTCATTCACTTGGTGTGACGACGTGGGAATTTTCTGTAATATTTTTCTGAATGATATGCATGGCAGTGACTTGCATGACTAGGGATTGCTGCCCAGTGAGTGCAAAAGAGGTAGAATAATCCTGAACCAGAGCAGGAGAGAGGCAGTGGGTTACAGAACTGTCTGGGCTGGAATGAATGGGTCGCTAAAGGACTGCCTTTGAAACCAACCCACACCAATGGAGGATCTGAAAAGACAATGGGAGCCCTAAGGACTCCGGCAGGTGGAATTCAGGGGGCTCTGCCAGAGGAAGTCTGTGGGTGGAAAAGGGCCAAGTGGCTGGGATAAGAGCTGGCTTTTGGACGGACTTAGCTGTTCTCACTGGGGACAGACAAAGAGACGGGGGGAGAGAGCCACAAATGGATCCCACAACAGCTTGGCTGGGTGGAGCACTGGCTTGGCCTGGTGGACTATGTCCACTTTGCTTCTCTGTGCTACCCCAGGGACTTCCCGATGCTGAGTTCCAAGGAACCCTACTCTGTTCGGAAAAGGCTGCCTGGTATCACCGCAAATATTTGCGGAGCTGCGTTGGCCCCTGAGGAGTGTGAGTGTCTGACCAGGAGTCTGTCTCAGTTGGACTCACTGGCTACAGCTCACGGTGGAGGCTTCATCTCAGTGGTGTTGGAGCTCCGTGGCCTGAGGGACAGTGGGACCGGCACACCGAAGGGGGACTGTTTAAAAGCTGGATTCTTTTCTTAAAGGTGAAACGTCCTCCAGCGTGTGGCCGTCAGTGCCCAGGGACCTACGGCCCCCTGGACAAGAGTGGGGAGGGGGCTGCAGGCAGTGGAGATGCTCAGAACATTTTCAGCACAACGGTTATGTGGGAACGTGGCAGTTTGACGGGAGGGGGGAGGGTTGCAGGAAAAAATGGAAACGTTTTGACTCTTATATTTTATTATAATGTTATTTTAGTATCATATTTATATAGCATGAAATGCTGGTTCCTGACAGCTCCAGTAGTAACGCTTCAGGGCCTGATTCTCCATTGTCCCACACCCAGTGCAAAGTGAGTGTGAAACACTAGCAAATCAGAATGGTGGCACCTCACTCCCACTTTGCACTGGTGTCAATGGCTACAAGACGTGCAGGGAATGGCGGATAAGACAACCCGTCTGTGCCTTTCAGCTCTTCCCTTATAACACTCTGGTTCCGTCTCGTCTCTTCCTCTTTCCCGCTAGCCCTCTGCAAAGTGATCCCAACCTGCGTTGCACTTTCCACTCCCATGCACAGTTTTTCACAAGAGTGCCCCATTAGAGAGCCGCGATGTTTAGAAATAAAACAGCCCTTATGTCCCACCTCGTGGTTTGCTCTCACTCCATCTGCAGTGGTGGAAATTCCTAAGTGTTGAGGGGAGGGGAGGTGGGGAGTAAAGATGCAAAAGAGGAAGGAATTAGCCCTGTTACTTGAAGCAAGAGATTACACAGCCATGCAAAGCAGCCAGCGATTTCCAAGGGTGCCTTGGGAAACCGGCCACACTCAACAGCTCACTAATTCCCTGGTGCTGCCCTTCCCCGAGATTCTTAGCTACTAAACGGAGCTTTGCAGATAACCATGGGGCGCTTGAGTGGATCACAGCTCCAATAAAGGGAGAGGGATAATTGTCGGCTCTGGGCCAGATCCCTGCCTGCACCGGCAGGGGGAAATGTTCTGTATGTCTGACGGGACTCACTCCCTTTGCTGCATGTCTTTTGGGGTCATACTAGTTTGCAGGGCTTTTCCCTTTCTGCTGTCACAACCTCCCCTCTGGGAGGCTTTGCCTTGCACCCAGGAGTCATTGAGCCCTATATTTTGGGATGGAGGGGACTAGGGATTTGCTCCCTTCTGTATGCACAAGACCCCAAAGTCACCCCCCACTGGGACCCTTCTCCCATTAGCATCTCAATGTACCACATTAGAGCCTGGATTCCACCACACCTTGCTAGCGAGAGCAGAAACTGCATGTTGGCACCAGCAAGGTGACACGCCGGGCCTGGCTCTCTGCACTGGGGCCTTGGCTATGCTGGGAAAGCCGCACCAGCTTACCTGAGCCAATTCCTAGGGTTGCCAACCCTCCTCGTTTGGCCGGGAGACTCCCAGAGGTTACTGAAGCCAAACCAGGAGATTTTAGGCCGCTAAAAGTCCAGCGGCACAGCGGGGCTAAGGCAGGCTCCCTGCGCCACTCCCAGAAGCAGCCGGCATGTCCAGCAGTGGCTCCTATGCAGAGATGTGGCCAAGGGGTCTCCGCATGCTGCCCCCACCCCGAGCGCCAACTCCGCAGCTCCCATTGGCTGGGAACGGGGAACTGCAGCCAATGGGAGCTGCGGGGGGTAGTGCCTGCAGGCAAGGGCAGCGCGCAGAACCGCCTGGCCACCCCTGAACCTAGGAGCTGCTGCCAGACATGCCGCTGCTTCCGGGAGCCACTCAAGGTAAGAGCCTGCACCCCACACCCTCTCCCAAATCCCACCCCCTGCCCTGATCCCACTCCTGCACCCCAACCCGCTGCCCCAGCCCTGAGCCCCCTCCCACACCCAAACTGCCTGCCCCAGCCCCCTCCCACACCAAACTCCCTCTTGGAGTCCACACCCTGAGCCCCCTCGCACACCCAAACTCCCTGCCCCAGCCCCCTCCCACACCAAACTCCCTCTTGAAGTCCATGCCCCAAACCCCTTCCTGCACCCCAACACCCTACCCCAGCCCTGAGCCCCCTCCCACACCCAAACTCCCTGCCCCAGCCTGGTGAAAGTGAGTGACAGTGGGGGAGAGCAAGCGACGGAGGGACAGGGGCTTGGGGAAGGGGTGGGCCAGGGGGACAGGACAAGGGTGTTTGGGTTTGTGCGATTAGACAGTTGGCAACCCTACCAATTCTGAATCCTAGATAAACTGGTGCAAACCCTACTATTCCTGGCTCTGCCAGAGGACATTGGGCAAGTCACTTTCCATTCTGTGCCTCTGTCTCCCTTTTGCCGGTTAAATTATAAGCTCTTTAGGGCACAGCCTGTCCGTCTCTGACTATCTGTATGTATGGTCCCAACTGCAGTGGGGTTCTGCTCTCGGTGCGGGGCCCGTTGGTGCGACTAGGGGCGGGATGAAAGGAAAGCCAAAGGTCAGCAAATGCAGCATGGGCATCACCAAGGTAGGTGGATGTGCTGAGGTCCAGGGGCCCTGCCTGGAGTGGGAAGGGGTAGATATTGAATGCAGTGGTGCAGAGATACCCTTTTAGGGTCTGATTCCAACCCTCTGACTTTTTTGGATCAGGTCTTCAGTTGTTAGGCAAACTTCTATGGAGAAGAAAGGACCTGAGGAACTGGCCCTGAACGTCGGCTCCACAGATATTCTCTGAACTGTGTGAATTCTGTATTTCAAATACACTAGGGACCAGATCTGTAGGCCCAGCGAAGTCAGGAACTTGGGGCGGGGGATGAACAGCCTAACGACACACACACACAATGTGAAGTCGCCGGAGCTACGCCGATTTACCCCAGCTGAGGATCTGGCCCTCTTTCTGTCTAGTGGAGGGCACAGCTCATAAAGAACGGCAGCTGGATGCGTAGATCAGCACAACAAGGTTGTAACTTTGCAGCTGCCACAGTTTAATTAGCCACAACACGTGAAGCTTTGTGTAGCCGTCAAGGTCACTTTCTCAGCTCTGCGGGTGCAAACGTCGTATCCCCCAGTGGAAATGCTTCTGGGTCAATTATAAAGAACACAGACAGGCCACACATTTGGTCTTGATTTGCACTAGACAGCCAAAATAGCAGGGTCAGTTGGCACAGGGATTTAGAAGCCTTGAATTATCACCCGGCAATGCCTCTGGCTTCTCCTCACTAAGAAACGGGCAGTTTCCATTTGCACTCCAGCCACGAAGTAATGATCACTCGAGCTGGTCGGAACCCAGTGACAGGCGTGCCGTGAAAAACACTTCGTGTTTTTTTCAAAATAAAAGAAGTTTCGGTGCAACTTGAAAAACTTTGCAACCGAAACACGAGCTGCTCTGGCATCACCATTTTGGCGTTTCCATGGCAATTTCCATCTGAGGATCTCAAAGCTCTTTGCAAATGGGATTATGATTTTTTCCCCCCAGCAGAGAGCAGGCGCTCGATTCTGTTGACGTCAGTGGGGCTGCTCTGGTGAGAGGTGGCACTACAATGGGAGAAAGAGGCTCACAAGCTGGCCTGAAGTAATCCTCACACCCTTTACCCCCTTGCTGAGGTTTGGGATTGTCATCGCCTGTGCTTTACAGATGGGTGAACTGAGGCACAGATGTCAAGGCTAACGACTTGAAAAGTGGTCACTGATTTTTGGGGTGCCTCCGTTTGTGAGCACCTGGCTTGGGGAGAAGGGTCGGGCTTGTTGTAAAGGGACTGGACTGGGAATCAAGAGATCTGGATTCTGTTCCCTGTCTGCCATTGCCACTTTGGGCAGCTCCCACAGTCTATCTCCCATCCGTCATAGCACCAGTGTTGGGAAGTTAATTCCGTAGTCTGTGGTCATGGGGGCTATAGAAACCTCACTAATGAAACTTGAGATACCCTGGGCCTGATTGTCAGAGGTTCTCCGTGCTAAGAGCTCCCACTGGCTGTTAAAATTAACTGCTAGCCTGTCGGCGTCTGGCCAGGACCAAAGCCAGACCTGCTCCTCTCTTGGCAGGGTCCTCTGGCTCTTCCCAAACTCCCCTGGATACGGCAGGCGCTGGCCTGTTGTGTTTTGCTCATTGGCAACCACCACTTCATTGACATGCCACTTGGCTCCAGCCCGGCACCTGCGCAGGCTCGAAAGTGGCGTTAGCTGCCTGAGGAGAAGGTTTCTGGGCAGCTGTCTACGTTGGCATTGAAGATAAGTCCCAGTGAGAGGCAGGCCTGGAGAAGAGAATTAAGGGAAGGGCTGGTAGGGGATGTACCTGCTTCGGTACCTTTGATACAGACTGGATCCAGCCAGATCCCATCCCAAACTGCTAGCCATGGTCCCTGGGAGCATCGGTGCTTTCTCTGTCAGCAATCCCAGAAAAACCAGTCTGGTTAAGGGTCCTTCCCCCAGTCCCCACATTACCATCATGTATATCTCAGTGCCTCACGACAGAGACGGGAATATTGTCAGAGTCCCAGCATAGGAAGTGGCTTCCAATCATAGAATATCAGGGTTGGAAGGGACCTCAGGAGGTCATCTAGTCCAACCCCCTGCTCAAAGCAGGACCAATCCCCAACTAAATCATCCCAGCCAGGGCTTTGTCAAGCCTGACCTTAAAAACCTCTAAAGAAGGAGATTCCACCACCTCCCTAGGTAACCCATTCCAGTGCTTCACCACCCTCCTAGTGAAAAAGGTTTTCCTAATATCCAACCTAAACCTCCCCCACTGCAACTTGAGACCATTACTCCTTGTTCTGTCCCCTGGTACCACTGAGAACAGTCTAGATCCATCCTCTTTGGAACCCCCTTTCAGGTAGTTGAAAGCAGCTATCAAATCCCCCCTCATTCTTCTCTTTTGCAGACTAAACAATCCCAATTCCCTCAGCCTCTCCTCATAAGTCATGTGCTCCAGACCCCAAAACCTTTTTGTTGCCCTCCGCTGGACTCTTTCCAATTTTTCCACATCCTTCTTGTAGTGTGGGGCCCAAAACTGGACACAGTACTCCAGATGAGGCCTCACCAATGCCAAATAGAGGGGAATGATCACGTCCCTCGATCTGCTGGCAATGCTCCTATTTATACAGCCCAAAATGCCGTTAGCCTTCTTGGCAACAAGGGCACACTGTTGACTTATATCCAGCTTCTCGTCCACTGTAACCCCTTGGTCCTTTTCTGCAGAACTGCTGCCTAGCCATTCAGTCCCTACTCTGTAGCAGTGCATGGGATTCTTCCATCCTAAGAGCAGGAGTCTGCACTTGTCCTTGTTGAACCTCATCAGGTTTCTTTTGGCCCAAACCTCTAACTTGTCTAGGTCCCTCTGTATCCTATCCCTACCCTCCAGCATATCTACCACTCCTCCCAGTTTAGTGTCATCTGCAAACTTGCTGAGGGTGCAGTCCACGCCATCCTCCAGATCATTAATGAAGATATTGAACAAAACCAGCCCCAGGACCGACCCTTGGGGCACTCCGCTTGATACCAGCTGCCAACTAGACATGGAGCCATTGATCACTACCCGTTGAGCCCGACGATCTAGCCAGCTTTCTATCCACCGTACAGTCCATTCATCCAGCCCATACTTCTTTAACTTGCCGGCAAGAATACTGTGGGCAAGAATCCTTTGCAGAATGTAAAACAACCAGGACTAATTCTCAGTTACTCCAGCCCTGTGGTTAGGACAGTACCTCAGGACTTCACAGTTGGGCCTGTATTTATTTATCCCCAGGGCACCCCAGTGAGGCAGGGCAGCGTGGTTACCCTCCTTTTCCAATGGGGAGCTCAGGCCAGTGAGACTAAGGGCACGTCTACGCAGCAAAATAAAAACCTGCGCCAGTGAAGTCTCAGAGCCCAGGGCAGCTGACAAGGGCACAGAGGACTTGCACTGCAGGGCTGAATATAGCAGTGTAGACGTCTGCGCTTGGGCTGGAGCCCAGACTCTGAGACCCGTACCCAGGTTTCCAAGCTTGGGCTCCAGATGAAGAGTTTACGCGGCTGTTTTGAGCCCCGCAGCACAAGTCTGAGTCTGAGCCTGACCTGGGCTCTGAGGGTATAGAACTGGAGTCTCTGGCTAATACCCAAACCACCCTCCAGGTCCTTCCTAAATCTGCAAGGAAAGGTAATGGCTCTGCCGTGCGCTCCGTACGATCATTTATATCAGTTTGACGTCAGTGTAAAACATCACCGGTCAGTTCCGTAGCCGGTGTAAATTGGCGTCACACCCTTGGATCATAATGTTGCTCTTGGCCGGAGTGCGGAGTTGCACAGGTCAGTGCTACCCGGCTCTCTTCTGACTGGCTGATTGTAACCAATGGAGCTTCTGATTTACTCCAGCTGAGGCTTGGACCTTCCCATCCTGATCTGGTAGCATTTTACACCCATTCTGCATAGGTGTAACCACTGGGCCCATAAGTTCTAGTCTTGCTCAGGGCTTCTTCTGTGGGTTATCTTGGTGGGATAACTCACTCGTTCTGTGCCTCAACGTACCCATCAGAAACTTGGGGATAATAATGTTCATCCCCCTCCTAGGGGATTCGTAAGCCTTACTTGATTCATGCTGGGATTTCAGCCTGAGATTCTTGGATGAACGACGCTACATAAATGCAAAGTGTTATTAATATTTCATGTTGCAGTGCAAATGTGCTAACGGGGCTTGTTACGGGAAGATAAAGTGATGCCATTAATACACCTCCCGCTGGGTTCTGGTGGCAGCAGTGAAGGGAGCGGTTGTAGCGATTGATGGAATGGCTCATGAGTGTGGACAGAAATTACGAGGCTCCTGTGTACTTTCTGGTTGTCCCCACTCCTGCAGTGACGTGGAACGATGCAGCCCAGATCTCGCCACAGGCATGATGGTTGCACAGGACACCGTCACGAGCTACCACTCCCAAAAGCAAAGACGTAGTACAGTGCATTGATGTTAACAGTGTAGCTCTAACAGGCAAGAGCATCTGAGTCAAGAGACTGATTCTCCACTGAGGTGGGTGTAAATCAGGGGTTGCTCCATTGAAGTCAAGGGAGCTATATCCTCAGCGGGTGTGAATCAGCATAGGGTCATTGGCTTCAATCAGATTTACACCCGCTGAGGATCTGGCCCTTGTTCCCTAAGCCTTTCTCTGCTGCGTCCCCTTGCCGGAGCTTTTCACTGGGGCGGGTAGCTGCAGGTATCCTGCCCGGCGCTGTGGTGTGGTGTGTAGATGCAGCCTTACTTGGCCCAAGCCCAGAGCAGCTTCTAAAGGAGATGCTGCTTTTTTCACCGTCTGCCCAGCGTCTGCACAGGAACTTGGCTTGATGCAACTACAGGGACTCCATTGGAAGCTCCCTTGCCAACAAGATTAAATACACAAACTCTCCATTTGGGATGAAATCCTGCCCCCATTGGTGTCAGACCAATCACTGAGGGGTCAGAGAGAGACTCCACTGATGGGCAGGTTAGCCCAGAACAACAGGGTTTCTTGCACCTTTCCCTGAAGCAGCTGGTGCCAACCACTGCCAGGGTACTGCTGGGCTAGGTGGCCCCCCAGGCCGATCCAGTGTGGGAATTCTGATCTTCTGCTATTCCCAAGCACTAACTATGTGGTAATGCCACTGGAGACGGCCGTAGCTACATAGAAACTCCTCTGGAAATACCAGTGACCACACTGAGACTTCTGTGCCCAGCTCTGTGGTGCTCAGTAGCAAAGCACCCACTTGGACTGCCTGGAACTCGCCATGCCCAGGGAAAATCCACTATGCCAGGAGGAACCAAGCACCACCTCAACTGACCACCATGCTCCCCGACTCTTCCACCGCTCACCACCAGGCCTCAAACTGGGCACCTAGGCACTCCAGCCACTAGAAACATGGTGCGCACTCACATATAGACCTGTCTTCTGGCATGAAGCCTCTACACAATGAGCTAAAATGCAGAGCTTTGCTTTTTTAAGAGGCCGCAATACACTTAAATGCTAGTGACGATGGATAAGTAGGTGGGATGGGATGGATAGAATGAGTGGGATGGGGATGGATAGAAAGGAGGCTGTATATGGAGATGGATGGGTGTGGATGGGGATGGGGATGTATGGAGATGGATGGATGAAGGGGAGTGTACGGGGATGGATGGGTGGGTGGGTATGGAGATGGATGGATGGGTGGGGATGGAGATGGGTGGGGATGGAGATGGGTGGATGAAGGGGTGTGTATGGGGATGGATGGATGGATATGGAGATGGATGGATGAAGGGGTGTGTACAGGGATGGATGGGTGGGTGGGGATGGAGATGGATGGATGGGTGGGGATGGAGATGGATGGATGAAGGGGTGTGTACGGTGATGGATGGATGGATGGGTATGGAGATGGAGATGGATGGATGAAGGGGAGTGTACGGGGATGGATGGATGGGGTGTGTACAGGGATGGATGGGTATGGAGGTGGATGGGTATGGAGGTGGATGGATGAAGAGGTGGGTACGGGAATGGATGGGTATGGAGATGGATGGATGAAGGGGTGTGTACAGGGATGGATGAAGGGGTGTGTATGGGGATGGATGGATAGATGGATGGGTATGGAGATGGATGGATGAAGGGGTGTGTACAGGGATGGATGGATGGGCGGGTATGGGGATGGATGGATTGGTGGGGATGGAGATGGAGATGGATGGATGAAGGGGTGTGTACGGGGATGGATGGATGGATGGGTGGGTATGGAGATGGATGGATGAAGGGGTGGGTGGGTGTGGGTGTGGATGGGGATGGATGGGGGTAAATAGAAGTATGATCTCTTAGAATTACCAAGTCCCCCGTCCAGCTGAGATCAGTCACAGCCGTGCAGTTCATTCACACGCTATCAGGTAATAAAAGACTGATACCCCAGGACAGACCTTTAACCCCAAACTGTGCTGTTCTCACTGTTTGATCCTCCCAGTGATGTGCACAGTAAAGATGGGGGGCGGGTGCTCGACTGTGACCAGCAAGCCTGGGGAAATGCTGTCTGTAGAGTGGACAGCAGGGAGCTTTCGTCCACTGAGCGCCTGCAGCACCATCTGCTACGGCTCTTGCTGGTTGGTTTTCAACCCTCTCTGTGGTTCAGAAGGGAGAAATGATGGCAGAGCAGCACCTGGGTAGATAGATAGAATAGCTATACAGTCTTCTCTGCAGAGTATTTGACAGACAGACCGCGGCTGAGCTCCAGTCTGGGTTCACTCATGACAATGTCAAGCAGCGGGATGCGAAAGGAAAGCAGCGTGGTCATCTGCTTGTGCTCTTCGTGTCTTCGAAGCAGGTGTGTGTGTGTGTCTGTGTGTGCACGCGCTGGTGGGAGGCTCAAAAGGGGTCTTTACAGTCCCCCCACCCCAACTTACAGCCTCCTTCCCCCCGCCGCCCCCGCCCGCCAGGGGAACCCACCTTGGAGCACCAAGCACATACCTTGCTGTCAGGCACGTCTGCTGAGAGGTGGAAGGTGTATTCCACCTGGAGTCATTTGCTGATAATAAAAAAAAAAAAGTCCATCATCCCTGACAGCTCAGCTCCCTTCCACTGGGCCAGCTGTCAGGCAGCGTCAAGACGGGGGCTGAGAAGGACGGAGGGAGAAGACAGGAAAGAAGCAGTGGGATCATCTAAGGACACCCAGGCTGGCCTCTGGGAGAAGAGGCTTTGCAGGCAGGCATCTTGCTGGCCATATCCCCGCCTGTGTGTTCAGGCTCCGTTTGAAATAATCCTGAGATTTTTGTTCATTCATTTCCTGGCTCTGTTTGCAGCTCTGCAGTGCCCTGTCCTTACCAGATCAGGGTCTTTGGCTTATTTTTTTGCGCTGCTATGAGCGCTTGCCAAATTAACTAGCTAGGAAGGCAGCATCAGGCCTCAGATCATCTTGACAACCACATTAGCCAGAGGTGCTAGGAAGTTACCCTGAGGATCCCCGTTCGTCCTGCTATGGCCAAGCACAGGGTCTGCTTTCATTGCCTGCTGGGTTAGATCATTGTTTAACTTGCCTGCTCAGGTTTCTTCGTCTTGGTCAGCAATGCTAAGAGGCAGGTAAAACGAAGCCGCTTGGAAGCTGGCAAGGTGCGAACGTGAGATCTGGGGGAACTGCTTGTACTTCCAGAAATCCCCCTGGGTGGGGGTGTCTTGTCAGAGTTCACAAACTAAGCCGACTCGGGCCTGGCTAGTGGTTGGATGGGGAGACCGGCCTGGTGCAATGGGCAGTGGTGTTGGAGATTCCATAGGGGCGCTCTTCCCGCTGAATCAACACTGAGCCACTGGTGCCAGAGAGCCAGGGCCGGCTCCAGCTTTTTTGCCGCCCCAAGTGGCGAAGCGAAAAATAAAAAAGAGATAAAGCCGCGATCGGCGGCACTTCGGCAGCAGCTCTACTGCGCCGCTTCATTCTTCGGCGGCAATTCAGCGGCGGGTCCTTCGCTCCGAGAGGGACTGAGGGACCCGCCGCCTAATTGCCGCCAAAGACCCTGACGTGCCGCCCCTTTCCATTGGCCGCCCCAAGCACCTGCTTCCTTCGCTGGTGCCTGGAGCCGGCCCTGCAGAGAGCAGGGGCTGGGCTGGTTTTTGGATGAGACATAAAACCAAGATACAGACTCCTCAGGGTGGCTGACAAGCCCGAACTTTTTTTCCCCACAAGATTTTTGGGGCATGAACCACACTGTCCTGGCCAATTCGAAACAATCGTCATGTCCTACCTCTCTATATTCCCCTTTGCGTCTCAACTGGATGCCACTTTCTCTCTCCTTTCAGCTGTTGTGTTGCGCTGGTAGAGAGCTTCTGTGCTCACAGCCAGAGGTGGCTGCACTTGTGAGGAGATTCCTTCAGCTCCAGGGCAGGGTTCTCTGCTGCAGTCTGGCCCACTTCGCACTGGCCTGGTGGCACAGAGGGGCTAGAAAGCCACTAGATCACCCCAGCTGGAAGTTCCCCCAGCAAAGGGAGTGCGGCTGAGGCACTAAAGTCCACCAGGGCTGATATAAAACTGGCTCCAGAATTAGAGATCTAGAACTTGTCCGTCCCTCTCAGTGATACCGAGTGGCTGTTGGCCCATAGCTGGGCCATAGTTTGCAAAGACACTGTGGGAAAGATGGAGGAGAAGGTTACCTGGCATAGACACTGATGACGTCAAATGAGTTACACTGGAGCAAACCTGGGGGAGTCGGCCCACATCAGCCCCATCCCTGTATCAGCCTGGTCCCTTATGGAAAACCGTGCTCACTTCCTCCTTAGTTTGATGCCAGCGCAGATGGGAGCAGGAGTGGGTCGGCTCTCTGTGCTGGCCAGGGGTTGCCCAAAAGAGGCGAGTTAAACCCAGAGAGCTGCAAACAGAGCCAGTTATTTCCTATGTTCAAGTCAGACCCCAGAACAGCCTGTCAATGAGAGGTGATCCTGGAAGGAAACCTGGATCGGAGAGCCCTCTGCTGAGAATCGGTGGAAATTCAGATCTAGATCAGAGCTTGGATCTATGTGTGCTCTTCGGTTCAGGGGGCGCTGGAGTTTGTAGGCCACACCCCTGCTTCCCGTCATGGCTGTTGAATGTGGTAATATGAAAAAATGAGCTCCTTTGATTTAAAATTGCAGAGCTCTTCCTTGGAGCCGTCACCAAACTACAGTCATTTACTTTACAGCTGTTTAGATGTTTCTCCACATTGAACTGCAAAGAAAACCAGCAGTCGCTACTCAAATGATTCCAAGCCCTACCTGCATCCCCCCGAGCAGTGCACCTGATTAGTGAGACGATCAGGCAGCTTAATGACTCCTTATCGCTGCCAGTTCTTCCCTCTCCCTGCGCTCTTCCACCATGAGCTGGTTTGCTCTGGT
This sequence comes from Chrysemys picta bellii, assembly GCF_011386835.1. Taxonomy (NCBI): domain Eukaryota; kingdom Metazoa; phylum Chordata; order Testudines; family Emydidae; genus Chrysemys; species Chrysemys picta. Next base: position 16,211,422 of record NC_088813.1, read on the forward strand.
TGGCTCTGCAGAGGGGCAAGCGCCTGGAAATCATACTTTTAAATCTTACTTTTGAAATGCCCAAGGAAAGATAGCAGCCCCCTGGCCTGTGGTATGAAAAGCTCTTGGGATTCCTTCATGTATCATAGATTGTAAAGCCGGAGGGGACCACTGTAATCATCTAAGACTGCTGCGTAGGGCGGGAACGAACCCCGGGCTTCCTGGATGGCAGATGAGAAGCATACCACTGAACCACCACTGCAAAGGCAACGCATCAATCCAGGCCTTTGCGAGGACTTGTCCACAATTTGCACCCAAGGGAGAATCATAGCCTTCGGCCAACAAGCCGCTTTCATGGGTGAAAGGGTTAATGTTTTAAAAAATTGTACAGACGAGTATTAATATATTCGTAGGAATGAAATGACTTTGTTGTGGTTACCTGCTGCTTCTCCCCTTCGGGTTTGCACTGCTGCCCAGGGAACTGCATTGAATTAATCAGGGACAGAGTTGCAGAGGGCTAAGCATGCTGCAGTGGGGTATTGCAATGGCCTTTCGCCTCTGACGCTTTCGTGATCCATCAGATATGGGCCACAGAATTCAGGTTTGGGCTTTGCAAGGGGGTGAATTGGATTTTTATCAGCACTAGCAAAGTCTCGGGGGATTCAGACAATAGGATCCTAATTTGGTCTCTCGCTAGTTCAGTGGGATTTAGGTCAAAAGTAAAAATGACTTTGGTGTGTCCCTGTCCCTGAGCCAACTCCCCTCCCACATGAGTCACTTGTGTATATTCGTCTGTTTTTACGTCCTGTGTGATGTTGCTGTGTGTGTAGCTGTTAAACAGCCACTGCGTTCCACACCAGAAGTGGCTGCATTTCAGGGATGGGAGAAGTAATTCATAGGCACACCAGGTTTTCCAAAGAACTCGGCACCAGATTATCTAGGACGCAGCATCCGCAATTGGGGACACATTTTCCAAAAAAACTCAGCTGCTGGATAGGCACCAAAACCAGGGCCAGAACTGCCGAAGTGCTCAGCACCTCCCAGCTCCCGTTGTGACTCTGATGGCCAGAGTTTCCAAAGAGCTCAAATCCAGCCCCAGTTTTGGGTGCTGAGCTGTGGTGGAAAACCAAGCCCGCAGTTTGTAAATCTGTAAGTGTTCTGGGAGCTCTTGCAACGGGACAGATGTTATATAAAAATGACAGAGCATGATTATAACATTGCAGCAGAGAATGGCCCAGTTAGCAACGTCCTCACAGGAGCAAAGAAAGCCTGCAGGTCTGGTGACTTCAGTCAGGCCTATTACACAAAAAGCATCACTAGTTTGACTACTCGTATAATAGGAATCTGCAAATCTTGCAGCATCTCTTGGTTTTAGAAAGACTTTGGGGAAACTTCCTTCCTTGGGGAGTCAGAAAAAGGAGGGGGAGGAGTGCAGAAGACTCTTAAAGGGATTCCCCCCGGAGACAACTGGATAAAAAGAAGAACCAAAAACCTCATGCTGCGGGCTTCCAGGGCCAAGCGCCTGTGTCGCTCCAGTGCAGTGCTATGCCACCACCTAGTGGCTAGCAGCGGTGCATCCACAGGGTTGAACCCCTGGGGTTCCTGCCTCGGTCATTATATTTCTCTGCAAGGGATCAAACACGGCGCGCCGGGAAAGACGCTAATGCCCGGTTGTAGCGAGGGGAGTCCGACGTTGCTGAAACGGCTGTTAATTAATTCCCTGAGAAATAATTAACCATCGGCACTCATTAAAAGGGGGAGATGAAAATGCTCCTCCAGCTGCTGGCATGCTAGAAGAGGGGATCTAAAAGGCACCTGTTCGAGAGGTGACGCTAACCTGAGCTGGACAGACCTAGGAGACCGACTGATTGAAACTCATTCTCAGCTACACTTCAGGCTCCTTGATGCCACTGCAGCAGCCTAAAGGGATGGAAATGGCCCCTTGAGAATATCCCTTGCCTGAAGTCCTTCCCCTAGCCCTGCCCCAGCCCCGGGGTAGGGGGCAGAGGAAGGGCGTGGCCAGAGGGCACGGTAGGACGCTGTTCTCCGCCTCCCAGGGCCCATGGGAAGCAGCACGTCAGTTAGAGCAGCCCCCGGGAGACATGTGGTGTGCGCCCAACCGGCCTGCTAGAGACGAAGGCCGGGCCAGTGGTTAGGACGCTAGCCTGGGGCCACAGAGATGGGGGTTACAAGCAGTTTTTCCCTTTTTATCCTTTCCTTCCTCCCCCCTTCCTTCCCTACCTCCCCCCTTCTTCCCCCTGTAGCAGTTACATTAAATGACCTTGGCTGTGTAGCTTGTTCGCAATGTTCCCTTCTGCAAGTTATTTTGTCCTTCTGCTAGAAGCATGTAGGTTCCCCTTATCACTACCGCTTTCCAGCTGCTGGCCTGTGAGGTTAGTAAAGTTTAACATGGAGGGGCTTTGGTTCACTTTGGCCTAGAGCGGGGGGGCTTCATCAACTCTCGTGGTCTTCCACCCCCCCGAGTTACCTAAGGTGATGCCTAGTGACACCAACAAGGTAATGGGGGTTGGGGGGAAACAAGTACCTTCGATAGATAGGCAGGGCCCTAGGCGATCTCTGTGTCTGGTCCTCCAAGCTGGACTGGAGTGATTGTGAATCAGGCCCACTCTGCAAAGGATGGCTCCGGAGCTGGTCTATTGCCGGGAGCCTGACGATATTTCCCGCTCCTTGGCCTGCATCAGCTTTAGACGAAATATGTTCCTGGGAATTTGGTGCCAGCCTGGGCACCCGGGGGCCCAGAGTCCTCTCGGTACCAGGAGGCAGCCACGGGGCAAGCTTCCCCTACGTCGTGCTCAGCCCGGACCTGGAAAAGCCAGCCCTGGGAATAGGAGGGGAGAGCCACAGCCGTGGCAGGCTGACTCCTTCCTTGGTTTCTTGGCAGAGGTGACCGATAAGGAAGCCGCATGGTGCCAGAGTTACGGTGGCAGTTTTGCAGATAGGCGAGGAGGGGGCACAGGGCTCATGTCATCTGCACCACCAAGCAGCATTGCACAGTGAGTGACCTGGGTTGGACTCAGGTGAAAGGCCTTCTCCCATTACCAGTCCCCCGAGGCATGTCATCCCGGCCACATAGTGATCTGCTGAGCTTGTCCCAGGAGGAAGGTTTTCCTGCATTTGGTGCGTCTTGCCCCCTTGCTCCGTAGCATTTCGCCTCCCAAAGGGCACCACCAGAGGCAGCAGGGGAAGGCTGCCGCTGTTTCTGTGGGGAAAAATCTAGCCAGCCCTATTAGTTTAGGCTTTAAATCGACATAGGCCCGCCCTGCAGGCCACAGGCCTGATCCAAACTAAGAGTCATGTTCTCTGCCAGTAACTATCAAAGGTTATGACCAGAGGAGGGGGCGTTGGGGAGGAAAAGAATGAAAAGCCCCAGCTGCAGCAGTAATAAAGTGGGTGTTTATGGCTGGCGAAATATAATAACCGCTTGTGTGAAGCAATAAGCAATGCAGTAATTATCTAAATTGACTAATCATGCCCCCCCCAATCTAATTGCATAAATACCCCATTATGTAATTGTACCCTGCCTGGAACATTTAAGTAACAGCACCCCAAATGATGCAAAGAAATGACAGTATCGGAAACCGCCAAAAAGACTCTCCTATTCCTGTCGATGAAGTGTAACGTGTAATATGATTGCGGTTTTGGGCTTTAAAAAGGCAAATTGTACTTTGGATCAGGGTAGTTCTCAGACTGCTACCCCAGCGCGTTGGTATGTATTGCAATAAACAGGCCTCAGGCTTGAGTCTGTGAACTAAAATCAATGCGTGGGTGACTTTCCACGACAATCTGGGGGCTTGTCCGGGATCACTCGCCGTCCCGCCGGACGGGAGGACCATGGACCACTTCCACACCGATCCCAGGCGCCAGGTAAGAGACCGTTGTCTCTATTTGGGCTTCGGTGGGAAGCTGCCCATAGGCTCTGGGTTCAGGTAAGGGCGCGCTGTGATCCGAACCTTTTGGGGCTAGACTCATTTGCCTGACGCCTGTTCCTCTTGTGTCAGTAACTGTTCGTCTTGTAACTTGTCTGTCTTGTAAAAGAAAATGTCTGTTGGTATCGTAATAGGTAGAGTAACTGACGGTAGTGTGTTTTGTATTAAGTGGGTTTTGTTTGTCTGCTAAGTGTATTCGACTTCGGGCACTGGTCCCCCCGAAGGGCGAAGAACGGTCACTGTAGGCCCCGAGAGGAAGGGCCCCGGAGTGACGCGTGAGGGTTGGCGACAAGACCCACCGGCAATAGGCCAGTGGCGGTGAGTGCCGTAATGTTGTCCCGAATTAGGTGTGTTGCATGAGTGTGGGTCGTGCGGTGGCCCTACCCTTGTTTCCCTCTTGGTGCCTCGGGTTGATGCCCTGTGCCCCCTCCTCACCCTCCGGGCGAGGAGGCCCCAGGAACCTGCCCACAAACTCCTAGGCAGTAGGGTAACCTATCCTGTTCTCTTGAAGGCAGGCTGGTGCTCTCTGCTGGGGGAGGGGTGTGCGGGGACCGTGCCTTTCCTGGCCCTTCTGTTTGGTTGGCCTGCGACCGAGTTCCTCCCTTGATTTTCCACTTGGAGTGGTCCCGCTTGGAGCGGGGGGCTCCCTCCCCTTGCTCGGAGAGAGGGGAAGTCCCTGGAAATCGCCCGCCGTACCGGAGGCAATAGGATTGCCTTTAAAGGACGGGCCGGTGCTCTTTGCCGGAAGAGGTGTGTGCGAGGATCTCCCTTATAAGCCCTCCCCATTGGTGTGAATGTTGAGGAGTTGGCCTCGCCTGGATAACAGAGGCCTGGCTTGCTGGTGTAAGGAAAAACGGTCTCGTCTAAGGGAAGGAACCCTACGAAAGGAGACTTGGGCTTTTTAAAAGGCCTTGCCGAGAGGAAGGCCTGAGCTGATAGCGCTAGTTACGTGTTATGTGTAACCTGTCTAATGTGTTTCTCATTTATTGTAATATAGCCGTTAAAGAAAGGAGGCGGGTTGTACCCAACTCATCATAAAGGGACCCAGCTAAGTGAAGAAGGTCGTCCATCCGGCGTTTACAATGGGAGCCTCTCATTCCAAACAGGGCCCCGTGCTGGAAAAGGGCACTCCTGCCGCGTACATGGATTCAAATTATGGTCCCTCAACTTGCCAGTTTATAAAAATTTGAAATAAGAATACTAAAAATAACCCTCGCCTGCAATTCCCCCAGACGGAACTGGGCAGGGAGCTGCTGTCCAGCCCCCACAGGCCCAAGGGCAAGAAATATTAAGCGCCTTAAGTATCGAAAGCCCTTACACGTACCCCTCAAACAGTGTCTCCCCGTACTGAGGAAATGTTCCCCTTGCGCCATTTCCCAGGCATTGGTGCTTCGGGTCAGGAGACCTTGGAGTCAGTGCATGCACCTTGGTCTCCCACAGAATTGTACAATCTGCTGTACCCCAAATGTTGTGTATCTAAATGTGTCTGATCCCGCTTACAATAAGGTCCTGACATTTTTGCAAAGGACACTCTAGAGGGAGGGACCAACCCCAGCCCTTCCTCGTTGCAACAGGAACGGCTGGCTAAGCCTCCCCCCCCCCCCCCCCCGCCTATTGGGGGCTGATCATGCCAACCTGATTGGGCACATTGGGTCTGCCTGGCCGGCTGAAATTCACCCAAACCCAGCAAAACCCCTTCCCAAAATGCAGTAGTACCTTCTCTCAAAATAAACCAAGGAAGGAATTAATCACCTTCTTAATTTAGCCAAAAGTATAAATAAAACGGGGGTTAGTCAAAAAGCCCACCCTCCTTGCTAAATTGGTAGTAAAAGTACGCCTGTGCCCATGAAGAGAAAAAAAAGTGAACCAGCAAGAAAAAACGGATCAGGCCCAAACAAGCAGGCAACCGCAGTTTAAGGAAGTTAAAAGAAAGAAAGTAAAAAGTTAACTCTGTAGTTACTGAAGAAAATTAAGTATGTGTTAGTTTTAGTCATGTATTTTCTTGTAAAAAGGCAAATGCCAAAACTATTGTAAAACTGTTGCTTAAGGATTTTGTATGACAATCTGGCATATCTGGACTGATAAAAAAAAAAAAAACCTTATGTGCAGCTTCATAGATCCAGTATGGCCAAAGGCCTTTTAAAAGACCGCTCCCAATCCAAAGACCAAACTCAGCCCTCATAAATTTCTAACAGGATCGCCCAATGTAACTACCAGCAGTGCCCTCTTGGCCCTGGCTCAAATGGACATTTATTTAATAAATAACACAATGCTTAATTGTTGCTAGGCACTAATGAAATGTGTTAGGTTTTTATATACAGCAGCCCTGCCACTCGCTGGAACCAAAAGACTGGGTCTACACGGAGGTCCGTCAGCAAGAAAACGCCCTGGCCCCATGCTAAAAGACTCTTATCGAGTGCTGTTAATTATCAGCACCGCTGTGAAGTGCTGAGAATCGACTACCTGCCCAGGCTTCTCACTGTAATGACTTTCCGACTGATGATCGGTCTATCTTTCCTTTTGGCGTTGTTGCTCCTTCTGGACGACAGAAGTGAAGGACAAGGTAGAGAGCTGGTAACCTCTCCTTTGTCCACTGACAAACCCACTGAGTCTTTGGATCTTGCTAAGAAAACAACTTCTCCACCTGAGGACATAATAAAGCCTCCAATCAAGCAAGGTGATCGTGCCAGTAACCCCTCCCTTGCAGCCTCATTGCTGGACAGCTAAGTGAACTAAGACTACGAAATCTAGAAGAATAGCTTGCGGAAACTAGCCAAAACTACCTGAAGATGAAACTTTTACCTCTAATTTAGCCTGTGCCATGTTGTAATCTTATTATCAAAGCACAGTTAACTCAGGTCCAGGCTGAAGTTGGTAAATTGCATGTCATTTCCGCCCTTAGTTTAATAACCCAAAGGTTGCTAACAAAAATGGTATTAAATATCACCGGTGCTGCAAAGGCATTGCAGTGGCACTTGGCATGTCCAAAAGTTCAAAAAATTTCCTAAATAACCAGCTAATGACCATTCAAAGTAATCTCGAACACTGGGCCTGGCCCACTGCCCTTGCAGACACCTCGGAAGTACCATCTAATCTGTGGCCATAAAGGCACACGTACAAGTTTAAACAGTCGCAGTGCTCCTTCCAAGCATATAGGCTGGTCGGAAGGATGTAGGCTCCCGCATACCAAATCCTGCCAGGTCCGTAAAAGGAATGCATGTAAAATTAAGTAATTCACTAAAACATTTAAAAGAATAAACCACCTGGTATGCCTAACCAATTTATAGTCAGTGCTACCGCGCTACTATGCTTTGCACTAAACTAATGTCCTTTGTTTTCTGTCTAAAGACCCCCACCCCTTCCTCAGGCCCTGCTCTTCCCCATCACCCAGCCCGAGAAAAACGAAGCTGGTTTCAGGGAGGTGCGGTATGCAATGGGGGATCGGGCGGAGGTTGTAAGCCCACTCAGTGTCAGTACCCCTAGCATCAACTCCCTTAACCAAGCCGGCACCAACCTCGGCACTGCCGAGCTGGCCAGTTCACGATCCTCAGCCATGTCCTCAGCTGCTTTCTCGGTGCCAACGTACAGCGCCGGACACCTCCTGCACAAGGAGCAGGCCCTGTGGATGAAGGGCACTTGGATTAGGCTGTTAATGGTGTGCATTGTAACTGCGCACGGGCCACGCTAAGCCAAATCACGATGAAATCAGAGGGACGGATTCTGTGGTGCATCTCGCAGGAGGCACAACCCAGGGTGGCTTTAAAGAAGCCCCTTAAAAGTGGCCTGGATTCTGGCTCTAACGTACGGCAGCGTTAGGCTGCCTGGGGCCTACGCTGCAGCGGGGAAGCTCTATGGCTGTACATGATAGAGACTATTCCTCCTGGCCCCACGCCTGGGGCTGCGTGCGCGCATTAGGCAGGGGGCAGCATTCATGGTCCCTACACTGCTGGGCTGAAAGAGTCTCCTCCAGACAGCTGTGCTGCCCTGTCAGACCTGACCCCCCCAAGGAGCCGTTGCGGGCATGACTGCAGCGCTCATCTTCTTGGCCTCCCTATTTTGCAAGCACCCGGGTGTCGGCTGAATAACTCCAGGGCTGTTTGCAAACCGCAGGTGGCATTGCCGAGCTCCGGGTGGGGAGGTGTCTAGGGCGGAGGGGGGGCTGCATGGTCAGAATACCCCGGCCGGCCAGTCTTGGGAAGGGGTGGTTTAGTATAAACGGCAGGCGTGGCAGCAGCTGAGGGGTCTGCTACAGGCTACACCTGTGACCAGTGGGGATGGGAGTGAATGTCTCATTCTCCATGGCCAGCGTCCTCTTTGCTGGGACCGGGCCCTACATTATTTACACGACCGGCCGGAGGGCCCCCGCCAAGATCAGCCCTGAGCAATCCTATTGATGCCAACAGGGCTGCTCAGGCGAGTAAAGTTAAGCACGTACCTTAAGAGTTTGCAGGATCGGGGCCTAAAAATGCCATTGGGACGAGCCTCTCCTTCCAGCGATCCTGCAAGCCGGCAGCCAATGGGCATCTGGGAAATCCACCTTAACTCCTAGCCCCGCCCCCGAGAGGGCTTCCCTCTGTAAATTCCTCCTCCTGGCTCCTGAAAGTGCAGGGATGAATTGTGCTTCAAGCGCTGCCTTGTGCTCCAAGCCCCTTAAGGAAGAGAAGGATTCTGCAAGGGACCTCCCACCAGGTAAGGGGCATTCGCTGGGGGAGGAGGAGCTGCTTGGAGCTGGACCTAGGGAGGCTGCTGGGCTGGAGAAGGTCTGGGAGCCGGAGCATGTGTCTCAGACACATGGGCACAAAAAGGAACGTTGGCTGTCGGTTTGTCTCGGAATTATGCCCACGGTACACCAGAGAGAAGCAAAGCATCCCAGGCTGGTCCTAGGCGTTTGCAGCGAAGCGTGTCAGCGTGTGTTTCGTATGGGACTAGTCTTGTGTCTGACTCTGTAGCTAGCTGGAGAGAAAGTTACTCCAGGTTTATACCTGAATAAGGGCAGAATCAGCCCCATGGGCTCTAGCGTGTGTCCTGGATATGCATGAGTTTGGGTGTCGTGCATGCTGTGTGACTTGCTGGGGGTGCATGTTGGGGCTGTGTTGTGTGTGTCAGTGTGCCTCTATGGCAGAGTAGCTGATTAATAATAGTAGTTTGCATTCAGGTAGCACTGTACATGTGCTGCTGTCAAAGAGTTTTGCAAAGGACGGTGAATATCATCCGTATTTACTGATGGGGAAACTGAGGCACGGAGGTCCGGTGACTTGTCCAAGACACAGTGATTCTGGGACAAAGCCAGGAGTAGAAGTCAAGTCTCCTGGCCACCAGGTCTAACCACCAGTCCATTTCCCCTCCTTCTATAACCTAGTGTAGCTTTTCCTAGCCCTCCTGGTTCTTGATTTGTGTCTGTACTGAGAGTGACTCTAGATTTCCCAGTCCCGCCCTCCTCCCCCTCAGCCTCCTGGTATTGATCCAGGCCATTCCACACTAGCCAAGCATCCACCTTGTGTGGGATGCAGCAGCCAGATTTATCAACATCCTTCCGCCCAGACTTTGTTTTGATGCCAAGTTGGGATGTCGGTTGCCTTGCGTACACAAGGTGCCGCCTCCAGTTGTTTGTCAGGCCTGAGGAATGAGTCTTCCCCTCCAAACGCACGGTGCCCTGGCCTGGGGGGGGTGGGAGGGAGGGAGGGCAGCAGGGGAGATCTGGTTCCTGGCTCTGCCACTGTAGAGCACGTCAGATTCCTGCGATGGGAGAGGACCTTGGCATCAGAGCTGCAGACCTATTACATGATTCATCCCTTCGCTTGTTTTATGGGTGGTTTTCTGAGGCCCTGCCTGGCAACTCAAGGCAAGTGAATAACAAAGAGCTTGGTAAAGAGGGGCTGGCGTAAGAGAGAGATGGGCAGGGAGAGCCACTGCGCTCCGAAACCCCTGAAATCTGCACCCGGGAATGGTCTCTGGAGAAAATCAGGAGTTTGGGTTTCTCGCTGGCTGGAGATCTAACCCCATCTTACTGGCCATCTTTTATTCCAGTACAAGACTCGCCCAGTTTTGCTCAGTGGCTAGAGAGGTGACCAAGAAAGGAAGGGACGTGGAAGGGGACTTCGAATTAGCAGCCCCCATTCAGACAGGGAAGGGGGTCGCCATTGGCCTGGGTTGCTCAGTGATAGAGTCTGTTTAGATATTACCCTCTTCTACGTTGGCCTCAGCCATCAGTCTGAGATGGCAGAGCTCCAATTGTAAGCGCTTTGGGGCATGGACACGCTCTTTGCGCTAGTGCGGTACAAGCTCAGACCTGTGGGGTCCTAGCCCCTGGCTGGGGCTTCTAGGCACAACTGCAATTCGAAATAACGGGTGAAGGGTGCAGAATGCACCCATCCAGCCTTAGCCCTTCCCACAGCGGGGTCCCGTGCGGCCCACACCAAAGAGCATTGGCCCCAATCTCACTGGGTTTGCCCTGCCAGGTCATCACATTTCAGGTCAAGTCAACCACACCGCTGACTTACTTGCCAGGCCTGATCCTGGTGGGGAATCAACCTCCCTCCCATGGAGGTTGCAGCTCCAGCCCCTCGTCCTTTTCCCACCCTTCCTCCCACCTGCCCCGGGTCCCTGCATCACTTGCCTCTGCAGAAGCCATCGGGTTGCAGCCTGCCACCATCCACCGTTCGTTTCTGCAGGAAAGTGGGCAAAGGCTCACCCTGGATGAATCAATACATCTCATTTCTCAGACTGACAAGAGATGAATCAGCCTTTTCCACCCCGGCTCCTTGGGGGAACGGACTTTCTTTCCTCACTTGCCCTGCCTTTGCCTTTCAGGAAGCAGCGTTTAGGAAAGGATCCTCTCTTAGGGGAGGACCAAGCATCGCTAAACTGCAATTCGTGTGCTTACACGAGGGCTAGACTTCCCTTACAAGCTCAGACACGTTTGGTGGGGGAGTGTCTGATTCGCATCGCCCTACCTGCTTTAAACGCGGTGCTTCCTTCTCCTATTTGTACCTTCACAGGGTTGGAAGCCAGATGTTAGGGATTGGTTAGGTTCCTTGGTCACTTCAGACACCAACAAACTTTGCCTGGGCTTCCAAAACGCAGCAGGGCCTGAGGGGTAACTTCACCCCTGTGCAGAGAGCCAGTACATGGCCTAGACACAACTTAAATCTCTCCCGCAGCTAGCCCTGTTTTGAGGACTTAAGTGCAGAATAGGCCTGTGGGTGAGTTTCAGCCTATGTGTTTAAAAAAAAAATACTCTCAGGGCTGAGTGACGGGCATAAAACCCCACCAAGATTGCCCTGTCCCCCATAGACACTCTCAGCATCGCAGTCTGGGCCATGTCTGTGGCCACTGTGTCACAGAATGCTTTGTCTGTGTGCACTGCGGCATGAACACATGGGTTCTGTTCCTGGCTCTGGGAAGGGGTGTGTTTGGGCGGTGGGGAGAAGCAAGAGGCAGGACTCCTGGGTTATATTCCCAGCTATTAGAGGGGAGTGGGGTCTAGTGGCTAGAGCTGGGGAGGAATGGAACTGGAAGTCAGGACACCTGGGTTGCATTCCCATCAGGAAGCAGGTGCTTGGGGCGGCCAAGGGAGAGGGGCGGCACCTGTGGCAATTTGGGGGCGGCAGGTCTCTTACTCCCTCTAGGAGCAAAGGACCTGCCGCTGAACTGCCGCCGATCGCGGCTTTTTTTTTTTTTTTGCTTGGGGCAGCAGAAATGCTGGAGCCGGCCCTGATTCCCATCTCTGAGAGGGAGTGGGAATAAGTGGTTAGAGCAATAGGGGCGGCACTGGGAGGCAGGACTCCTGCATTCTCTTCCCAGCTCTGGAAGGGGAGTGTGCTTAGAGCCGGAGCCTGGAATATTGATTAGTGTCTCTATTTCTTCCCCTTGCAGACCCAATTAACGGGAGCCACAGACCATGAACTGGGGTGTCTTCGAAGGGCTCCTGAGTGGGGTGAACAAGTACTCCACGGCCTTTGGGCGCATCTGGCTCTCCCTGGTCTTCATCTTCCGGGTGCTGGTCTACGTGGTGGCGGCTGAGCGAGTGTGGAGCGATGACCACAAGGACTTCGACTGCAACACACGCCAGCCTGGCTGCTCCAATGTTTGCTTCGACCACTTCTTCCCCGTCTCCCACATCCGCCTCTGGGCCCTGCAGCTCATCCTGGTCACCTGCCCCTCCCTGCTGGTGGTTATGCATGTGGCCTACCGAGAAGCCAGGGAGCAGAAGCACCGGGAGGTAGCGGGCGAGAACTGCCGCCGGCTCTACCCCAACCCCGGCAAGAAGCGGGGAGGGCTGTGGTGGACCTACCTGCTCAGCCTCATCTTTAAGGCTGCCGTGGACGTGGTTTTCCTCTACATCTTCCACCAGTTCTACAAGAACTACACCCTCCCCAGTGTGGTGAAGTGCGAGATCCCCCCGTGCCCCAACATCGTGGACTGCTTCATCTCCCGGCCCACGGAGAAGAACATCTTCACCCTCTTCATGGTGGTCACAGCCTGCCTCTGCATCCTGCTGAGCGTGGTGGAGGCCTGCTACCTGGTGGGGAAACGGTGCCGAGAGTCCCTGTTATCCAGAAGCGAGAGCAGCCGGAGGGAAACTAGGCAGTTCAGGAGTGTCGTTCATAACAAGGACTGTTCCCTCTCCTACGGCGAGCAGGACAGCCTTGAGCCGGGAGAGCAGATTTTCCACGCGGCGGATTGCAAGCTAGTCACAGCTCCAAACATAGCCAGCTCCCAGATAGGAGAAGATGTTATCTCCTAAGCGGAGGGAAAGAGCTAGGGAGGCTGTCTCCGTGCAGAACGGCCCTCGTTCGAGACCTGCCTTCCTTGTTGGCCATGCCTTTAAACATCAGGAGCCAAGATCAGACCTGGTCTCTGCTGGCAGCTCTGCTCCCATCACACGCCCGGGTGTTAACGAGATTGGGTGCTCCCCCTGCATTGCATTGGTCTGGTGGAAATAAGTGGACTCAGACACTTCAGAGAAGAATGGCCTCTCTAGTCAAAGGGAAGATCTATAAGAACCACAGGCTGGAGAGAAGCAGGGGGAAGGAGAATGTTCAGAGGATGTTGCGAAGGCCAAGACTATAACAGGGTTCAAAAAAGAACTAGATAAATGATAGGGCCATCAATGGCTATTAGCCATGGTGTCCCCAGACTCTGTTTGCCAGAAGCTGGCAATGAGTGACAGGGGATGGATCACTTGATGATTCCCTGTTCTGTTCATTGCCTCTGGGGCACCTGGCATTAGCCACTGTCGGAAGACAGGATACTGGGCTAGATGGACCTTTGGTCTGACCCAGGATGGCCGTTCTGATGTTCTTAGTGCAAAGCCTAGAGTTGTAGGATTTAGACTTATGAGATTTGATGGGTTCTTGCACCAGCCGCTGCTGGAGACAGGACACTGGGATCGAAGGACCCGTGCTCTGACCCGGCCTGGCAATTCCTGTGGTGAGAGATCATGCAGGATTGTGCCCTCCTGTGTTTTCCAGTGGCGTGCCCAGCCTAACTTTAAAGGTGTCCGTCGGAAGGTCAAGCCTCAGAGAGAGGAGTGGGATGTAAGGAACAAGCCAGACTTCTCAGCTGCCAGTGAGAATTTCTCAGCCAACAGAGCTAGTGCCACTGTGGAAACAGAGCCAGGCCCTTCTGTCTGTCCCTGAGTGACATGCCAAATGGTAGGGGGGCGTTGGAGAAACCCGGCCTGGCCGTGGGCGGGGCTGCCAAGTGGGTATTTTCTCTCCAAGCCTGCTAGGGGTGAGGTCTCCAAAGTGCCTCATTTCATGAACAGTCCTTCAGCTTTGCTTAACCCATCAGGACCAACTGGGAGTAGCAGAAGACACTAGAAAGAACAGGAGGCTTCCCAGTGAAAAGAATGCAGCGTTTTCCCATCTGCGGGAAATGACCAATAATCCATCCAGCCAGAGATTCAAGTCATGGAAACTAAACACTTGCTAGCGTCAGTGATGGGGAATCCATTCACCCTTAGGGAATTAAAGAGTTTTGCTGACGGGGGAGGAGGGTAAGGCGGTGGCCAAGGGGAAAGAAAAAAATCTCCTAGATTCACTGGTTTTCAAGGCCGTTATGATCATCCTGTCTGACCGCCTGCACAACACAGGTCAGAGAATTCCACCCAGCCATTCCAGCATCAAGCCCTTCACTTCCAGTGAGCTGGAGCCCATCTTCTAGAAAGGCATCCAGGCTTGATTTAAAGACTCCATGGGGCGGAGCATCCACCACATCCCTTGGTAGGAAGTTGTTCCATTGGGTAAGGTTCAAACATCTCCTTTCGTTGATGGAGCAAGGGCAGCTGCGTGGGTGACCCTCTTCCTGTGGAGTGATTTGTCATCTAACATCCCATAGCATCCTTCAGGGAGTAGCTAGTGATGATAGAGCCAAAGCAGGAAACTGCATCCTGCTGCCCTAAATTCTCAGATATCTCACTCCCCCTCTTAAAAAGAAAATGATGATTTATTTGGCACTGGATGGCTGCTGTGTTCCACCCCAGAGATGGCGGCATTTCAGGGGTGATCCACCCCCAGAGGGTGGAATTCTATACTCATTCCATGTTCACGGAGCTAAGGCAGCATATGTAACACTGATGACCTTCCACAAAACCATGCGGTGTGGACATGATACATATATTTTAAAAGCCCAACGCTAACAATTCATTTAGCCACTGCACTGCACTGTCCGTAGGCCGGCCCCTCAGCTGCTATGAATCCGCTCAGCTGCGCTGTAGAGAGTGGAGTTGTGCCCTTTTACACCCACTGCAGATCTGACCCCCGTATGTATTTCTCGCCTTGTGTACCCTTGCAACTAATAAAAATGTCTCTTTATAAGAAATGGGCTTTATTTCTGTTTCTCGTCCTTTGTTTTAGCTTAAAACCAATACAACGCTGTGGCATAAATGTTTGTGAATGGGATTTTTCAAAAGGTGCGCCCCAAATAAACCATTTTTACAGCGTTGAAGAGTTGCTTGCGGAGACAGGTGGAATAAACTCCCTAGTTCTTCAAAAGAACTTATCGCCCTTGGAAATATGGCCCTCTTTCATCTTCCTTTGAAGCAGCTGCAACTGGCCACTGTTGGGTATTGGAACCTGGACAACCTGTGGTCTGGCCGTGCCTCTGTTCATGTGTGTGGCTTGGGAGAAGCCTTCTTGTAATATAACGCACGGAAAGCAATTTTCTAAACACTATTAAAAACAGGCCTTTACTTTTATAAAGAGCCAGGATTCACCTGCAAACAGCCCCTGAATCAGAAAAAGAACAGCCTCTGGAAGCCAGCATCCTCATAGCTAATCATTTTTGATTAGCAGGGTGGGAGCTGAGAGTGGTTGGAGCAGAGGACAGGGGACCAGGAATCTCTTTCGGTTCCATTTCCAGCTTCACTCGTAATTGATTATTACTTGCCGAGTGCTGGTGACCTGCCCGGCCCTGACTCTGCTACAGGACCTTGGGTGAGTCATTTCACCTCTCAAAGCCGTGGTCTTGTTGTCTGCAAAGTGGGGAGAGCACGAGTGGGGTTGCCGCCTTCGGGGATTCCTGCTTCCAAAGCAATTTTGCTCAGAAAGGCAAAGCATTATCCTTCTGCTCTCACACATTGCACAATGGCTCAAAGCCCAGATAAGGCCAAGCCCTTGTCTCTATGAAGTCCATGGCAAAACTCCCATGGAGCTCCATGGGCGCTGGCTATAATTCTGAGCTAACATGTCAGGTCCATTTTATTTTTCTGTGACTCTAGGCTTTTTTTTTTTTTTTTTTAAACCTCTCTGAAGAAGGGCTGCTGAGCTTATTGGCGAAAGGGAGGCACGCCCAGCAGGTGTCCGCATCCCCGGTGCATCAGCAAAGGCAGCGAGAGCTTTCAGACTGTGAGTTTATGGGCTTCTCTACCGTCAGGTAAGAGGCATGGAGAGAGCTCGCTTGGGCGAGAGGAAATACCCTGGGTGGGCGGGTGCAGTATGATTTAATGGAGCCTACATGCAGGATGAGAAACTTCACTGTTCTGCAAGCTGGCATAGCGTCTACTCTCCGGAGGCAAGTGCTGTGCATGGGGTGTGAATGTGTAACAGAGACATTCACGCAATGAGAGACACGGTATTACTGCTTACAACGTTTCCTGTTGCTAAAGCACTTTGACAGTGCTAAGATACATTCCAGTGGTAATTTGTGACTGAGGTTCTGATCGATTCGGGAATTTATTAATGCGTTACACATGCACTAGACATGCAGGTATCAAAGCGAAGTGCATGGCATAAGAACCTATGTGGATAGATCGGTAGCTCCAGATATTGTGACTATGATAGATAGTATTGTCGACTTGCTAGAGGATACCCTGTATATTCCGGTGATTTCATGGAGGTGAGCTTTGTTGTTTATTTACTATGGAAAGCTATAATAAAATTACTGGTAGTATTTAATATTGATAGTGTAGAAGGGTCCCCAGCCCCAATTGGGACCAGGGCCCCATGTTCTAGGGGCTGCACCAACACTCATGAAGATACAGTCCTTGCCCTGAAGAGCTCAGAAGCTAAGAATGCTAGACATTATCACTAAGGGGCTATTTTCAAATTTTCAGAGCAAACTGCCAGTCCCCACCAGTAGCGGTACCTGCTTTTTCAGTAACACTGCAAATGTTTGGAATTGGATGGAAGGGAATGTCCACTGCAAAGCAGGGACCCAAACCCAAGGGAAATCCCTTGCCGAGTAATCTTATTGCATTACCAGAGCGTGTAGGAGCCCAACCAAAATCTGGTCCCTGTTGTGCTAAGCATAATACAGGTTCCAAAGAGCTTATAGTCTACAAAGACAAGACAGCCTAAGGGTGGCAGGGGAAACAAGTACAGTGACATCAAGTGACTTGCCAGAGGTCACACAAACAGTCAGTGGCAGAGGGGAGAATGGAATGCAGGTCTCCTAGCCCTGTGCCCTAGCCCCTACGTCATGCTGCCCCTCCCCCCGATTGTTATTGCATAATTTTTCCTTTTTTTTTTTTTTTTACACACTGAATACACAGAGGGCCAGAGTCTGCCCCCTTGACTTCAATGGCCTGCTCAGAGTAAGGCACTACGAAATAGTGTACACTTTAAGACTCTTCCAGCAAACTCTTCCTCCCCTGTGGAGTCTCTTGACCAATCAGTGGCACTACCCATCTGAGCAAGGCCTGCTCAGGTGAGTAAAGGTTGACAGAGTCAGGCCAACAACTGGAGAAGTAAGTGACCCAGTGGACTGAAGAATCTATGAACAGAGCCCCATGGAAGCACATTAACATAACATCCCCATCTCGTTAATAAACAAAAATTGATAAAACAACAGCACTAAATGGCAAACCCTGATCTGGTTTCCTGCAGTAGTATGTTGTGTTCTGCAGCGACTCGGGCTGCACTGTAATTCCTGAGGATCTCAGTCCGTACCTGAACGTTTTCTGGAATGAATAGCCAACAATAATTCCACGGTAAGCGCACTCATCAGTAACATTAACATTGAACGTGACATTCAGTTTATTATTGGGTTTTCATTGTTATCTTGGGCCAAGATTTTCCTAAACCACTAGTCATTTAAGGAACGTCCATTTTGGGGAGGGTGGAGGGGGTCTGACTGTAGGTGCCTTTAAAAGGCCAGATTTTCACTTTTATTTCTGAAAGTCGAGTCTCTTTAAGGTGTCTGACGTTGGATCACCTGAACTCACTAATCCCTTTGGAAACTCTGGGCCTTTGAAACACACACGGAGAGGAAAGGTACTTTCTGAAAACTTTGCATCTCTTTAAGAGAATTTGGAGGGGAGGGAATTTCATCCCTGTGGCCTCCTGGTGTGAAACTCAACTCCGATTAAATCCCTGGTATGCAGCCGCTGTCACTCCCAGAGGCAATGCTCCTGGTGGTTTATGTTCTTTTCTTCAGACAACTGCACCCATTTTGCTCAGCATGGCCTTGTGGAAGACAGTGTGGGTTGGGAGGGAACAACTGATAATAGCAGACCATATGAAATGCATGCTGGGGAAAACAAGCACAGACTTGTGGGCTAAGGGTGAAATCCAGCCCGGTACAACGAGCCAGCAAAAGGACTAGCCACCACTCAAGTCCCATGCTCTGTTGTCTTAAGCAGAGGTTATAGGCAGAGGTCAGCGCACATGAGGGCTTACGTGGGATTTAAATGGGGCCTGAGCTTGGTGCTGCACGGGACTGAATTTCATCCTAGAGTACAGGAGGGCTGTGGTCTGCATGCTGGTCCCATTACAGACCGTGACTTGCTTTCCTGAGGCCATGGGCTTGCTCTCCAGCACCGTGCCTGGCTCCGATCAGTGCAGGCCATATGAGAACGCTGGTGTTACTCTGCACTGGCGAGGAGGCGAGAGCAGTGGTAACGGGGCTTATGGCAAATCCAGGGGTACATTGTTCCTTCAGACACAGCCCTGAGCAAGGCGTGTGTATTGGTGGCACCACCCCAACAAGAGCCGTGGAGGGAATCCTAACTCAGAGACCCACCTGTGAGGCACAGTTCACCCCTGCCTCTCCCTTGCTCAGGGTGAGGGGCAGGAATTTACTGTTGGTCTCCACCCCTGGACTGCTGGCCAAGGGAGTAGGGGCTGGTGCCAAGGCCCCAGGAGACCCCAGGGATGTGTAGCCCCCACAGGGGGATTCTTACTCCCCGTGTGCGGGCACACAGGGCTTGCTGCAGTCTAGCCCTCATGTAGCCCGTTCCACTCACTGCAGCTTGGTTGTCTCCGCTCCAGCTCCTGCTCTGCTAACCCCAAACGAGAGGATGAATTGGTCCTGGTTCCAGGAGCTCCTGAGCGGGGTGAACAAGTACTCCACGGCCTTCGGGCGCATCTGGCTCTCCGTGGTCGTGGTCTTCCGCTTCCTGGTCTACGTGGTGGCGGCTGAGCGGGTGTGGAGTGACGACCAGAGGGACTTTGAGTGTAACACGCGCCAGCCCGGCTGCTCCAACGTCTGTTATGACCACTTCTTCCCCGTCTCCCACATCCGCCTCTGGGCCCTGCAGCTCATCCTGGTCACCTGCCCCTCCCTGCTGGTGGTCATGCATGTGGCCTACCGGGAGGCCAAGCAGAGGAAGCGCCGGGAGGCGGAGGGAGAGAACTGCCGCCGGCTCTACCCCGACCCCGGCAAGAAGCGGGGAGGGCTGTGGTGGACCTACCTGCTCAGCCTGGTCTTCAAAGTTGCTGTGGACGTGACTTTCCTCTACATCTTCCACCGGCTCTACGCCAATTTCAACCTGCCCCGCGTGGTGCGGTGCACTGAGGCCCCCTGCCCCAACACGGTCGACTGCTTCATCGCCAGGCCCACCGAGAAGAAACTCTTCACCTACTTCATGGTGGCCACCGCCACCCTGTGCATCCTTCTCAATCTCTGCGAGATGACCTACCTGGTCGCCAAGCGGTGCTGGGAACTCGCCGCCTGGCGCCAGGGCAGGGAGCAGTTGAGCAAGCCCACAAGCTGCCATCACTGTGCACAGCAGAAGAACCAGAGTCTTAGTACGACATCCTCAGGGCAGGCTCCATTCCGGTCTGTCCCTTTATACCGCGGGGAGGGTGCTGCTAGTGAAGGGAGAAGAGGCTCCTACCTCATCTCCGTGCATTCACAATCTCTCGCACAGACTCCATCCTCCAGTGCAAACTTCTCACCGGCTTCATTCCCTGCAGACTGACCGACAAAGCAATCAAAGGGTTATTAGAAACATTTCTCTAAGGGTTTTCAGTCCAGTGCCCATTGAAGGCAGGGTCACGCTGTGTATGAAAAGTACGTTGACAAATAGCAAAGCCAGTCAGCACTTTCCAAATTTCTATTTTTTTTTTCAACAACAACAAAATTTAAAAGGGATGAAATTTGTGAGAAAATTTGCCTGTTTCTTGATCATATTCAATAAATACTTTGCAAAGGGTTGATAAATGATTTGTAGATGTTCTAAGCATGTTATAGACGGAGTCATGTGTTTTTTAAATGGACGTAAACACACTAGTGGAATGTGTCATGGGTGGTTTGAAGCCATGTCTATAAGCAGCTGTTGGACTCAATAAAGGTCTGTAGACATTTTAATAAATGGTTCCTCAAGTGTCATAAATGATTATAAATAGACCTGGAATATAAAGTCCTTCTGTGACAATTTGGGAGCTCTTTCTATGTACAGCTTATGAACTCTGTTGAAATCATTAACATTCTTTGGACTGCAAACTCTATTTTGAATGTGGGGTTTGGTTGCCTTCTCTGTTGTCCTTTTACCTCCAAGATGGACTGGGATTCCAAGGGGTAGTGGCACAAAGCTAACAATAGAGGGTTGTTAAACCTTGATGATACTATATTCACATAGAAGCACCCTAAACAAAAGGCTGGCTCCTACCCAGGAGAATTGGGCTATCCAGGGAGAGGTCACCTGGTTACAAAGTCACCTGGTAGGGATCTGTGCTCATCTGTTGAGACTGATCAGGAGGTCACCTGACAGAGATTATAAAAGGGCAGGAGCTGCTCTAGTCTGGCGCTTCAGCCATTTCCAACAGCTGAAGATGAGGGGAGCAGCTGCCAGAACTTGATGAAGTAGTGGAGAGCCCTGCCCACCTGAACACAGATGGCCCCCCAAGGACTCCCAAGGGAAGGGTGAGCCGGAGTGAGGAGCATTGCATTCAGGAGGGGGGTTGTTTTCTAAATGATATGTGCTCTGTCAGGGTGGTTAAACACTGGAATAAATTGCCTAGGGAGGTTGTGGAATCTCCATCTCTGGAGATATTTAAGAGTAGGTTAGATAAATGTCTAACAGGGATGGTCTAGACAGTATTTGGTCCTGCCATGCGGGCAGGGGACTGGACTCGATGACCTCTCGAGGTCCCTTCCAGTCCTAGAATCTATGAATCTATGAATCTCTTGTGCTTTTGCTCTTTATTTAAGAGGTACTGAGTTACAAACCTTTTGCCACACCTGTGTCCATTTGCTTCTGCTGTCATGCATCTCTGTATCCCTGCGGGGCGTTCTGGGGACAGGCAAGAGCTGCTGGGGAGGCGTGGTGTAGATGGCATTCGTCTAAGGGCCTAGGCAATTGGACTGCAGGGGCTCAGTGCTCGAAGAGGTGTCAGGCATGAGAACCAAAGCCAGGAACAGTGTGTAACCTCTGCCATCCCCAGCAAGCTAAGGGCATATGGGGTTCAGCATTTAGATCCCCTTCCCAGCAGTCTGGGAAGTGTCTGCGGGTGACACCTTCTACTGTCTTCAATGGGGCATGGGGTTGGGCCCAGAGACCTAATCTGTTTTATGCAACTTTCAACACCGCACCTGCCAGATGGTTGCTGCCTCTCATAGGTTGTGTGAGATTCTCTGTATGGCCTTGGCCTAGCCATGGGATTGGAAGTTACTTCATGCACTGATGATGGTGCAAAGATACTGAGAGAGATGGGGACAGGGAGAGCTGGTAGGTGGAGATGGGACCCAGTGGGACAAAGGTAGGATGTTAATTGCATGAAGCACATGAGACTGACACCCCAGCAACACAGCGTGAAGGTGATTGGATGGCAAGGTCACGTCACGTTGCTCAGCTTGTCCCCTGAGTGGAGGATGTGATCAGTTTTCCAGGAAGCCATAGTCACGTTTCTGTGTCTGAAATTTGCTTTCTCCAAGTAGCCAAATCCTCAGCTGGTGATAATCAGCGTAGCTCCATTGGTTTCAAGGGACAATTGAAACCAGTCGAGGATCTGGCCCATAAGCGCGAATACATTCTTTCCATGGGCGTTCCTGCTCATTTGCTAGAACAGTCATGGAAGGGGAATCGGCAGAGTTGGATTTGCTACCTTAGGTTCTTTTCCGGCCCTTCGCATCTCAGCCTCTCACAATCTTTTCAGTGTATTTATCCTCACAATACTCCTAGGAGGCAGGGCAGTTCTGTTATCCCCATTGTACATCTGGGCAACTGAGGCACAGAGAGACTAAGGCCCTTTGAGGATCTGGCCTTAAGAGACTTGCCCAAGGTCCCACAGCGAAAGCTGTAGCAGAGCAGAGACTTGAATCCTGGTTTGCCAAGCTCTAGGCTACTTCCCTTGCCATTGGATCATCCTTCCTCCAATGGAAACTGGGTCTCCCAATCCCTTAGGCAGCTTTCAAAATCTCAGTCTGAGTATTCTTATTCAAGCTAATATCATGGAAACATTGCTAATGTGCTAGCCCATGTCTAAGAGAGGCTCAGTATATACAAGTCCAGCTGAGCATCACCTGGAAATGTGATCTCCTTAAAGGCAACTCCTTTAAATATCAGCTGACATAAGTCACTCCCGAAATCAGCTTTACTGTAACTTTCGGAGGTTGAGGGGGGGAGGGTTCTTGTGTTTGGTTTAAATCATGAGACCTTTTGACGTTTCCATTTCACAGGGTTTGAAACGGACCGTTTGGTTTGTTGGGAGTTGTTGGTTTTTTAAATCTGCATGGATTTTTTTCACCTCCAGTGTTATTGACAACACTGTCAAAATGATTATTGAAATTCTTTATTTACTGCCATATAAGGTTTTCGGTAAGAGCTTCGGAATATCGCTAACAGTTTCAATTAAAAAGGTGAAAAATGTCTAAAAAGGCAGCTGTTTTGTGAAATTTTTTTTAAAGGGCTTTTAATTAAAAAATTTAGTGTTTGGAAAATGTTGACCGAATCTAATTCTAACTGAGCAAACTTTGCCCTTTGCCGAGCACTGAATCTCTCTGCCTGGCTGTTACCTGCTCTTACCTCAGAGCAGTTTGAAGTTTGCCTTTATGCTGGGAAATTAAGACAAACTGATTTATTGGTTGTTCTGTGGAGCTCCCCTTCTATTTCCAACATGCATGAACCTGTCCGTATTCGGGCAATGCCTGCAAAAGAAAAACATGCTCAGAAAGCCGTTTCTGTAAACAGCCAATTACTGGTATGTGAAATATCTCGTCTTGAGCCAGTTTTTCCATAGGCACCGAAACGCCTGCAAGCCGCAGCCTGTTGTGAGACGGGGTAACAGCAGTTCCCACTTACAAGCAGCAGCTATAAACCAGAAAGTACAGTGAAGTCGTTGCCAAAGCGTGGATGAATGATAATGATGTTAAAGTCAGGTTGTTTTTGCTCGTCTCTTGTGGTGAATTTCTCCTGGCTGAGGATCCGATCTCTGATGCATATTCTACAACCAGCCCCGCACGGAGTGTGTGCAGGAGAGACAGGGCAGGATAGGCAATGGGGCCTTGACAGGCAGGATAA
Organism: Chrysemys picta bellii; assembly: GCF_011386835.1. NCBI lineage: Eukaryota > Metazoa > Chordata > Testudines > Emydidae > Chrysemys > Chrysemys picta. The sequence goes on from NC_088813.1 coordinate 16,234,531, forward strand.
GAGACCCAGGCCAAGGTTTTCAGATCTGACTAGTTGTTTTGCATGCCCAATTTAAGACACTCTTCAAGGGCCTGATTTTCAGAGGACGGGGGCTCAGCGCTTTCTGAATCTCGGGACAGGGCTTTGGAGCGGAGCCCGGAGCTGGAGCGCAGACCAGTAGGTTTTTGCCCGGAGCCGAGCAATTCAAAAATTTGATTGCTCCAAATCCCTGCCTCAGGACCTTTTAAGGTCTCTCAGCTTGGGCACTGTTGCCTGACTCTCTTTAATGGTTAATCATAATTGTACTGATTGCGGGTTGATCCTGATTAATGAGCTGGGGATAACGGGGTTCTTGTCCCAGAATCAGGCTACACGGAACTACAACCAACGAGTTCAATATCGTGTAGGGACCCTCAGGGTGTACTGCGAGGAGCCTCGCACTGAGGGCAAAGCAAAGTCTTGGTGGTTTTCATTCAAACCGATAATAGAGACAGGAAAGCGCCAACCCACATAAACGGATAGGAATAATAGACTATGGGAGGTATCTGTGGTATCATTCCTTGCATATGTTCTTAGACTTGTAAACTTACACCCTTCCTTGAGGACCTAGTGGTGAGAAACAAAGGGCCAGCCCTGCCTCTGCATGCCAAATGAGTCTGATGGTCCAGGCTCCCCAATGCCCAAGACTGGTGGTAGTTAACAATAAAGCTGAAGGGTCAAATGATGGGAAGCTAACCCCCTCCATGTGGTGGTTAGGTCTATTATAGGGCCTGAGCGTGACCATGAATATTCATTCTAATGCCCAGCCTTCCATGTCCAACTCTAACTTCCTCATCCTCATAATACTGGGTGCACTTATTGTATAGGTTAACATATAATGCCATTTAACTCAGTATCATCTACATCACCTATTGCTCAAACAAGTTGATGGTTAGATATCTGCCAACGATTGTCCTAAAATACCCACACCCAGGATCACTTCAGTGTTCCTGCAGTTAGAATCCTAGAATATCAGGGTTGGAAGGGACCTCAGGAGGTCATCTAGTCCAACCCCCTGCTCAAAGCAGGACCAATTCCCAACTAAATCATCCCAGTTGCCGGGTACCATTAGGTTGCTATTGAGCAAGCTATTCCTAGTTCCCCCAAATCCAAGGGTAACCGTCAGGTCATTCATTATGGCAAAGGTCACAGGCCTGCTTGGCTTGGCTATACTTATGCTAACTTGCTTAAGCTAATGTCTACAGGATACAGGCCTGTAGGTTCCTTGCATTACTGCTGAATAACTAGCTCTATGGACTACAAGCACCCAAAACCACTAGTCGCTTGATAATCTCGGCCCCAGAAATTTGCCCTTAATCTGTAAAACCCCTCTTGCTTCCGCTTAGGGTGACCAGACAGCAAGTGTGAAAAATCGGGACGGGAGTGGGGGGTAATAGGAGCCTATATAAGAAAAAGACCCAAAAATCGGGACATCTGGTCACCCTACTTCCGCTCCCTGTACGATTAGTTCTGTTACCCTCACTTGCCTCATCTACTGGTTGGGTCTTCTTGTCACAGGCCAGCTGGCCCTTTAAGGGACGTGGGGCCCAGCCTCGCCTGTGACTGATCGGCAGCCTCCCGACTGAGACCAATCAAGTGATGATAAAAGCCAGCAAGTGGCTGAGTTTGAGGGGAGCTGTGGGAAGCAGGTGAGTGCTTGGCTCAGGCTGGGGTGAAAGTCCTCTGTCTCCCTGCAGCCTGCTTTGGTCGGGGGAATAGCTTTGTTTTGGGATTACTTTATGAATCTTACAGTTCACAAATGAAGGGCCTGAACTGACGCTGTTTGTGGAGTTGGTCCTTCCTGGGTTGGGGGAGACCGAGCAGCCACTCACACTGCTCTTAGACTGTGAGCACTTTGGGGCAGGGACTGTTGTTTTCTATGCGTTTGTACAGCACCTAGCACCATGGCACCAGATGTTGCTGAGGCTCCTGGGTGCTCCCAAAATATGATTTATTCAGTCCCTTCTGTGCCTCATCTGTTCCCACGGACACTAGGGGCCTGGTTTTCTTCTCTGCGCCAGTGTCACGCCTCAAGAACGGACCTGCTTCTTACCCAGTCAGGTCTTTTACTGAAGTCCTGCTGGGGAGTGAGAATTTCAGCGGTTGCCCCAAGGAGCATTTCAGAACACCCAATTGTACAGCCAGAGACATGTACCCCGTGAGGGAGCTCAACCTAGGGACATCCCAGAGCTGACCCAATTACTTTAGATTGAATTGTTTTCTGAAGCCTTCCATTGGCTATAACAGATACTGGGCCATGCCCTCTATTTGAGGTTGCTCTGTATAGAGACACGTGTTCAGTAAAGAATCTGACAGTAGATCCTTCTCCTAGGAGGATGTAGGTTGCTGGTCTCTTTAGGATGCTGCTTGGCTGAGCATGGCAGCTTTTAGCATGGTTCCCTTCCCAGTGTTCATGTCAGGTGTATTTTAGGGACACTAATTAATAATGCTGTAAAAACGAATTGAGAGCCGCAAGGCATGTTTCACTTCACAACCTGAAATGACACAACAAGTGTAAACGAATGGGGAAATCTGTATAGCTGGATGGCTTTGTGGAGTGTGAAATGGTTTAAAAGAGAGGATGATATTAAAATGCACAAAATCTACAAGGCCAGAAATAACAAACCCATGAATTATCCCACCTGTGCTGAATTATTCTGAGCTCTGTAATACTGTACAGCGCATTTCCTTCTCTCTCCTGTTTCCAGATCACAATTATGGAGACGCTGGGGAAAGGAAGCATGTTAATATAAGATGCCCGCATCCATACAAAGCCAAATCGTAGAGTTGCGACTCACCCCTGTATAAAGAGGCATTGCACCGCCTATGGAAAGCCCAGACCGTATTTTAAAGATGATGATGATGATGCAAACCAGGTGTGACTCTTTTTCCCTGAGGGTTAAAGTGGTGCAGACTCTGCACATGGTGAATTACTGGACTCCTGAGTCATTTCTTTCCCATGGAAGCTAACAGTAGTTAGTGATTTGACCATGGTTCCCACAGGAACCATGAATAGAAACCAGGAACCTGACACCACTTTTCCTCTTATAACCACTACACAACTCTCGCGGTGTTTCTTCTTACCAGGCAAATAAGGAGAAGTTTGGGAGGAAGCTGAGAGCAAACTAAAGAATATAGATCTGCCAATGTCTCCTTGGAAAAAGTCTGGTTGGGCTTCATGCTGTTGATGCAGCATTTCTTTCCTGAGTTTCTTACTCCTTGTTCTCAGTGGATAAGGCCAATTTGTAACAACATTAGATCACTGCCTCTCAGGAGTTTCTCTGCTGCCACTGCTTTTGGGTTTGCTGATCAGCAGGCAGGACCAGCGTGTTTCTGCTGTGGGAGGGCATGGTAGCACAGCAGTGTATCTTTTAGTTTAGAGCAAGGTTGGGCATCTTTCTAAAAGACTCTAAGGGGTAGAGAATTTAGCACATCCCTAGTTAATTACTTTGGGTACGTCTATACCCAGCCGCTAGTTCGGCAGCTGGCAATCGAACTTCTGTGTTCGACTTATCGCGTCTTGTCTGGACACGATAAGTCGAACCCGGAAGTGCTCGCCGTCGACTGCGGTACTCCAGCTCGGCGAGAGGAGTACCGCGGAGTCGACGGGGGAGCCTGTCTGCCGCGTGTGGACCGAGGTAAGTTCGAACTAAGGTACTTCGAACTTCAGCTACGTTATTCACGTAGCTGAAGTTGCGTACCTTAGTTCGATTTGGGGGTTTAGTGTAGACCAAGCCTTTGACTTGAGCTACTTCCAGCCAAGAGTGAATTCCAAAGTTAATCTGGAACACTACCATGTTCCCTTGTGGGCTCCATTTCCAGTGCCTTTGTTGATCTCCACTGAAGGATGGGAAGACAGGCTGTTGCATTGTTTGCACTGTAGCAAGGCTTCCAGATGGAACGTTTGGGGTTGTTGTTTTTTCCAGAGTGCCCCCATGAGATATTAGCTCTCTCCTTCTTGGCTAACATCCAGGTTTGTAGCAGTTTAATATCTGATACTTGTACATCCTCTGTCAGGGGACTTGTGAGGGGATGCTTCAGTGATCTAACAGGGCTTTTCCGTTATGGGCTACAAGATCCCACCGGCTGAAAAAGCTGAGGGCGGGTGGGTTGGAGTACACTGGTTAGCTCTCAACCACCAGAGACTCCTAGAACTTAGAGGTGGAAAAGTCTCATTAGGACACCCAGACCAGCTCCCTACCAGTGCAGGATTGTTCCCTACAGCACATTGAGTGTCTGCTTTGTACTAGTCCTAGTTTCATCAACTGGGCTGCAGTGGTCATGTCACCACTGCAGCTCTGCAAGAAACTAAGGGCAACTCTTCACTTGCCCACCCTGTCCCCCAGAGACACAACTCTGCAGCGTGGCCGGTGCGGGGTGCTTAGAACATCCGTTGAGATCAGTAGAAGTTTTGCTGGTGGAACAAGAATCCCATGTCCCTTACAGAGGAGGCCATGCTCAGCTCAGGGGTGCACCATGCGGATCAGAGAGGAGAATCCTGCGTTCTGATTATAGAACATTCTGTCCTCTCTCCCATGCCTTTTCCCCAGGGGTATTGTTTTCAGTTTGCTCCCAGGTGTCATGGCTTGCTATTTGTCTCCCTTTTGTTTGTCTTCTCCGGTAGTTGATTTTAATTCTTTATTTGCTGGCTTCAGACCAATGCTCATACCATTCTCCTTCACTTCTTAAGTCTTGCCAAGAATTTCCCTGTCTAAAGTGTGCTGATCTCCCAGGCTCAACCTGGTACCCCACGTAAAGCTTCATAAACCAGTACTCCAGTTCCTTTGTCCCTCCTGGATGGAAATGAACCAATAGTAAGATGCCTAGTACTCCATTACAGCATGCTGATGTGGCTAAGAACTCACTGATATTATGACTATAGTTGAGTCGGTGCGGGAGGGCTGGTGGTAAGATACTTGGCCTTCAGTTCTGTTCCAATGTGGGGTTAAAAGTAAACTGGGTCCTGTATACATTAGTCTGTATACAGGGCTGACTAGTCTAAAAATCAGTGGTAAGTAGGGTTGCTAACTCTGACTGAAGCTATTCCGGGAGATTTTTTTTTCCCCCCCAGCCTGGCATAATGTCATATTTTTAAAATATCCTATTAAAATCTCCTGGATTGTTTTCAATAGTCACCGGGAAATTGATGCTGATTCCGGGAGACTCCAGGCCAAACCTGGAGAGTTGGCAACCCTCGTGGTAGGACTGAATGACCTGATGTTCAAAAGTCCAGCGTACCCAGTCCGGCCCCAAGTGTTCAAGCTGTTTAGAGATGATGAACTTCCAGGCCAGAAAGGGCCATTTGAGCCTTTCGTCTGACATCCTCCAGCGCACAGGCCAGAGAATTCCATGCAGTAACGCCTGCATCTAATCCAACCACTCGCGCTTGAGTTTGAGCATATGTTTTTAGGAGGGCATCCAGTATTGATGTAATAACTCCAAGTGGCAGAGAGTCCACCACACCCATGGGTCAGCTGTCCCTTATGTGCACCTTATTCCCAGTTTGAATGCTGGTCTCCATTTTCCAGCCATTGAATTTAGCTCTGCCTGTGTTTGCTAGTTTAAAGAGCCCTTTAATACTGGAGCTCCTCGCCCTGTAAAGGTAGTCCCTGAAAACCAAAAAGACCATGCGGACTTAGTTGCAAATTAAGTGATAATGGCATTTTTCCAGTTTACTGTCACAGCTGCATTAATACCCATGAGTATTGCAATCAATGTTATCCCAGCGCGAGGGAACGAATGCATATCTGCTGCATAGTTTAGATTGAAGTTCCATGTTCAGATAAAGCATCCGTGCTGGGCACACCCCAGAATAGGGAAAGCTTGGCTGTGTCCTTAATAATGAGAAAGAATGTGCCTGTAATTTAATCTCTGTGTGTTCTGGTTTCAGTTGGCTGGGGGAAATCTAAGGCCAGGCGGTGGGTAATGGAACTCCAGCAATTTGGTAAAAGAAAAGAAGAGGGAAGGGAGGAAATGCATTTAGCGAACAGTTGTGGAGCCCATCAGCCAGAGATGACTAGGAACATTGGAAGTGCCTTAATTGAGAGGCAGTGCTGCCTAGTGGATAAGCCAGGGGCTTGTCTACACTGGCACTTTACAGCACTACAACTTTCTCGCTCAGGGGTGTGGAAAAAAAAAAACCCTGAGTGCTGCAAGTTTCAGTGCTGTAAAGCGCTAGTGTAGACAGTGCACCAGCGCTGGGAGCTGCGCCCCTTATGGAGGTGGGTTTTTTTTAGGCTCCCTCCCAGCCTGCGCCACAACCACACAAGCCACGTTAAAGCGCTGCCACGGCACCACTTTAATGTTGCCAGTGAAGACATGCCCCAGGAGTCAGGAATAGAAACTACATTTCCGAGCTGTGTCACCGACCTGCTGTGTGATCATGGGCAATTCTCTTCCCCTCTCTGTGCCTCTGTTTCCCCTCTCATGCCTTGTCTGTCTGGTCTATTTGGATGGGAAGCTCTTTGGGGCAGGGACTGTCTCTCACTTGGAGTATATACAGTGCCCAGCATGATGGGACCCTGATCTCAGCTGCAGTATCTAGGCACTACCGTAATACAAATGATAATAACAGATCAGGTCAGTCTAGGCCAGTATCCTGTCTCTGAGAGAGCTGCTCCAAAGGAAAGTGCAAGAATCCCTGCAGTCCATAGTTATGGGATAACTTGCCCCCCAAAAGATTTTTTTTCTAGCTCTCAGTAGATCAGTCGTCCCCAAACTGTGGGGTGCACCCTCTCAGGGGGGCGCAAAGGAACATTTGGGGGCACGGTGGGCCCGGGCTAGCCCCCACAGTGGGCAGGGAGGGAGCAACACCCAGCTGCGGCCCCAGCCCTGCTCCAACCCAGTTGCGGCCCCGGCTCCCAGCCCCTGCCCAGCCTCGGCCCCTGGCCGTGACTCCGTTCCTGGCCCCAGACCAGACCCACCCCTGCTGTGGCCCCAGTCTTGGCCCCCGTACCCCTGTCCACATCTCTCCCCCACCCCGAGCCGCAGCCCCACTCCCGGGGTAGGGCTGAAGATGAGGTAAGAGCGGGGGTTCATGACCCTGACTAGTTTGGGGACCACTGCAGTAGTTAGAGGTTGGCCTATGCTTTGAAGCAGGACAGTTTAGATCCTTCTAAAACTCTGTGTCTTTTAACCCTCACTGTTAGAACTCTGGCTCTTGTTATCCACAGACATGCCCCAATCCCTTTTTGAATCCTCCCAAGCTCTTGGCCTCAGTGATGTCTTGTGACAAGGAGTTCCACTGGGCTAACTAGGACAACGTTTTTTCTGTTCACAGTGGTTCACTCAGGTTGCCCAGGGAGGGAAACCAAAAGGATTTCCAAGAATGGAGGAAGCTCATAATGTATCCCCATTTTATTTATATATATATTATACCCTAGCAACAAGCTGAAACAAGTAACAGCACTTGCATGCAAGCACTGAGTCCTTGTTCTTTCACGTCCAATTAGCAGGATGGGCACCCTCTTCCCTTGGGCAGAGAGATTTGTAAATTTCACTAGGTGACGAGAGATCCAGTGGGAGGGAGCCAAAAGTCATGGAGATGCAGGCCCCGGTTGGTATTTATTATTCCCAGGGCATTAATATGGGAGTCACGTGGAATCCCAGCCCCTGCGATGTGTTAAATTTATTTTTAATGTTATTAAAAGAAATGTTCTCGCCGTGTCCTGGGAGCTGTTTGGATGTTAGACGGGGCAGTGTGAGGCCCCTCGGCTGCCTCCAGCACTCATGTTTTATGCATTAAAGGGAGCGCGTGGATTTCTCTGAGTGTGACATTTAGCGTGAATAATGAATCATGGGGAGGACGTTAGTTTCACAATCGCTGGCACAGCAGCCTGGACAGAGGGATGGGACTGCTGAAGTGCAAAGGGAACGTGCAATACTGGCTCATGCAAGGAGCCCGTCCTTTATCTACTTCTCTCGTTCTCACTGCTTAGTGGACAGAGTGATGGGATGGCTCTCAGGAGTCCTGGGTGCTAGTTCTGGCTCTGCCACTGGCATGTCGGTTGCCCTTGGGCAAGTCTCTGTGCCTCAGTTCCCCCATCTCTAAAATGGGGATAACTATAGGGACCTCCTTTGTAAAACACTTGTAGATCTACTGCTGAAAAGCGCTAAATGGGAGCTAGATTTTATTACTTTATCTGAGCATCTCCCAATGCCGATGGAGTTGAGCTTCACAGACTCCCTGCGTCGTGCTATCCTTGTTTTACAGCTTGGGAACTGATGCCCAGGGCAGATCAAGTGGCTTGCCCAAGGATATGTAGGGAGTCTGTGGCAGACATGATAACTGAACCCAGATCTCCTGCATTCTGGTTCCACGCCCTACCCATTGCCTGAGCTTTGTACCTGCAAACAGTCCCCCTGTCTTCCATGAGATGGCGCACCCCCGGCCTGAGCCAAATCCATTTGTGCTCAGTGGGGACCAGGTTTTCCAAAGTGATTAGCGAGGAAGGATGGCCTAGTGGGTTTGCCCACCTGTAAAATGGGGATAACAGCACTGCCCTGCCTCAGAGGTGCACTGAGGATGAATGCATTAAAGACTCTGAGGTGCTTAGATCCTACAGTGATGAGGAGGCCCAATCTGAGGCGCCTTAAAGGGACATGGCTTCCTAAAAGTGACGGAGCCCCCTCTCTGAAGACCAGGCCCCTGTAAGGCATTGTAAGATGAGCTCCCCCCATGAAAACTCAGGCTTCCCTTGCAAACCGTGGGACATTCCCCTGGCTGTAATGAGACCTGGGTCTGGCTGATAAGCAGTGGCAGGACTTGGGCCCTTTCCTGTGAGGTCTGGGGAGGAGGGCTACTGACTATTCCCTGAAACTAAAAAGCAGTAAATTCAACACAAGAAAAAGGACACAGCTCATGGAACTCATTGCCACAAAATAGCAGGGACATTAAGTGCTTAGCAGGCTTCAAAACAGGACTGGACATTTGTGTGGATTATGAGAACATGCGGCGTTAGAACAGTGAGGATGAGTCAAACAGCCAAGAGGTTTGGACCGGATCTAAACCCTCTTACCTCATAAACTAGCCTCGAACGCATGAGGGGTCAAGCAGAAACTTCCGCGGCGGGCAGGTTATCCCGTAACTGGAGCGTTTCTTGCACGTTTCTCTGAAGCAGCCGGGGCTGGTCACTGTCTTAGAAAGGAGACTGGATAAGACAGACCCTGGTCTGGTTCTTTATGGCAGTTCTTGTGTTCCTATTACCACCCTTCCTTCCTGAAGGCCTCCACTCTCCTTGTACTTTCTGTGAATGAATTTAAGGAGACGTGCGGAGGTTAGATGGATGTGGTATCATGCAGGTACATGAACGCAGTATAAACCATTGCACTGAACGTATGTTTTTTAGAAATGTCCTTTCATCACTCAAGTGGATTTAACTCCTGTTCAGATATATTGATTTGTTCTGGCCTGGTGACGTTGTACAAAGAGCTTCACTCTCTGCTGTTCAACTGCCCTGGCCTAACCTGTTTGAGGATTAAATGCGGAGTTTCACCAGTTCCTACCTTCAAGAGGGTGTAATGCAAAAAGTCAGATAGGGCTTGGTTGAGTCATTTACAAAGTTGATTAAACTAGGGAATCTGCCAGCTCTCATTCCCTCAGACACGCAGACATGCCCAGCCATTCACCTTTGGGGGTGTGGAGGGGAAGAACCCAACCCCAGTCAACCGTAGGCTAATGGGGATTATCTGTAACAAACTAGCCGGGGTGGTGCACATGCACCAGTGACCCAGGTACTGCCAACACCGGGAAACTTTTGCAGTGTGCCCCACTGGATTTACGTGGGTTGAGTGATCAGACCAGGGGTGGCCAACCTGGGGCTTGGAGCCCCATGCAGCTCTTCAGAAGTTAATATGCGGCTCCTTGTACAGGCACCGACTCCGGGGCTGGAACTCCAGGTGCCAACTTTCCAATGTGCCGGGGGGTGCTCACTGCTCAACCCCTGGCTCTGCCACAGGCCCTGCCCCCACTCTACCCCCTTCCCGGCCCCTCCCCTCTCCCCAGAGCCTCCTGCAAGCCATGAAACATCTGATTGGGAGGGGAGGGGCAGGGAGGGGGAGACACTGATCTGTGGGGCTGCTGGTGGGTGCAGGTACTGGGAGCGGGGCAGGGAAGCTGATGGGAGGCTGCTGACGTATTACTGTGGCTCTTTGGCAATGTACATTGGTAAATTTTGGCTCTTTCTCAGGCTCAGGTTGGCCCCCCCTGGGTTAGAGCATCGGGGCAGGCTGGGAGTCAGGACGCCTGGGTGCTTAGGGGCATGCTTCCCCTCCACAGGTTCCAGTCCCTGATAAAGGGGATGATAATTCCATATGTTCTTTGACCAGATTTCTTTCTTTATGCCCCAAAGACATGCACAGTACAAGCCAGTGATGGGCAAACCTCAGGGGCTGAGTGGGGATATAAACAGTTGAAGCCTGAGCGGGTGGCAGTGAGGGAATCCACGTTCTCCCGAAGCGCGGTGGTGAAATGGGAGGCCTAGGAGTCTCTAGTGGAGGGGACTCTGCTTAGGGGGTATGGGAGGAAGATCGAGGAGAGAGGTTGGAAGGAAGGGTCTGTATGGGAGGCCTGAGGCTTTTGGTGCTGTCATTAGCGAGGGGCCTGAGCAGGAATCCCAGACCCAAACTGACCCCCGCCATCTTTGGGAATGTTCCGGGCCAAATTTCACAGCTTAGACCCGTCCCCAGTTCACATGGGAAACCAGAACAATCAACTGGGCCCAGGGCCGGCTCCAGGGTTTTGGCCGCCCCAAGCAGCCAAAAAAAAAAAAAAAAAAGCCGCGATCGCGATCTGCGACGGCAATTCGGCGGGAGGTCCTTCGCTCCGAACCGGAGTGAGGGACCGTCCGCCGAATTGCCGCCGAATACCTGGACGTGCCGCTCCTCTCCGGAGTGGCCGCCCCAAGCACCTGCTTGACAAGCGGGTGCCTGGAGCTGGCCCGGGCTGGGCCAGATCCTCAGCACAGATCCACTGAATGTGAGCATCGCTACACTGCGTTACCCCAGTGGAGAACCTGGCCTGCTCTTGTCAGCTGGCTTGGCTATGGGGGAATGTGTCCAAGAATGAAATCCTCACTAGGTCTTTCCCTTTCGCTGCTCTGTTCCAGAAGGCGCACAGGGACTGGAACGAGGGGTGCAGAGGTGCTGCCTTACCCCTTGGCTGGAAGTGGTTTCCATTATATGCAGGGTTTACAGTTCGGTTCAATGACTCGCAGCACCTCTGAGAAGAGGGCAGGGATCCGATGCGGTAACGACTTGACTCAGCACTGAAAGACGTGGAGGTGACCCCTGGAGTGACCCTGCCAGATATTCCAGTTCCCCAAAGGCACCAACTTTCTCCCAGAAGCAATGCTGCTGAGCTGAGCCATTGAGAACTCTCTTTCCCTTTCCTGTCTCAGTTCTGAATCAGCAGCTGGGTCTTCGCAAGTGCTGAGCTGTCACAGGAGGGACCGTTGCCACCCGTTCAGCGGCATGGCTTTTCCTGCTCCTCATGTTCTCTCTCCAGGTAGCCTGGATCAAAGCAGAATGAGACTGGAGAGTTTTATTACTGGAGGGGGAAAGCGATGGAGGTAATTACTGCTCCAATAAGGAATAAATCCTGTTATTTCAGCTGGGTATTTCTCGGTCCAGCACCACACATGTGACTTTCACGTCTAAGGACACAGCCCCAGTTTAATCTCATCTCAGCACTTAGCTCTTGCTCATGTGTAAAAATGCTGTCCCGCCTCTCTCAAAAATCACTGAAATTCCTGGTTTCTCTGCTATCGTCAGAAGGAATGTACAAAAACAACTCCTCCACACCCAGGGGGAGATTGCTCACAAGCTATAAATCTCACACACACACACACACACACACACACACACACATACATATATTGCCAGGTAAAAATTTGACCATTGCAAGACACTGTTTCTGGTAGGATACAATCCAGATTGGTTGTGACAGTGAAAAGAGCACAGGTAATTTCTATCAAGCCATCTTATTCATTCTCACAAACCAGCAGATGGGTTGGGGCAGGAGGGAGAAGGTGTTTCCCCAGAGGGGATGTGTGAGATTTACAGAGACTTCTGTTTCAGTGGAAATCGGCGACGTTGCCTCTCAGCTTCCAGCAGTGGAAATGAAATCAGAATCTGGTCTGTGTAGTTTTAGATCATTCTCCGCCAGTACAGTGTGTGTGTCCATCCAGATAAAACCAAACTCTGACAAGTGGTTAGATCTGTTCCTGTATCTGGCCACCAGTTAGACTGAATAAGATGCAATCTTTTCCCCTTGTTTTCTCAAGAAGTGGGATTAGAAGGGGAGGAAGCAACTTTTGTGATTTCAGATGTTACCTTTGTTGTATTTCTCCAAGCAGAGTCCTCTGGAGTTCTGCTGCCTGTTTCAAACAAAGATCTGAACGTGCAAAACAAGTAACGATCGGATACATGAACCATCAATAAACAGCTGGGGCCAGATCCTCAGCTGGTGTAAATCAGTGTGACTCTGAGTTCAGTTTACACCAGGTGAGGATCTAGCCACTGAATTTGTAGGGGTTCATCTAAAACGAATACGTGGTTGTCTGTTGCAGGAACGATGTATTTAAATACACACACAACCATTTTTAAAGTCAAACTTTAATGACGCAAGTGTAAATCTGGAGCAACTCTGCAAAAGCTAACTACGTTACTCTGGAGTCACACTGGATAGAAACTGGCCTAGAGGCCTTTCCCTGTGGAATGCAAAACTTGATTATGGAGCTCAGCATACAGGAGTAAATCTGGTCAGAAATAACTACCCTGGTCAGAGCATTGCTTTACTGTGGAAACGCCACTCATTTTTTCCTTTCCTTTTGCACATCTTCACACCAGCATCCATGCAGACTTCACTTCATGCAGAGCTCCCACCAGAGATTGTGCTTCTGCTGGGCACTGTGTATTCACAGGGTGAGGGACTGTGCCTGCCCCAAAACGCTTACAATCTCCCTAGGACTTGGCTTGCCCAGTATCGCACAGCAGGTTAGCAGCAGAACTAAGGATCAAACCTAGGTCCCCTAAGTCGAGGTGCCGTGCTCTACCCCTTGCACGGTCTGAACTACCTCTAAGGTAGCATAGGACAGAGCCGTCATTGCTCCAGATGAGGGGAGAGGGAGGAGGCGAGGCACCGAATTTCCTTTTTCTAACAGCTTTCTCAGGATCACAGCTGGAAGCAGAAACGGGGGCTTTTATACTTCAGTGACAGGCTCAGCTCCAATCAACCCCCAAAGTTCGCAAGAGGGTTGAGATGCAGCATTTGGGCTGGGTCCTAGCTTTGCTCTGGATAACAGATTTTAGAAATCCACTTTCCTTTCAAGCATTCTCTTTTGCCAGCACAGCTTTGTTAATTCTTGAACACTCGCCATGAGTCACCTGGCGCGCCCACACTGCCAGACAACGTTACAGGCAATTGGTTGCGGTGTGAAGGGTACAGTTAGGAACCCCCACACCAAGGTATTGACAATTTCCTACCAATACACTTTTGCTGCTCTGGTTTCTTTACTGTGTGGTTGGGTTAGTGACAAGGGAATGTCAAAAAGTTCCTAGCTGAATCGGGTTGTAGTTCCTTTGACTAATCCAGGAAACAGACAGTGCTGTGGCATGTACTTTACCAGCACTTTTCCCGAGCATCTGAACACTGTTCAGTCTTGGAGAACATGCTGTATTGTTGTTAGATTTCATGGGATGTTCCTTTGCGGGGGAGCTGTTGCAAAGAGTGAGGGAGTTTGATTTCTGCCTTCAATTGCTCTAACTGGAGTCAATTCTTGGGGAAGAATTGCTCCCTGGGAGCCAGTCATTGGTGTTGGGCAAAGGTTTCTGAAAGAGCAGACTTGCTGCATGCTGTTTGTGACCACCATGTTCCAGGACTGGTGCAATACACTATAGATAAAAAAGGTGTGCTAAGAATATACTCAGACACCACATTACTGATTTTTCCTCCAATGGGAAAACAACCTGCAGGACCCAGAGGTACCAGCCCCAGAGGCAAGGGGTACGTCCTTTGCTGATGCCATTTTGTGCCTCACATGAGTTCTGCAATATTTCCATTTCTCTCTTTTCATTGCATTTCTTCTGGCAATGAAGCTTTTCCCCATCTCTGCACTCTTCCCCTCCTTCACCCACTCCTTGGGCTGCTTGCTCAATGCTACTCCTCAGTCCGTCCACGCCCTGCCCTGCCCTGCCACCCCGTACTTTAAAGTTTAATGGTTTACATCTTGAGTGCATGCTAAGCTGTGATTGAAAGGATAGGAATGCACAGGCTATGAGCCTGATTCTGATCTCACAGCACTGTACCTCGGGCAGCGTGGTTCCTCCTGGCTCACACCACTATTAAGGGAGAGCAGAATCAGGACTCTTGTATTGAAACTCTTGGGGCCAGATCTTCAGCTGATGAAGGCAACAGAGCTATGATGATCTACCCCAGCAGAGGGTCAGACCCTTAGACCTCAAAACCACTTCTGCTCTGCATGGGAAATGAAGTTCTCCCCCGCTGGCTAGCCCCGTTCCAAAGCCAAGAGAGGTGGGGCTAAGCTGGTTAGTAGAGCAAGCTCTGCTGTGCGTGCCCCTGCTCTGTGCCTGCACCAGTGACCTTCTCCTCCCCAGACACACCAGCACTGAGGCTGATGTTCCCCCTTTGCATGCTGATTGGCTCTAAGAGCTTTTCTTCCATGGCTCCAAATGTTTTTGTGAGCTGCAAAGCAAGGGCAAGATCCAAGCATATAAACTAAAGTGGGGAGAAGCCCTTGTTCCACCGAGGAAAGGAAGGAGATTCAGAAAAGATGGTCAGTGAGATTCCCTTGGGAGCTGGCATCACTCACGTCTTCGGAGATGTTTCAGGGGTCTGCGAGATCTCGGTTTCCACACCACTGGGAGACCAAAAGCATTGAGCCCACGCTGGGTAGATCATAAAGCCAAATTCTTCCTTCTGAGCGGGTAGGGACACTGTGGGGTTTAGAGCAGGGATAAAATCTAGCTCCTGACCAGTTGTGGACGTCAAAGATCCCATGCTGGTTTTGTTAAGACCAGGGTCCTGGCCCAATTCTAATCTGGGCAGGAATGTTTGGCTGACCTATTTCCCCACTGTTTTCTTCGTCACTTGCTTTCCTAGTGTAGGGCTGATGGTTCAGAATGACGGTGGTGCCCCACCCCCATGCTGGATGCATTTTAGAGGTGGCAAAGGAATGATCCCTCTAAGTGCTTTGGGGCCCTGCATGAACGGTACCATCGACGTTATCATAGGGCCAGGGGTTTCTGTCTGGAGAATAGGGCCCCGTATGGTTTTTTGCAATTTGGAGGCAATGGATGAGACCTGGGTGACATATTTGTGTTTGAGCATGGCCAGGTGCTAAGTTCAGGGTTGGGTCCCTTTGCCCGTTTCTACTCAATGATTCTACGTCCCGGCTCTCAGGAATCTGCCATTGTGTCTCCCTTCTTCGCTCTTGTCTGCATGTTCCCCTTTACCTGACCCTTGAGCGCGAGTCCCAGCAGAACCCCTTATAACGCTTGGCACCCATTCAGGGAGCTCCTTTCCGCCACTCCCCGACTGCACAGTCCTGCCAACCTGGCAACAAAAACGCTCCGAAGAACCTGGCACGCACGTGTGGGAGGGGGCCAATTCTGTGCCTGCCCCAGGCTTGCAGTTTGGGGGGGCAATGCCCCTCCTGCCCCTGCCCCCAAACTACTCCCAGGGTGTGCACACGCAAAATATCCCTAGTTTGGTCAATTTCTGCAGCATGGACAAAAAAAGCCGAGCAGAAGTGAGAAGACTCGCCGTGGAAGTACAGCGAGAGGTGGCCTGCGGCGAGGGAAAACGCCCCACCTGTCTAACGAGAGGCTCGCCCCCGCGGCCTGTTAGAACAAGGAATCCTGCGTGCGTGTGGGAGGCCCCGCTCCTGCTTCTTTGAGGGGCGTATTCATTTCTGAGTGGGGCGGCTCTCGGCTCGGAGCTTCTCAAGCGTGCGATACCGGCTCCTCCCTTTGCACTAGAGTAGCGAGCGGCGGGCATGTCTGAACAGACACAGGTCGGAGGTGGGGATCCCTCGCCGTTTACCTGCGTGTTTACCTTGACACTCAGAAATACCTCTCCCCCCTCCCCGCCCCCTGTGGCCATTTTCCAGCATTCATGGAAAGGTGCCTGAAATGAAATGGCAAAGATTTGGTGGAGAGAACAGTGCTCCCCCATTTACTCAGCATGTTGTGGGTTTGGGGGAGGGGGTTGTTTTGTTTATAATTGAAGGAAAAGGAGACATTGCATTGTGATTGGGGGTGGGAACGTCATTTAAGGAGGAAATGACCAGTGCTGACTAGAGCGGGCTGAATGTATTCGGTGCTGCGGCTGCTCCCCTGTAGCCCAGGCGTTGGGGCATTCATCGGGGATGTGGGAGACCCACGTTCGAATCCCCGCTCTAGAGCAGACCCAAACCGGACTCTTTCAATTCACTGCAAAACTTCCCATTAGTTTTGACCCTCGTGGAATTTTTGTTTCGATTTTTTTCGAAACAGCCACTGAACCGAAAAATCAGCTCTAGTGAGGAGACCAGTGAAGGCATCAGATTCCCTGCATGAAAATCTCTCTTTAAATCAGACTGCGGTGGACAGTGGCTACAGAGCCAACCCACCCCCTGCAGTGGCAAAGGGTTCCTCGCTGCTTTGCACCCCGAGGCACTCTGACTCCGCAAGGCCAAGGTGAATGATGAAACCAGTCAGTAGTGAGTCACCGCCATCGTTTTCCAGAGCACCTGCGTTCACCATCCCAGGCTAACGTGTCAGAGCTGATAGGATCATCGCACCTGGAGATATGGCTGCGGAGACACATGGGTTGCCTGAGGGCCTTGGAGGGTTTCCTAGTTGACAGTGTTTCAATGTTAGTGTTTCCTAAACAGCAGCCACACTAGGGATGATAATTGCTTAGTGCTGGATGGGGTTTGCAAAAAACAAAGCAGGGCATTCCCATGCATTGTTGTGATTAAGATCTCAGATCTCCGTAGGAAAAAAATCATTAACAAGAGGCCCAAGCCTGCATTGTACTGAGTAGCGTCGACTCCTGTTGAAACTAATGATACCAACATCTTCCTTTAGCTGTTACTTTTGTTTCCTCAAGACCCTTCTCCCAGGATGCGTTTAGAAGCTCAGGGATGTTGAGAGAGATGCTGATTGGCTGCAGCTATCCAGTAAAATGGGCCATTTCATTCCCTTCCAGTCAGGGCCGGCTCCTGGCACCAGCTCTGCAAGCAGGTGCTTGGGGCGGCCAAGGGTAAGGGGCGGCACCTCGGGCTCTTCGGCGGCAGGTCCCTCGGTCCCTCTCGGAAGGAAGGACCTGCCACCGAAGTGCCACCGAAGAAGAAAGCGGCGCGGTGGAGTTGCTGCTGAAGTGCCACCGAGCGCAATCGTGGCTTTTGGTTTGGGGGGTTTTCCGCTGCTTGGGGTGGCAAAAACCCTGGAGCCGGCCCTGCTTCCAGTCATTTCCGCAAGGGTGCTCACTGACTCTTGTTAAATAAAAGAGGCCTTATAAAATTAGTTCCACTGCCAGAATAACTAGTCATCGTTAGAGATGGGATCTGGATCCAGCTTTAAACCTCCCCAATGAACAGGCTTCTTTGAATCTGGGTCAGGAGCCAATGTGCAGGTGTGGTTAGGGCCAGAGTGTTGGTTCTGGCCCATCTCTATGTATAAGATATTAATGCATGGAATTGGTGGCTCCCAAGTTGAGGCTGTTCACAGAGAGACTCTTACTCTTGGGACTGCGTATCCTCAGACATCCGGCATCCCTGGGATCAGAATCTGCCCCAGCCAATCCAGCTACAAGAGTTCTTCCTGCCTTTATTCTTCAGCATTTAAAACGCACCCACAAGAAGATCTGGGACGCGGGCCAAAAACAAGACACAGCCCATAATGAAAACTAGACTCACCCAAAGCAAACCACCTCCCCACGCCTATAGCAAAAGCCTGCTCACAGAGATGACAGGATGCCTACGGGGCAACAAACCCGGGAAGAAGAGATTTCCAGAGCCAAGCGCTCGCCACCGAACAGTCCTCCTGATGCTGAACACTAGGGGCAGTTAGTGTAGGGCATCGGTTATGGGAGAGGTGTCGCTCTGGTAGCATGAGTTGGAACCATATTGGGCTGTAGGGATTTAATACCGGTGGGCATGGCCTAGGATGACCAGACGGCAAGTGTGAAAAATCGGGACGGGAGGTGGGGGTAATAGGACCTTATATAAGACAGAGCCCCAAATCTCGGGACTGTCCCTATAAAATCGGGACATCTGGTCACCCTCGCATGGCCAAGCCCACTGTGCAATCAGGCTGCCTCCTTGTGCAGCAGCTGCTTTCAGGTGCTCCGCAGGGTCGCGCTGAGTGGCAGACACAAGGCAGGTTGCTTTGGGCACAAGCGCTCCGGGGCCTGGACAAGCCATAGGCGATAACTCTACCAGGAACGGCAGCTTCCCTCCCAGCTGAGGCCTCCACTGGATTGGCGATGAACTGTAGCTGCACACAGGCTACGTCCGTGCTACAAGCTCAGGGTGTGAGTCCCCTGCTCACGCGCACGTGCGTACGCTCACTCTCAGCACGCTAGTGCCAGTGTAAATAGCAGGGCAGCCGCAGCAGGGATACGGCTGAGCTGGGCCGAATACACACCCATGGGCTTGTACTCAGCATGGCCCAGTCGTGCCTCTGTTACCGTGACCACAGCTATTTATACTCGGCCTGGCTCAAATCTGGGCACACAAGCAGGGCGATTACAGCCCCGGCTCGCAGTGGAGACGCAGCCACGGGCAGATGCTGTGGGGGTCAAACCTCCTGTGTCGAAAGCAGGAAGCCGGCCCATTGCACGCAGCGGCACTCCCTTGGGTGTCCGTAAGAGGCAGGCTCCAGAACTGCGGGGCCTGACGCTATGGGGAGATCTGCCCTAAGGCAGCGTGTTGCGTTATCCGCCCGGGCAGGCTTTGTCCCTGCCCGTCCGTGGGCCGCACGCAGCACAGCACATAGAACAGTTGTGCGCTAGTGCAACTGGCGTGAATTGCTGGGCACAGCCCCCCGCCGCACTGAGCAGTGGTAAGTCCCCAGCTTCTTAGCCATCCCCTGCTCCCCCCCGTCTCCAGCACACTGGGGGCAGAGGGGTGGATCCAAGGAGACCTAGGCTGAGGGCAATCCTCATCTGGCAGTTGAGGGGCTGAGCTCTGGACGCCCTTCCTAGGGCCCCCTGCTCTGGAGCCGAAGCAACCCGGCTGCCTCGGTGCCAGATCAAGCCCTCCATCCTACTTGTGTTGGATGTTGTGTGGCTAGGCACAGCGATCCGGGCTGCACTGGGCAGAATCCGGGCCGTGGGGCCGAGAACCCCCTGCTGATTTGGCACGTCGGTGTCCGTGAGGGCGCTGCCCCTGGCCTGGGGGTATTACGGCCATTTGCTTGATGGAAGTTTGCTCCCTGCTCCCCAGCTGCACAGCCGTCCTGGCTCCAGGTGGAGCTCTGGCTGGGAAAGTTGGGCCTTGCCCTTGCTCCCCCTGGCTTCTTATACTGGTTCACCAGCCTGAGAAGAATTCTTTTCCCTTTGCACACTTCCTGCAGGGCCACACCTTCCGTGCTGGGCAGAAAATCAGGGAGGTTGTGGCACGGAGATGAGCTGGAGACCTCATGCTGCCGTTTTCTCCCTGTCTTCCTTCTGCAGGGGAGGCTGTTCAATGGCATAGACCTTAAACAGGGCTGCTTTGGGGGATCTGACGGCTTTTTCGTTCAGCAGGAAGTATCGGGACAGACAGAGAGCTGTGCAGGTGAGTGCAGTTTACCTTCAGTTTCACCGGAGTATTGAATATGGGACTCTAAGCTGGGTGCCAAAAAATAGCACTAGGAAATGGTGCTGACCCGAGTAGATCAGTAAATGATATTCTCAGCTCTGTCTGGAAGGAAATATACCCCTTGGCGGAGTATTTTCACTAGGCAGATGAGCACATTCTGAGTAAATCTAGTCCCGTTTTCAACCATTTGTCCTATTTTGAAAACAATGTCCAACTGTTAAAGACAAAGTAGACCATTTCCCCCTCCCTTTCGAAGTAGAGTTATACACAGCTGTGAAGGATCTCTGTATTTATTTCACATTTTCCTTTAAGTCATTTTAATCAGCCAGGCTGCTGGGCTTTAGATCTGGAGAACAGAAGAGAATGCAAGACTCTGGGGGAAGTGGAAGGGGAAACGAGGCTGGGTTTTTTCACAGTGTCTCCTGCAAGATTTATATTGTGTGGTCTATAAAAAATAAATAACCAGTCCCAGATCACTAGAAGGTGCAACATAACGTGTCTGAAAGGTTCTGATCACCAGACTGACGTGGTGAACTGTACTCTGAAACCTGTCCAATAATCAGAGAGAAAGAAGGGCGCATGAGAGAGTCTCTCAGAAATGTTGCTAGGATATAGAAAGAAAACCGCACTTAGGGCCCAATCCAAAGTCAGTTGGCTTCCACTCAGGCTGTTATTTTTGGAAAGCCTATGTGTCTCAGAGTTGGAAGGCGCGGGGGGCATTGTCGTCCATCTGGTGGGGTTTATGCCCCTCTTTGGATGCTGCTAAATTATCCAAGCCCAGGAACTGATGGTTCCCATCCCTGGCTCATAAAGATTCTCCTGGAAACCAAAATGTCTTGGCCACTGGAGGGCACCAACTTGCTCTGAACGGCCTCTAATTCCCTATAATGCCCCAGCATCCCCCCACTGAGCAGTGTTCCCCACCCAGCCCCACCTCTCTTTGCATATGGGCCGGTCCTTGCCTCTCACTCCACCTGTAACCGTCATCTGGACACTGCCCAAAAGCAAACAACCGTCAGGCCTCCGTTTGCATGGGCAATTTCTGTACCGGAGGGATGGGTGGGTCTCCTTGCTATCAGTAGAATGCTGTCCCCCAACATGCTTACAGCAAGACCGCATTGTGCCATGGAGATGGGGCTTCAGTCATGTCCCTGAAATGTTCTAAATCCTGGAGGACGTGGATAAGGTTCCATGCCCACGAGTAGTGTCCCACTGAATAGTTTGTGGGCCCCCTACCAGGCCTTTCTGTCTTCTGTTGCAGAAGCCACCAGAACCTAACAGAGTAGCAGTGTCTATATTTAGCCTTGTATGTTTGTCTGTAGCTAGTCAAGAGGGTTCTTTGGAAGCCAGCTGTATCCATGGGGTTTTCTTATGTTCGTAATGTTGTGTAAAGCACAAAGACACAACACTGCTTTGCAGAGAAACCGGGCTTTAGCCATGCTGGGAGCACAGATGGGTTGTTACCTAGGCAACTACTACTATTAGTTACACATTTTGGGGCCAATCTCCATGCCGGCGTGTCCCTAGGTCCCATGGCAGGGTCAGGACCTTGGTTAGGACCCCCTGCCTCCTGGGAAAGGGTGGGCATGCTCTAAAGCGCTTTGATGAACTGTTTACAGCCCATGGGCCACTGGCAAATTGTTCTCTTTGACTCTTCCCTCTTTGTTACGTGTGGTGTGTTTGGTCTCCTAAGTCACATGATGCCATTCCCATTGCGGACCCAGTTGAATCAGATACGTAAGTCCCATTGATTCCAGTGGGCCTGCTCGTGTGGTGCTTGAAGTTAAGAATGGGATTTAGCACTGGCTGAATCCAGCTCTGAAGGACCAAGACCTTTTGAGGACAAGAATCGTTCTGTGTCCAGCACTACTGGGCCATGATCCTCTTGGTGCTTCCCAATATAACTAGTGAATTTCCAGTTCAAATTCCCAGACAAATAAACATTCCTGCTAGAACTCATGAAACTTGGGATTTTTTGAGTGGACAATTTCACAAATAAATGGAGTCATAGAATATCAGGGTTGGAAGGGACCTCAGGAGGTATCTAGTTCACCCCCCTGCTCAAAGCAGGACCAATCCCCAGATAGATTTTTGCCCCAGATCCCTAAATGGCCCCCTCAATGATTGCACTCACAACCCTGGGTTCAGCAGGCCAATGCTCAAACCACTGAGCTAGTCTTGCAGATACTAAATAATTTGACCCCAAGAACCAAACTTGGAGCCTGTATACGTACCAATATTTGTGAATCAGTCCTTCCACCATTCAGCCAGCTCTCACATTCACTAACTTCCTGTACAGTGGCTTAAACTGAACGTTCTTTTTTGGCTCTGATCCAAAGTCCATTGAAGTCAATGGGAGTCATTCCAATGGGCTTTCAATCAAGTCCTTTGTGTCTTCTATAAAATATGCCTGATATCGCCCAGAACTGGCTTGTCCAGTCCAGGGAACCTTCCCCGATGCATTTCATCACCATGGGCACATTCTTTCCGCATGAATAGTGCAAACACCCAGCGATCAGACGTCTAAAGAGTAATCAGGGCTTTTGGTTACAGAACTTGCTGCTACCTCAGGATAGGGATTGAAGCGCAGAAGCCGTTGGTTGTCTCTGTTCTGGTTATGGCACATTTGCCCATGAATTTTGGGCAACGGTGGCTTTGCAGTTTTATTCCGGCACATTCCACAGCCGGGCAACATCGTCGTTTTTGTAAAAAGGCCAATTTTGCAGGGAAAGATTTTGAGCATTTGCCCTTTTTGCAGGTTTCAGTATTAAAAAAAAATAATTATCCAAATGAAAATTTGCAAAATATAGAGGTGTGTGCTCAAAAACTGTACCATTTTTCAGGACAGCTGGAAGCATGTTGACTCAAAAATGGTCCTGTAATTTGAACAAAGCAAGGCAAACGTCACAAAACCCTCCTTGGAAATTCAAAATGAAATGCGGAAGATCTCTGCTGAGGGTTTCCAGTGTCGGGCTGTATTGCGTGCATGGCCCTCTCTGTGATTGTTTGCCCACTGCTATTTTCAAATGGTGAAATTCACCCCAGTCCAGAGGGCCAGTAAAAGGTCTCTGTGCCGCTTAAGCCCCTCGCTAGCCTGCTTCAGTGATGCGTGGGCTTTTTGCTGACCAACTGCACAGTGATTGCATAAAAATTAACATGGGGCTACCCTCTTGATGCTTTTGCAAAGAATCCCATCTCCAAGGAGACACGTTTACACCCGTAAAGGCCATTTCGCTAACTTCCCATTCCGTAAAGTCAAGGAAGGGTTTTGAAAATGGAGCTGTCTCCTTTCTACCTCTAACACCGCCATCACCAGAAAAAGGCTTTGTGATCAAAATCTAGCTGACAATTGTCTTGATGACATAAGAGGCACAATAGACACCAGCTGACTCTCTATAAATGCATTTCTTCCCCCCTCCTCCTGGCTATAATCACAGCAGAAAACCACTTGCCTTTTGACATTGCAATGAACAGCTCTGATTCAGTGACACAGTCCTGCATGCTCAAAAGTGGGTACTGCTTTTGCGTGCCCGACTTGAGAGGCGTTAAAGGGTTGTGATATTCAGAAAGTGATGAGCACACCGCTGGAATGGTTTTGGTGTCTGATGAACATTTTCACAACACTGAAACATGTTCCTGTCGCAAATTGGGATGGAAAGTCAAAATTGCAAAAATGATCACAGACGGGGAGGAAAAAATCTCCGCTCGGGTCAACGGAAACATTTCCCTTGGAGAATTTCTTCATTTAGATTTTGACCTGGTTTTAGCTAATTTCTTTATTATAATTAGCTTAAATTTTTAAACGAAAAGTCGCTTTGAACTAAAGCAGATTTTTTCATTGTGAAGACATGGAAAGGAAGTGTTTTGACAATTCCAAAGCTGTTTTTTTTCTCCCCCCAAAAAAACTTTCAAGTAAAGAAAATTTGTCAGAACTGACCCTGGCCCATAGAAAGTGTGGGGTTTGCTGACTCAGCGTTTTCCAGGACAAACATGGTTCCTTCACCGTTTCCTAACCAGCTGTATTGTGCACGCACTGCCTGACAATCAGCCCCTTTCGCGTGTCTTGTGTTCAAATTACTAGTCCATTGTGAAAATGTAGGAAACAGCTATTGGGCACTAAGAAAGGGACACTCTATAGGATCAAATTCTGCTCTCATTTATACTAGTGTAACTTAGGGTGCTTCCGAAATTGGCTGAGCTGTGTAGATATCCAGCTGGTGTCGCTGAGAATATAACAACACCTAGCTCTGGTATAGCAACTTCATCAGCGGATCTCAAAGCACCTCACAAAGGAGGTCAGCATCATTATCCCCATTTTACAGATGGGGAAACTGGGGCACAGAAGTGGGAAGTGACTTGCCCAAGCTCACCTAGCGGGCCAAAGGCAGAGCCAGGAATTGAACCCAGCTCTCCTGAGTTCCAGTCCAGTGCCCTCGCCTGGCCCTTAGACCTAAAAACTGCTCTACAGCCACCTAGACCAAGTGCGTCTTTTCTTTGACATTATAAAGCGAGAACAATATTAAAAACTTGACGGGAATTAAAATGATCTTTCCTATACCTCCAACTTGAGCCTACTGCAGGCAGGGCGTGCAGGGTTAAGGCTGCAAGGGAACCCACCCTATCTGTTTTGTGTGGCCCAGATGACAGGGAGATTCATGGTTGTAGTTTGGAAGGCATTTCGCTCCTGCGCTGGCCAGCCATCTGAAACTAACTAGGCTGGTTAATAAAGCACCCTCAGCCGGCGTGCAGGTAAAACCCGAGATGGATTGTAAGGGGGCAGGTTGTTCCAAAGTTGGTGGGGCGCATAGCCCTAAAGTCCCAGGAGTGAGCTCCGGCACAACTGCACATGAATCCACTGAGGGCTCCACCGGTGCTGTCTCCTGGGGGTCTCCACTCACTCCCTGCCTGGGCAGGGTATCGTCTTCTGGGAAAAGCATCCCGAAAGGAAGGATGGTCTTAGCCTCCTTCATCCCACAGACTCGCAAACTGCATTCAGGCAGCATCGCCAAGAGGCAGCTGCTGCTGGGGTAGAGGGCAGCCGACAAAGCACACCACACTGGGAGAAGGTGTGCAGCATCCTGGGGTAAAGCCCCTCCGCAGCCCTGCTGGTAAGAACGGTGCCATGAGGTCTCTTATGGCCAGGCAGACAGTCAGGGCCTTGGCTTTGGAGTTTTTGAGGGGCTTTAAAGGCAAAGCAGTGGGCTATGGGCAGGAGCTGACTGTAAAGGGAGAGATGGAGTTAGTGTGGTGCTTTCTGAGTCAGAGATTTGCAGACTGATTGTGGCAGGGAATCCCAGGAGGAGCAGCCAAAGAGTTCTTCGTAAGGCTGGTCGTAAATTTTCCATCTAAATTGTTTTTTGATGGAAAATTGGGGTTCCGATTAAACCAGTTTTTCATGAAAAATGTCTGCTCTCTGTAGACTCTTTTTTTTTTTTTTTAGTCAAAGCACTGAATGGCCAGAAAACGACAATATTTCAATTTTGAAGGCTGCTGCAGTGCCTCTTGGGAGTTATAGTTCCAGAGCCTCCTGCTCCCATTCTCCTCTACAGGCCGGGCTCCCCAGCTGAACTTTATCTCCCATGGTGCACTGCAGGCAATCAACTGCCATGATACACTGCCCCCTACCAAGAGGTATTATGGCAGATGTAGTCCAACCAGGGAGCCTGGTCTATAGAGGTGAACAGGGACAGGAGGCAGCTAAACTACAATTCCCATGAGGCACCACAGCAGCATTTCAGAATTGAAATATCTCAGGATTTAGCCAATCTATTTGGGGTTTTAACTTTTTTTTTTGGCTGAAAACGACACTGGGGGTGGGGAAATCCATATGCTGAACAAGTTCTAGTTATTAAATTAAGAAAATCACATTGGATTAGGATTTGGACCTACTAACTTTTCCACAGGATGTTTCAGAGACCTTCTCCTTGGCATTGTCCATGGGCCTCCCTCCCATCCCAACCAGGGCAGTAATGGGGATCGACTTAACACCATTACTCAGCCTCTTTGCTTGGGCCAGGAGCCAGCATGTTACTGTGCTTTATGCATTGTCCTCAAAAGTGTGGGCTGCCCAGATCCAATTAGGGATGATTATTATTTATCGAGGGGTGCTTTGCACACTACGTCCCTTGCAGAGGGGCTAACCCAGGCCATTAGGAGATATGAGGCAATCATTTAGGAATGGGACAGCACAGAGACATCGCTGCCAAAGAATTCAGCACAGGAAGGCTTTGAAGTAGTTGTGCGTTAAAAGGGGAGCACTGGTGCCTGGCACGTGGGGCACAGACGCCTGTTCCTTGCACAAGGGGTAGCATGAGGGAAGGCCGAGAGTGTGAGGAGACAGAGGGAGCAGAGGGGTGTACGGAGCAAGACAAGGAGCGGGGATTTATAAGGGAAGGGTTATAGATTGCAATGAAGTGCACCAGGGCCTCCTAGGTGAGACTGGGGAGCGGGATCTGGTGCAGAAGGAAAAGGCCAGGGCACGGATGGCTAGTACTATGGGGCTGCTGCAATTCCTATTCAGTGGCCATTTAGGCACTGGGCAAGACACTGATTTAGGCCTGGATTGGGCCCTGGGCCATTCCATGGAGAGGCGATGGTGTTTGGAGTGATTGCACTGCAAAGCATCAGCCACCCCGATTCGCCACGGGTCAGCTACTGGGGGAAGGAGCCAACACCCTGCTCCTTGTCTCCGTTCCCGTAAGAGAGCTCCTTACTAGCCAATTGCATTCGTGTTCCGCCAGACAGCACCCCAAGCCGTGATTCATCTGCAAATGTTACTTGGCTAATAAGTTGTTTTGTCTCCCAACCTAGATTAACACCACGGGACAAATGTTTTTTTTACTAACCCTAAAGGAAGTGCCCTAAATAAACACCTAATCACACAGGCACTTTGATGTAATAACCCTCTTGTTTTCTCCAACCAAAGCCAACTGGATCATTAAGAACATATTTCTGCAGGGTTAAGCATTATAGACCTCAGCCAGTGCCACCTAGGGTAACTTTTGTGGGGGCGAAGCAGGAATGGGATGGGTCAGTGCTCAAGACGGTAATACACAGGAAATGCCATCGGCCATCCAGCAAATGGTAATTTTGATATGAGTCACTGGGGTGTTTTGCCAGTTTCCAGAAGGGACCCAAAACCAAGCTCTGATCTGTTAGTGATCTCATGGGAATAGCTGCAAGGAGATAGGACTTCTCACTGGCCACGTGGGTCTGTGTCCCTATGGGGACGATCAAAAATGGGATGTTTCCGTCAAAAAAAAATTCCAAGAAAATGAAAATCTTTCATTTCATTCAATATTTTTCAGGAGCTTTGGGATTAAATGACTTGAAACAAAAACATACCGCTCCATTTCAGATCAAAATTTTTCATTTGCTTTAGATTTTAAATGGAAATTTTCTATTCATTTCGTCAAAAACTTGAAGGAAAGGGAAATGTGTCACACAAGTATTAATTTCCCTGGAAAAGCCAATGTTTTGTTTTTAAAAAATCAGTGGACGTTTTTCAACCAACTCTACTTCCACGTTGGGGGGTATTTTGATTCTCACACCTGCTCTGTAGTGATCCGTCACCTTTATTAGAATTGTTACTATTATTACTATTTACGTGTGTTACCATAGTACCTAGTCAAGGACCAGGACTTCATTGTGTTGGGGGCTGTACAAACAGAACCAAAAGGCCTTGGATGTGGCTCTTCTGGGAATGGTCACACATTAGTACATGTTGTAAGACCCCAATATCAGCAAAGTGTTAATACATTTCTGACCCTCTAGACTATTATCCCCTCCTCTTGTTTCCAGGTGTTAATTGATAGGAGTAAAAGCCTATTATATAAATTAGTTGTTTCATACCCAACCTGCAAAATATTTCACCAAGTTTGTGGTTTCTGGCAATCAGTTTCATGTGGCTCCTGCTTTGTTCTCTTCCCGGAGTAAGGCGAAGGCTGACCCTGCATAACTTGTATATGGGGGAATATGCCCCAAACTCCCCTAAAAGCTTGCTTTGGGGGTTTTGCATTTCTTTTGCTGAAATCTATCTCCGCAGTGTTCCATGCATTGAAACGCAGGAGTCCTGCCTTAGGTCTGAATCTCAAGGCCTGATCCTCCACTCACTTTTACCAGCTGACTCCAGTAAAGTCATCCCTGATTTATACCAGTGTAAAGGAGCAAAAAATCAGGTAGCTAATTGCCCAGTGCTTTGGTTTGCAGGTAGGGACCTTGCCCAATTCGTCATCTCTTACTCATAAGTCTTTGTCAAGGCCGTGAGCAACACAGATGAGTCGCTCCCCCACATGAGCTGTTAAATGAAAATGTTCAGCACTGCCTGGGTTAATGCCGCCGGCTGACCTAGATGTCGCCTGGATTCAGGTGGGGCGGCTCCCCTTTGCTCTGACATGGGTTGTGTTATCCCCATCCCCAGGCTGACTTTGGTGGCTGAGATTTGCAAAGCGGCCTAAGGAATTAGACGCCTAAATCCGATTGAATGGCAATGAGAGTTGGAGGCCTAAATTCCTTTAGTCACTTGGGAACTGGGTCTGGACTGGACTGATGATCTGTCTGTGCCAAGAGGGAGGAAGACTGTTTTGGGGGCCAGATCTATGATCTACTTCACCTCTGGCCTAGTAAAACCCATGAGCCAATAGGAGCGGCTCTCTCCTCTCCCGGGTGCAAGGCCCTTGCTGTGTTTGAGCTAATGGCACTCAGCAATGCCTGAGCCTCATTCCTGCTCCCAGCTGCGGGATGGAGCAGGTTGACTGGTTTCCAGATTCCACAAAGAGATGCTCTGGAAGCAGTTCTGGAGCAGGGCAACCACACGGGGCCATTCAGGAGCTCCTGGACTCCGAGCCACCAGTTCTCCTGTCACCGGAGCCCCCGCAGCCACATCGGTCAAGGGGGAGAAACTACACTCACAGTGGCTGCAATTTGCCCCATGCAGAGGGCCAGCACAACGACTCTGCCGGCTAAATCCCACCCCCATCCAGTGTTCTTCCCCGAGGGCTTCGGGGTGCGTCTACACACTGCAAAAAAACCAAACCCATGACAGCGAGTCTCAGAGCCTGGGTCAGTGGTCGGGGGGGCCTCAGGCTATGGAGCTAAAAATAGCAGTGCACACGTTCCCACTCAGGCGGGAGCCTGGGCTCTGAAACCCAGGGATGGATGAATTTCCCCAGCCAGAGCTCTGCTCCCCATAGTCTTTGCCTTCTTGCTGGGCACTTTTCTGCTTGAAGGGGTTGAAGTTACAGATCCTTTCTTAAAGGGGTGCCCCCTGGTATGTTTACTCCAAGGACAGGGGCAGCCTGGTGTGAGGCTCAAGGGATTGAAACGTGAGTTCTTTCAAAACCAGAGAGTGTCTGAGCAAAACTGCTTGGGCCAGCTCCCAGCCGGGGTACATCAGTGAAGCTCTGCTTACTTCAGCTGGGCTGTGTTGATTTATACCAGCTGGGGATCTGGCCATGTGATATTTCCCATTGCGTTCCCTTCACTTGCTATTTCTCTTGCTTTTCTCTGATTTAGGTGAGTCTGGCTTCCCCCGACGCCCGTCACCATGGACTGGAAGACGCTGCAGGGCCTGCTGAGCGGAGTGAACAAATACTCCACGGCCTTCGGGCGCATCTGGCTCTCCGTGGTCTTCGTCTTCCGGGTGCTGGTCTACGTGGTGGCGGCGGAGCGCGTGTGGGGGGACGAGCAGAAGGACTTTGACTGCAACACCAAGCAGCCTGGCTGCACCAACGTCTGCTACGACCACTACTTCCCCATCTCCCACATCCGCCTCTGGGCCCTGCAGCTCATCTTCGTCACCTGCCCCTCCCTGCTGGTGATCATGCACGTGGCCTACCGGGAAGACCGGGAGAAGAAGAACCGGGAGAAGAACGGTGAGGACTGCCCCAAGCTCTATCGCAACACAGGCAAGAAACACGGCGGGCTGTGGTGGACCTACCTGCTGACCCTCTTCTTCAAGCTGACCATCGAGATCAGCTTCCTCTACATCCTCCACAAGATGTGGGATAGCTTTGACCTACCGCGCCTGGTCAAGTGCGCCAACCTGGACCCCTGCCCCAACATCGTGGACTGCTACATTGCCCGGCCCACCGAGAAAAAGGTCTTCACCTACTTCATGGTGGGGGCCTCCGCCATCTGCATTGTCCTCACCGTCTGCGAGATCTTCTATCTCATCTTCAAGCGGGTCGTCCGGAGCCTACACAAATGGAAGAAGAACTCCAAGCACCTGGTCAGCTACAACAAGGCTTCCACCTGCCAGTGTCACCTCAAGTTGGAGCAGCAGGATGGCAAGGCCAAGAACAAGCCTTTGGATGCCCTCCGGGCCTCCGCTCCCAACTTGACTCTGATCTGACAGGGCGTGTTGGGGGAGGAAAAGCCCTCATGTTGGCCAGAGACAACTGACTTCCAAGATGGCTGCCTGCCATGCCACAAGTGTTACAGGAGTACTTCAATGGGACCTGGATGGCTATGACAAAGCGCGGGAGAGGAGGCACGTCGCCAAGGCAGGGGCTCTCCCTGTTCTGCGTGGCTGACTGAGTTTTGCATGCGGGGATGTTCGTCAGACTGTGTGCTGCTACCACCATTTTGTTGGGGCCGGGCAGAAAGGACAAGGCCCTGGCAGTACGTTGCTGCAGCTGCTCTTAACATGCAGGGCACAGGTGGGTGGTTTGCCTAGCCAAGGAGGATGTGTGACTCCAAAAGTCTATGCTTTTCATTATTTACATGCTATCGAGCCAGTCGGTGCGATCCTGCAGGTTGGAGCTTCCCTCCTACGTGCTCAGACAGGCCACAAGGGAAGGGAGGAGATGGCTGGCTTTTAAGTTTTAGGAGAAATGACTAAGGTAAAGTTGCCAAGGACAATATTTGTCTCCTGTTCTCTCCCCACTCTGCTAGACTCGCAGCTGCCACGCCCAAAACGCCAGCGCCCTTCGCAGACTCCATCACATTGCGTAGAGAGGCACTTGGACTCAGTACCTCAGTGGATGGTTCATTAACTAGGACATTGATGGAAAGGGCTTTATTCTGATACTGAAGTGAGCAAATCCTTGCCTTTCCCATGAACCGTGACCTTTACCAAAGAACCAAGTCCATGGGGTCTAGCAATTGTATGGGAATAAAGTCATAGGCACAAAGTGGGGTTGTGGGTGTGTCTCTTGGGAGAGTCTCTGTAGTTTGCATCTATCTCAGAAACTTCAACCTGTCTGCAAAAGCACTCAGTTCAGAGAGCAAAGAAGCCCCCTGGTTGTGCCTTCGGGTGCCTAGGGAGGGCATTAAACTTTGCCTGGGAGTTTAGTCAGTAAAACATCCTCGATCAAAACCTCGAGTTAATGCACTGGCTCGTGCTCGAGAAAGCAACAGACGCAGTAGCTATAATAGTGGTTCCATGGCCCAGCTTCCCCGTTCTGAACTGAATGGCAGGAGTAACAGTGACTTTGCAGGGGAAAAAGTTTTGTATATTTTCAAGAAGCCGCGGAACAGCCCAGTGGAGTTTCGGGGTTTGTGACCTGTTCTGGGCCAGATCCTCAGCTGACGTCAATGGAGCTAGGCCGATTTCTACCAGCCGAGACTCACAATTTTTCATTTAAGTTGTTTTCTGTTCTAACGTTCAAGCTTTGTCCAAACTCTGTAAACCCCCGTTACCGAGTAGCTTCTGGCTGAAACCAAATGAGTTCTCCCATTCCTGGTTGAAAACGGGATCGGGATGTAAAATTCAAATTAAATGTGTCAAATTCATCCCTGGGGTAACTCCAGTCAAATCCAATTGAGGTGTCAATCAAAATACACCAGAGATGACTCTGTCCCAGTGAGTTGATTGTTAACCATGGTTGGAAATCCATACCCATGTGCCCAGGTAACTGATGTTCATAGTTGACTAGGACAGGACATAAGCCCATAAGATAGGACGAATCTGAGTGTGTATATATTTGCAGGAAGTTCTTGTTCTTTGGAATTTTTTTCATACTTTGTCAAGATGTTTCTGACTAAAATAGAGTTCTGAGCAGCTGCACCTCCAGGGAGATGTCCAGACCCTCACAAAGCAAACTCTATGAATGATGCACATGTTTGCGGATATTAACAAGCAGTAGTGTTGGATGGGAAACGTTCTTCCATCCCACAAGAATTTTTTAGATTTCAAAAAAAAAAAATTCCCATCCTGAATCAGGACAAAAAGTCAACATTATGAAAATTTTCATGAACTGAGAATCCAAAAAGAATTTCCGATCTGGTCGAATGAGAGATTTCCTTTTGATAATTTCCAAACTTTTTGTTTTGATGTTGACCTTTTTTATACTTTTTTTTTACTTATATTATTTTTACATAATTTAACTTAAATTTTGAAACAAAAAGTCATTTTGACCCCAAAACCAGCACTTTTTGTTTAGGAAATGTAACGGGTAAGTTTCAGAGTAGCAGCCGTGTTAGTCTGTATCCGCAAAAAGAACAGGAGTACTTGTGGCACCTTAGAGACTAACAAATTTATTAGAGCATAAGCTTTCGTGGACTACAGCCCACTTCTTCGGATGCATACAGAGTAACGGGTAAGTAACAAGTGTCTCGGATTCTGCTGGCATGAATTCAGGCGGTCCTAAAGGCAAACATTGGCATCTGTTGGGACCTTAAGCTCTGTCAATTGCCAGGCTGATATTTACTGATTGGTCGATATCAGGCCATAAGGACCAATGTCATCCTTGAAGGATATGCATGGAGAAGGTCAGTCTGTTTGCGCGTACTATTGTGCTCTAATGGCCATACAGCTCCTTTAGAAATCCCAGGAAAACATTTCCCTGCAGCGAGAGGACGAGATTAAAAGAGATTCAGAGGCGCAGCCTGTTTAGAAGTGCTGTTTTATTTCTCATTAGCTCAGCAGCTGACCGGCCCCTGATATTAATAACTTCCCCATCCTCCACCCCCTGAAAATGAATGCCAGGTAGCCACTCATGGGCTATAGCTACACTACAGAGCCTGCATAGCTATGCCGGCATTGCCCTCTAGTGTAGACGCAGCGTACTCCAGCAGAAGGAGTTTTTCTGCCTGTGTAAAGGCACCACCTCCCTATGCAGACAGAGGCCTTCTTCTGTCAGCACAGCTGCATCTGCAGTGGGGGGGTTGTCAGCAGGGCTTTGTCTCTAGCGTCTGGGCTACACTCAAATTGCCCTCGCTGTGTTGCTCAGGGCTGTGAAACCCCCGGTGTAGACGTGGCGAAGAATTCTTCCATCCACAAAGCTACCGCCGCTCAGAGGGTGGATTAATGACACTGACAGAAAAACCCCTTCTGTCTCTGTAGCACCATGCCTGGGCAGAGGTAGTGTGGACATACCCTATGGGTGTGGGCTTTTTTCACAGCCCTGCCCAACATCGCTAGACCAGTATAAGTTTTAAGCACTGAGCAGGCCAGCCCTCGCTCCATTTTGCCAAGTGGCTGCAGCGTCCAGGGAGTTCTCTCTCAGGCAATGCACAGCTCAGAAAAAGTTATAGACAAGAAACATTCAGCAGCTACTTGTCAAACATCTTTGCTGGGTCAAAGTCACGTTGGGATGAGCTCCGAAGCTGGTATGAACCGGCATAGCCGGTTTCCGCCAGCGGAGGATCCATCCCGGCGGGTTTTGATTTATCAAACCCAGTCAACTTCGTTCATGTGCCCCTCCCCCACTCCTGCTGTCTGGGACGCTCCGAAAAGCGCTTCACAGCAACACGACTAGTATTTAGTATTTTACAGCTGTCCTGCTGGGCTGGGGGGGACGCGTGTCCCACCCGCAGCGGCCAAAGAAACATTTGATTTGTGTAATCCACCAGGTAATGGAATGGCCAAATATACGCTACATTGTTTATCTATAGGTACATGCCTGCTTTCTCTGAGGGATGTATTCGGTGGGGCATGGCCTCTGCTGGGGACCACTTGCCGATTTCAGCACAGGACCACTGTATCTCATTTAGGATATGTTGCTCCCATTATTAGGGGCTTATTGTGCTAGGGACTGTACGTACACACCATAAAAGATAGTCCCTGTCCCAAAGAGCTTACAGTCTAAATAGACAAAGGGTGAAATGGGAAACTGAGGCACGGAGCGGGGAAGCAACTTGCACAAGATCACCCAACAAGTCAGTGGCAAAGTCAGGAAGAGAACCCAGGCTTCCTGAGGTCCTGACCACTGGACCACGCTATCCCTGCTCCAGATTGCCCCTGGACATCGGCCTGGATTTAAGTTTGCTAAACACAAAGTGCCCCAAGATTGAAACGGAGACCAAAGGGGGTCACCAGCACAGTATCGCTTTACCCCCTTGCAGCTTGAAGAGGATCAGTGCAACTGTGGTCAGGTGTGGTTAGGAGCATTGCCGTGGAGAATCGCTACCAAATCTGGAGAAGAGAGGGGATCGTCTCTGACGTGGTGAAAGGAAAACTCTCTTCTGCCTCTGGTTAGTGAAGAGATGGATGGCTGAGATACGCAGGGATGGGACAGAGGGAGAGAGAGAACAGTAAGTGCAGAGATAGATGGAGGCGCAGCCGGGGATGGATGGATGCATGACCCAAGCCAACAAGTTTGGCTTTAAGGGACTGGCTCAGCCCATTGCAGAGTTGGGCCCGAACCACGAAGTGGGGCCCTAGGCGTGGCCTTGCCCCCGCCCACTGATGCTCAGCCCTGGCGTTCCGTCAGCCCAGGCCCGTTGCCGGGACGTACGCTGCCCACTTTGCAGCCTGCCACTTCGCCGCTGTCGTTAAACTTTAATTCAATATAACCAGGCTCTATCCCCCCCAGGAAATCAAGAAGGGATCGGCATCAATTATTCACTAACCCTTGATAAATATTACAATAAATAGGGATGATTTCCATTTAATCTATTCTTAAACAGCCCCGGCTCTATGTAAAGGGCCTGTCAACACTCACTCCAGCTGGGGCTTCAAACTCCCACTCGCCCTGCTGGGCACCATCTCCCGGGAGGCTTTTCTGTTAACCCTTTCATGGCACCATTCCAGGCGCTAACGCTCCGCTGAGGTCAGTGGGAGGCGGCTCCCAAATGTACCGGCGGTTCAGAAATTCCTTTCTACCTGGCCGCACCTGTAGCACCTCTCCCTGCTTTCAGGGGCTGATCCAACGCCCACTGAAGTCAATGGGAAAACTCCCCTGGGCTTTGGTTCAGGTTCTAAGACAAGGAGGGAGAGAAATCCCAGACTCCTTGGACTTTAGCTGCATACAAATTCCCTGCTTCGAGCAGCACTGGTCTCGGTCATTCTATCCCCTCTGGGAGATGCCAGCAGCCCTAGAAAACCTAGCCTGCATCGTCATGGCTCAGACATTCTGGCAGATGTCCTAGAGAGGCCATCCAGAGACCTCCAGCCCCGGGGGAAAGGTCTTATGGGAAAACCCTGGAGGTGGGCGGGCGCACCGTGAGACATTGCCACGCCCCTCATCCCCAGAATGGTGGGCAAAATCACGCTCTGGGGGATGCCATTTTGAGGAGCACACCGCCCTGCCCCGCTGGCATGACCTCGCACGCTCTTCAAAATGGTGCCCCCTCCTTCCTCATCCGATACTGGACAAAACCACGTCTGGGTTTGTCTCAGTACCAGACGGGGAGAAACTTTAGAAAAGCAGGATCGTTCGGCTTAAAACCGGACCAACAGCCTGCCTAATTGCACATCTGTCTCACGTAGCTACGTAGCTACGTGGCCCCCCTGGCCCTGGTATCTGAGCACCTCCTAATCTTTGAAACCACCCCAGCGAGGCAGGCCAGGGCTGTCACGTCCATTGTACAGATGGGACCTGAGGCCCAGAGAGATCCTGGGGGACATTTTCAAAAGCGTCTAAGGAACTGGGACACAGGCACTGTTGGAAATGGAAATAAACCTAGATCTCGGTGGGGGGAGGGGGAATGGCCCAGTCGTTAAGGTGTTGGCCTGGGTGCATTTCCCTTCCCTGCCATGGACCCCCTGCATGATCTTGGGTCACTTTTTGCCTCAGTTTCCCCATCTATACAATGGGGATAACAGTACTTCCTTACCTCACGGGGCATTGTGAGGATAAACACATTACAGACCGTGAAGTGCTCAGAGACTACGGTGAGTGGGGCTGGATAAGTACCTTATAGGGAGAGATGCTTTGAACCTAATCTTCTGGAAATCACCCACATTTCAGACTGCTGCCCGCAGGGCCCATACCTTGGAGACAGGCCTGAGAACTCAGTGTCTTTCCTCTCAGAATCCAACCAGTTTGCCCAACAGGGAGTTCAAGAAGCAGTGCAGGAAAACAGAGGCACCTGGCTAGTGAAAAATTGCTGAAAGTAGCCACATCGCCTGAAGGAGCTCACCACCACTGCTGAGCCGGGGAGCTGCGGCCTCTCGTACCTCTGGGAATAAGGCCACCTTCATCTAGTAGCCTGAATATGGATTTAGTAGCTGAACTTTAGGGACCCAGGTTGGAAAATAGCAGCCCTAAAGTATCACTCCTGTTTGGGGGAGGGCAGAGAGCGAGGAGAGGGGGAAGGATGGTGGATGAGAATAAACTAGAGGGGAAAAGTCTTTTCATTCTTTTAAAACCCTGCATGATCCAGTGTAGAGTATTCTTCTTACTCGTTCCTTTCTCCTTCTGGCCAAAGGGTGGTGCTGCTCGCTTATGTGCAAAGTGCCTGAGCAGTTTGCCAAGGGTCCGTCTCCTCTCGTCTAGCTCCCCCTTGCTCTAAGGGGTAAGGCCCTGGCCCAGTGAGCTCACATGGGGCTC
The DNA here is from genome assembly GCF_011386835.1 of Chrysemys picta bellii. Taxonomy (NCBI): domain Eukaryota; kingdom Metazoa; phylum Chordata; order Testudines; family Emydidae; genus Chrysemys; species Chrysemys picta. The sequence goes on from NC_088813.1 coordinate 16,271,069, forward strand.
TGCTTGTAGGGTGACCAGACAGCAAATGTGAAAAATCGGGACTGGGGTGGGGGGTAATAGGAGCCTATATAAGAAAAAGGCCCAAAAATCAGGACTGTCCCTATAAAATCGGGACATCTGGTCACCCTATCTGCTTGGGGGGTTGAGCTTGCAGGATACGTGCCTAGCAGGGGGGTGATCCGGGCTGCTGCCGACACACGCAAGGGTTTGGGACGCTCTGAGTTCAGGAGCAGGTCAGCTGGGCCAGAGGGGACGGGGAATATACTGGTGGAAGCACCTTTATACTGGTACAGCTGTCCACAGAACTAGGGTTTGTACCAATACCATTGTACTGGGGGGGCAAAATCACCCCCCTAAACCAACACGTTACACGGGTACCAAATGTGTGTGCAGGGCAGGTTATAGCCAGAGAGCGAGATTATGGGCTTGCCTGTGCCTCGCCTCACACCGTGTGCTGTCATGTACCCCTGTGCAAAGAGTGTAACGTGGGTGTAGAATGCTGCCCCATGAGGGGTGCGTGTATGTGTGCGCACATGTGTGTGCGTGAGAGAGATTTAGAGTGCGGCAGAGAACGGCCCTGTCTGGATTAGTGAACTCCTACAGCTCATTCTCAAAGGAGTTATCAACCCGGTTTTAATTAATCTGTTTTGAAACCCCAGGGCACCTAGTGTGGTCAGGGCTTTACCATCTCTGTTCATGGTCAGCCTAGCAGGGTGTCATACCCCTGTACCCCTGGCCCTCAGCCCCGTCTTCCTTCACTAGCCACCTCTGGGCCAGTTCCCCTACAATAACCGTGTGCCCCCTTGCCATGGAACCCGCAAGTGCCCCCCTCCCTTTCGGCGGCACCCGCCCCTCCATCCCCTCCGCCTGGAGCTCTCAACTCGCTCGGCCCTTCGCTTGAAGCCAGTCACCTCCTCCCCTACCTCCCTGAGCGTGCGATCGAGTCTGCACGTCACACAGCCCTCAGCCAGGTGACTAGTCCCTGCCGAAACCAATGGGGCTTCCCAGGTAAGTGCTGCTCAGTGAGGACGAGGGTGGAAAGATCAGGCCTTTTATGGTGGCTTGGGCCCCTCCTGAACTCAGAGTGTCCCAAACCCTTGCGTGTGTTGGCCAGCCCCAGCAGCAGCCTGGAGAGAGCTGTTCAACTTCACCCCCCCTACCCCCTGCTAGGCACGTATCCTGCAAGCTCAACCCCCCAAGCAGAGCCTCATTTGAGCTCACTGGGCCAAGGGGAGCTAGACGAGGGGAGACGGACCCTTGGCAAAGCATCTGAGCGGGGGCACTTTGTAGGCCGAATTCCAGCTCCCGTAGCCCCCAGCCTAAGTAACTTGTGCACTGGCGCTTTGGTTCAAATGCCAGAGTTCTTCCCTGGCTTCGGGGGAAGACAGCCCTGAAAACGGAGCTTTCTCGGGGGCGATGCCCCCCTAGAGGCCTGGTTGTCACCGGACTCTCACAGCTCCTGGCCCGGGATCTTCCCCGTGTTGGTTTTGGCTCCGCGGGGGAGGCCCTGACCTGGCCTGATAGTATTATTATTTCAGCCTTGTCTGGCTTGTTTTCCTCCATTTCCTATTTCCAGGCTGCCCCGTCCTCGTCTGTGACTCCCTGTGAAAGAGGAGGGAGCCCAGCAGGGCCGCTCTCCCCCCGTTCCCGCGGCCGCTCCCAACTCTCGCTGTTGTGCTCTTCCCCCAATATTGCTGCGATTTCACGTGGAACCGGCAGCCAGGAAAAGAATAAAGTCACCCCCCGCCTCACACCTCCTCCCCCCCCCAGTCGCACACCTGCCAAAGCAGCTGCCCCTTTAAAGGAGGGCTCTGCAGCGAACTATCAATTTTACCAACCCCCAGTTTCCTGCAGCTCCTCCCCCCGCTCCCCTGTGTGACTCTACCCAGGGTCAGTTTCCTCCTTCTCTCGGACAGTCTCAGGGATCTGGTGGGAGCAGCAGCCTCTGGTATAAAGAGCCACAGGTTGTAACCCCCTTGCCCCACCTGGGCCAGCAGGGAGCTGGGGCTGAGGTCGCACAGCTGTGCCTGGCTTCGGTGAGTAAACACCAGACTCCAGCTGGCTCTGGGTCCCTCTCCCAAGCAAGCCAATGGTGCTGGCGTGGTCAGGGATGGCTGGGCAGCCCCTCTGCTCTGGGGCATGGCTGGGCCGGCCAAGGGGCTGGGACTGGGGACAGGGGCTCGGCACAGATGCTGCAAACCAGACGGTTGCTGCAGGGAAGGGGATGGGGGAATGCAAAGGGGGTCTGTGTCCTAGCCCACTGCTTGCACCTGGGAGCCCAGGTGGTGCATGCCTTAGCCCTTAGCTTTGCACCAGGCTGACTCAGTTTAACCCCTTCATGACTGCATCTGGCCCCATCAACCTGCCCCCACTGTGAGTCCTTGCTTTACAGAGCCAACAGACCCCTTGATTGGTTAATTGATAGGTGTTCCTTACAAATGAGCTTTCTAGGCTGGGGTGTGGTGCTGCAGGGAGGCAGGAGCCCCTGGCCTGAGGGGGTGGCTGCTGTGCTTAGCTCTGAAGTGCCCTTGGAAAGTGACTGAGTGAGACCCTGGGAAGGAATTGAGTGAGTGAATCTCCCCTTTGGGTAGCTAATTGCTGCTGCACTGGGGCTGAAATGCCTGGTCTCTCCTGGGGGATTAACATCAGGGTCTGTTTCTGCTGAGTGGGGCTCTGAGTAACTACCCTCTGCTCCCCAAAGGGTAAGAAAGTGGTAAAGTGTGTATGGGGGGGGGGAGTCTCTGCTTTGTCTGCTGCTGTGACCCTGGGGAGAAGGATAGAGCACCTGGAGCTTTCTCATCCTACTCTTCCCCCTCCCTGTCCCCCACTTTCTCCCCTGGGCAGGGGTGCTGCCTGGAGGCTGGGCTCCTATCCAGGAGAGCTGCTTAAGCCCCAGTGCTTTTGTGTCTCTAACAAGCTCCTCCGTCAGAGGGGCTCACAGTGGTGGCATAGCTGTCTGCTCTCAGCCTCCAGCCCAGCTGCAGGGAGGACTGGCCCGTCTCTAAACTCATGCACCCAGGTGCTGGCTGCTGCCCTATGCCCTGTCTCAGGGACAGATGGCCCATGGGGCACCTGGATTCCTTGGCACTAACCTGCCCTGTGGCACTAACCCAGCTCCTACAAAAAGCCACGGGACAGCTACACTCTACGTCCTGCCTCAGTGGCTTCTCGGCTGGACACCCAAGGGCTGGGGGGAGAGAGGCTGTGCTAAGCCCCTAAGTTCCAGGGGCACCCACGCTTTGCAGCGCTAAGGGGGCAGTGCTGGCAGCTGGCCAGGAAGCTGAGGGCTGCCCTTAACTGGGTCCTGCACCTTTAACTAAAAGTAGCGTGCCCCCAGCTGTAAGGTGCTGCTTTCTGATGGACCCTTGGTACAGCTGCACTTGCTAGTCACCTAACCAGGCTTATCTGCACCCTGCAATCACCAGGCAAGAGGGGGTGTCCCATTTCCCTCTCCTCCCCCCCCCCCCCTTGCTTCAGTGGCTAATGTTGTCTGGCTAGTGTCGCTTTCTCTGCTGGAGATTTGTGGTCTCCCAGTGTGGGGAAAAGGGGTGGGGGCCTGGGTCTCCAGAAGGCTGACTTCTTGCTGCAGCCCTAGTATTTTGGCAGTGATGGTAGCCTGCTGAAATCCCCAGTGATCCGCTTTAGGGTCTGACTGCTAGCCCAGGGCTCCCAGGAAGGAGCAGCTCTCCCTACGCTCTGAGGGGATGACTAGGCCAGCATCGCAAACTCCTGCCCGGGCCTCAGCTGGGACAAAATGTCTTGTGCTCCCCTGAAGCCCACCTAGGGTTGCCAGGTGTCCGGTTTGTGACCGGGCCACCCAGTCTGGTGGCTCCAGTCAGCACTGCCGACTGGGCAGCTAAAAGTCCAGTGGGTGGGGCTAAGGCAGGAACAGCAACCAATGGGAGCTGCGGGCATGAGGACAGCGTACAGCGCTTCCCTGGCTGCCCACGTGCCTAGGGGCTGCAGCGATGTGGCTGCTGCTTCTGGGAGCTGCAGTAAACACCGCCAGGGCCCCGAACCCCCTCACTCCTGCCCCATCCCAGAGTCCCCTCCTGCATCCAAACTCCGTCCCAGAGCCTGCATGCCCCCAAATCCCCAGCCTGGAGCCACCTCCTGCACCCCAAACCCTTCATCCCTGGAGCCCTCACCCCCCTCCTGCACCCCAACTCCCTGCCCCAGCCTGGTGAAAGTCTGCAATGGAGGGAGGGGGGATGGCGCAGGAAGGGGCGGGGCCTTGGGAAAGGGGCGGGGCCTCAGGGAAGGGGTGTTCAGTTTTGTGCGATTAGAAAGCTGGCAACCCTAAGCCTGACCCCACCAGCCAGTTGGCACCCAACATGAGCTGCCCGTCTGAGTCCTTCCCCTCCTGCAGAGCTGCCTGGTCCTCAAAGCGATACCACACACCGCTTAGCTCTGTAGAACCTAAGAACCGCACGCTGAGCTGGCTAAAACCCAGTGTCCCGGCTCAGGATGCGGGTGGGCAGGCCCTGGTCTGGGTTCCTAGTCGAATGAAACACCAGCCATGGAGCAGGGTGATGGGGAGTGCTGCCAGGCCGTGTGGCAACCTGGGAAGCCCCGTGCGTCTCCTATCTCTGGCTTTCGTGGAAACGAGGGCTGAAAGGTCAAACGGTCAGGTTGACTTAACTCTTGTTCTCTCTCTGCCATCAATAGCACAAGACCCCCTAGAAGATGGGGGACTGGGGCTTCCTGGAGAAGCTGCTGGACCAGGTCCAGGAGCACTCAACAGTGATTGGGAAGATCTGGTTGACGGTGCTGTTCATCTTCAGGATACTTATCCTGGGCCTGGCCGGGGAATCGGTGTGGGGGGACGAGCAGTCGGATTTCCTGTGCAACACCAAGCAGCCGGGCTGTGTCAACGTGTGCTACGACAAGGCCTTCCCCATCTCCCACATCCGCTACTGGGTGCTGCAGTTCCTCTTCGTCAGCACCCCTACCTTGGTCTACCTGGGCCACGTCATCTACCTCTCGGGGCGGGAGGAGAAGCTGAAGCAGCGGGAGAGCGAGCTCCGGGCGGCGCAGATCAAAGACTTGAAGGCGGAGCAGGCTCTGTCGGCGGTGCAGAAGAAGATCTCCAAGATCTGCGTGGCGGAGGACGGCCGCATCAAGCTCCGCGGATCCCTGATGTGGACCTACGTCGTCAGTGTCATTTGCAAGAGCATCTTCGAGGCTGGCTTCCTCTTAGGCCAGTGGTACCTGTACGGTTTCTTCATGCCGCCCATCTTCGTGTGCGAGAGGGCCCCCTGCCCCCACAAGGTGGACTGCTTTGTCTCCCGCCCCACTGAGAAGACCATCTTCATCATCTTCATGATGGTGGTGGGCCTGATCTCCCTGGGCCTCAACCTCCTGGAGCTCTTCCACCTCTGCTGCAAGAACCTGCTCAGCAGCATGAGGGAGGCCTCTTCCTCTTCCAGCCCAGCTGGGGACATAGACTCCTTCCCAGACAGCAAGCCGTGTCACTACCTCCCCCTGAGCGAGAGCCACTCCCCTCCCTACCTGGCCTACAACAAGCTGTCGAGCGAGCAGAACTGGGCCAACTTCAACACCGAGGAGAACCTGGCGCTGCGCAGTGGCAACAAGCCCTCCCCTGAGTCCTACGCCCCAGGAGCCCAGCCCCTGCAGGAGAGACAGGCCAGCCGGCCCGGCAGCTCTGCTTCCAAGAAACAGTACGTCTAGGAGCGCACTGAAACCAGGCTGCTGTGTCTCGGGGGTATCCCTTGGCCATTGAACAAGGGGATACTCTGGTTCTTGGGCATCTTGGCCATAGGACCTGTTTGCTACAGAGGCTTTAAAAACCAAACCAAACCCCAAAGCTCCTATTGGAAACCCACTTTGGTTGACTGGCAGGCACCTCCTGCTCTCCACTGTCCATTGTGTCTCTGTGTATTTAAAGTGTGGGTGCTTTCAGGTGAGTGCACCTCTTGGCAGACTGGCCGTGCCATAGGATGTGCATGTGGCTCAATCATATGTTGCATTGTAGCCGGCTGGCTGAAGTTTACAGGGCGCGAGGACCCTTCCTACCATTCGGCTGGCGAAATGTACCTCAGGCTCCCTTGGGAAGGGTTATTCTCTGGTGCCTTCGTCTGTACAAAAGACCCGAAGTAACCGGTGTCACATGACACCAATACGTTCGCCTTTCTCCAGCTGCAGTCCCAGGAGAGCGGGTGCTTTCTTTTTTTAAACTGTGTAGACATGGAAACCAAACGAAATCCTTTCCTCAGCTACAAAAGCGTCTTCAGAGGAAAGCTGCCTGGGATATTGTGCGGCTTGCACTTAAATCCAAGGTGCTTTGCCTTGGGGTGGACCAGCTACTGCGTCTTTGGGGCAATATGTGGGGAAATATCCTTACTATAACTAGGGGAGCGTCCCCTTTCCTGCTCAATGGTTTCCATCCTCTCTGATCAGAGCTGTGCTTTGTAACCTGAACTCTAAATCTCTCTAGCCGAGATCTTTAATTCCTAACTGGTGGAGTTAATCTGGCCTAGCCTAGGTAAACGATTCTCCTTCTAAAGGAGGGAGTGGGGGAAGTCTATTTGCCTCTGAGATCTTAGCAGCTGCAAGAGTTTGCCTTCAGCCTAGAAGTTCCCTAGGGCAGTTTGCTGTAAGAATTACTGTGGGGTTTGATTGGCACTCCAGTGCTCCCCAAGCAGCTGGTCCTGCTCCTAAACCAAACCTCTCTCCTTCTTCTGGGTCACCTCCCAAAATAATCCCGACATCTAGATATTGCCACACCGAGTTGCATGACTCAGTAGCTTATCTGTCCAAGCTGAGGTGCCAGCCCAGGGTGAGGAAACCCTGAGGGGCTAAGTAAAGGCCGTATCCCAGGACTTAATGCCTACTTCCCTGTGTTCAGTCGCCCCAGAGCAAAGTTATAAGCACTGTCCTCATGTACGTTCAGAGTAACTTCCTGTCCATGTGTTTGTCGGTGTAAGGGATTCCCCACTGGTAACTGCAGTAACAGCCCTGATCCTCTGCCCCAGATGGCCTCGTTTCTGAGGCCCAGATTTCCATTGGTTAACTATTATTTTTTAACCTGCTGGTCTGACTGTAAAACGACTGCAGCTTCAAAGCCCACCATTTGCCACTGGCTCTGTTAAGCTGTTGGTTGGCTAGTGCTAAGTGTGAGTATTCACTTCCCAGCCGCTTGACAGGGATCCCCCTGGTGTGTTCAAATCTGCTGGGAACGAGGGGCCTTCACGTGGGGGGGGGGGGCGTGAGCACTGGGACTCTGCTGGCATGGGGCTGCCCAGGGATTCGGCCAGGCTGGAGGGGAGTGGGGATGTTGTGGGTAAGTGAATTGCCCCATTCAGAGACCTAGAACCATTGATGGGAGCTTAAGGCTGATCACACTCTTCCTAGGTTCCCTTTCCTCAGCCTCTCAGATAGGGACTGACTGCACCAGGCAACCGAGCTGGCACCTCCTGCCCAGCACAGATCTGATCCCCGAGTAGCTGGTGGTGGGGTTTGAGGAATAGAGCTGCATGGCAGAGTGCTCACGTGCACTGTTTAGGCTGATGATTATTTCACTTTAATGAGCACCAAAGTCACTCAAAAAAAAAATCTTCATTTTAAAAAGGGGTAGGAAAAAAAAACCAAGTGACTTTGTTTGTTTGCACAAATGTCTTCTCCTGCTGGGGTGTGAAATGCTGGGAGGGGTGGGCTGAGGGAAACCTGCCGTCCCTTCTCAAGAGAGCAGGCTCCAGGGAATTGTGCCTGAAAAACCCCAAAGCTGTGAAACCAAAAGGGTCTAGCCTTATGTCCTTCTGATTGTTTGTTCCATTTTTAATGTAAGCCAAACCACCACAGATGCCTGCTCAGTCTGTATTCTTATCTCCCCAACGTGTTCGCGCTCCAGGCTGAGAGAGTAGCAGATGGAAGTCGCTCTTCAGCTCTTTCTGGCAGACTTAATGTTACATTTTTGTCAAATAAAACTTTGACATAAAATACCTCCTGCCGTGTGTGTGTGTGTGGCGCTTTCTCACAGCATCTAGTGTAACACGTCTAGTCCGCTGGTTCTCAGTCTAATGCTCCCAGCTTCTTACTGTGAAAAGCTGGCTGACTGGGCTTGCCCTCTGTCACTATCAGCGGGTGAACTTTGAATAAAGTTTTAGCCTGATGCTATAAATTAACCTGGGGTCTAGTAAATGAGGCGAGCTGGTCAGACTGCTGACATCATTCACGACGTGGGCTGAAATGGTCTTGTTTGAAGTTCAGCTCCAGGTGCTGACCAGCTGTATAAAGAACGGGAAGGGCCTTACTGCCAAATAGCTCACTGCCTTAACCCCCCAATAGCATGGCTGAACAGCCTTTCTTCAGCCCTTCCTCCCAAGCCCTCTCATGGCGTAGCCCGTAGTCAGTGAAATCAATCTTTCCCCCCCCCCCTTAACTTTATCACTGGTAAAGTTTGCATGTGCCCCAAAAACTGAGGGAGGGGTAACTAGTGAAGAGGACCGATCACTGCTTCAGAGCTAGCTGGATGGCTTGGTAAACTGAGCCCTCTGTGTGTTAATAGGGCTAAATGTATACAGCTAGGAGCAAAGGAGGAGGCCCTACTCCCAGGATGGGGAGCTCTAGCCTGGGAAGCAGGGACGTGAGAGACGTGGGGGTTGTGGTGGACAATCAGCTGAACGTGAGCTCCGAGTGTGACTCTGTGACCTAAGGCAATCTTGGGACCTCTAGGCAGGGGGCTCTCAAGTACCAGCAGCAAGGTTATTTCCTCTCCATTTTTGGCAGGGGTGGGGCCCCTGCTGGGTGGAGAACTGGTACCCCCCCCATTCAAGAAGGCTGGCGATGGATTGGAAAGGGTTCAGAGAAGTGCCATGGGAATGATTAAAGGATCAGAAACTCAGCCTTGGTGACTGAGCTCTTTGAGTCTCTTTCGCTTACCCAAGAGAAGGTTAAGGGGTGACTTGGTTACAGGACCTACAAGGAGAGAAGACAATTGGATCATGCTAGATGGAAGAACCCATTATTCAATGTCTGAAACTGAAGCTAGACAACTTCAGACGGATAAGGTGTCCGTGTTTAACGCTGAGAGTAGTTAACCATGGGACCAACTCACCAAGGGTGGGGGCGGATTCTCTGTCCCTGACCAGTTTTCATTCAGGGCTGGATGTTTTTCTAAGGGCTGGTCTACACTAACCCCCCAATTCGATCTAAGGTACGCAACTTCAGCTACGTGAATAATGTAGCTGAAGTCGACGTACCTTAGTGCGAACTTACCGTGGTCCAGACATGGCAGGCAGGCAGGCTCCCCTGTCGACTCCGCGTACTCCTCTCGCCGAGCAGGATTACCGGAGTCGACGGCGAGCACTTCTGGGTTCGATTTATCGCGTCCAGACAAGACGCGATAAATCAAACCAGAAGTTGGATTGCCTGCCGCCGAACCAGCGCATAAGTATAGACAAGCCCTAAGAGAGCTGCTCTGGGAGTTATTTGGGGGATGTTCTCGGGTCAGCGCTATACAGGGAATCAGATGAGATGATCACAGTGGTCCCTTCTGGCCTTGGGGGTCTATGAATCTTAGGGTGACTATATTCCTGGCTGGGGAGGAACTCTGACTAATAGTTCAGACTCTTGGGTAGAGATTGTCCTAGGGCTATTTCGCAGGGGACTGGCCTGGGGGGTGGGCCAGCCTTTACCATCCTTGCCTCTCTTGTATTGTTCATGTGCTCTCCAAGGTACAGTGATGAAGTGCAATTCGGGCCATGTACTCGCCCGTTCTCACATAATAGGTGGAAATGGGCTCTAGATAAGCTGAAACGCCTGTATTGTTTTCTGCTTCTATAACCACAGGGCTTAAAATACACCAGAACAGGCCATTCTCTCTGGCAAACTGCTGTGTAAAAAGGGTTTCAAAAATAACTCTGACACACGCATTTTTCCCCCCTTCCAGCTGTGTACTGAATTCATGTGCTGGATGAGCAAATGGGAACAATAGAACTGCAGTGAGCTGTGGAAGGAAATAGAGTGAGGCCAGAGATGCCCTATGCCTGTAAAAATGGCACTAGTCTCCTGTGATTATCCGCTTGGTTTCACATTGAATGTGCTCAGGACACAGGCAGAAGTGTCTTTTCTCTCCCACTGCCTGCCAGCCCTGCCTGTTCCACTGGGGGATCTGAGAGTTGTGCGTTATTGCCACTAACACAGAGGCTGATGCCCTCAGTGACACTGGTGCGGCCTTGTTGCTTACTTGGAAACAGTAGTAAACAACTCTCTTGATGCAGGGGAAACAAATAGACTCCAGCTTGCCCTCCTGTTAGCCCGACAGAACCACCACAGCAGCTGCTGAGTTATGAGGTTTCCTCCCCTTCCCTTGCGTGAACAGCCTTGTACCACTGCAGTAAGTACAGCAGAGCCCTTCCTCTACTCGGCAGGTCGCCTTTTTCATTCCCACCCTAGCGCTCTCCTGCTAGGATTCCGAGTTTGTTCAAGTGCCTGTGACACTCTTTCCTCTATGAATCTCACAGCTGTTGTAAGGGTGGTGGCGGGTGACTCTAGTCAGGGCAGGTGCTACCATTAAGGCAAACTAGGCGGTTGCCTGGGGCGCCAAGATTTGGGGGCACCAAAAAGCGGTGCCCCCAATTTTTTTTTACAGCAATCCTACGCTCCCTCCCTGAGCGCACGGTTGCCACTCCACTTCTCCCGCCTCCCAGGCTTGCGGCGCCAAACAGCTGTTTGACGCCGCAAGCCTGGGAGGGGAGGCAAATTAGAGCAGGGGCAGCGTGCTCGGGGAGGCGGCAGAGCAGAGGTGAGCTGGGGTGGGGAGCAGCCGCAGGGCTGGGGGGGGGGGGGGCACAAGGTGGAAGTTTCGTGCCCTAGCAAAACTTCCTTGCACCAGCCCTGACTCTAGTGATCAGGGCCTGGGGCCAGGCTGCAGAAGACCTAGTTTTTCTGGGTTTTCTTTCTAGTTCTGCCACAGATGCACCATATGACCTGGACCAAGTCTCCGTGCCTCGGTTTCCCCATCTGCTAGATAGGGCTAATGCTTCTCTACCTTGTGCGCTTCAGGTGCGAGGCTGCATACAGCAGGTGTGCAATATATTGGCTGTTAGTAGGGATGAAAGAAGAGTGTGTGGGGAGCTGCTGGTGTTTTTGCCATTCCGAAGCGAGGTGGGCTAGTCGTGTGTTTCAGGTGCTAGTCTGTGACTTGGGAGAGCTGGGTTCAATCCCCAGCTCTGCCACAAACTCCCTGTTGGACCTCGGCTGAGTGACTTAGTCTCTCTAGGCCTCAGTTCCCTACCTGTAAAATGGATAACAGCCTACTACACTTTCACTAAGCGTCCCTAGAGTTACACAAGTGCGAGTGAGACACCAGTTAGGCCCTGCATCCTTCGCAGGGTGCTGCTGTGAGGTACCATCATGCGTGACACACACGGATATGCAGAAATGGCTGTCAGGGAGGAGAAGTAGATGCTTTTTCAGGAGGGATTCCCACTGGAGCCAGTCCTGGATAGGGAGAGAATTTCTATCCTGTCAGTGAACTGTGTTGTAAACATGTGGAAAACTTCCCCATGCTGTGCCTCGGTTTCCCCTAAGTGCTATCATAATACTGATGATAACCTTCCCCCCCACACACACACACACAGAGACTTGGCTCTCCAAAGAGAGGAGCCCTGAGCATGCTGAAGGGAGAGGAAATGCCTGTGTGAAAGGTAACTGTGCAGACGCCTCTGCCACCCCTGGCCAACAGCAGCCCGAGTGCTTAGTCTGCTATTTATTTGTGTTGCTCTCTGTTTTTGCTCCCTCTCCTGGCCTGGAGTGAATATTTTCATTGGCACAGCCGGGGCTTCAGGCTTTTCCCACTGTTCCAGCAAGGTGAAAAACAAGACAGCCGCAAGCCCCCTTGTCTGGAACCTGCCGCCACTCCTGCCCAACCTCTGAGCTCCCAGTGCCAGCGCTGGCTGTGAGGTGAGCTGGAATAATAAAGCTGCCGAGCGTGTTATTGTTTCATGTTATGATGAGGCTGGCCCTGGCTGCCCCAGTGACCTGAAGTGCCGGCCGGGGGCTCGCACAGCTGGGGGAAGCTGCCTTCATTGCGCTCCAAGAACAACAGAGAGGAGTTAATTTTCACAGCGAGGCATTTCCAGGGGGCAGCCAGGACAGGCTTGGGAGCCGAGGAGACAACCGGGCCCTGCTTCTGTCCGTGCCTGGAGTGACACAAACAGGCCTGTTTCCCTAGAAGGAGGGCAGGCCGCCCTTGTACAAATAAAAGGTTGCAGCTGATAAGGGTGATGAATGGAAAGGAACCACTTGCTCTCCCCTCTGCACAGGCCTGGCGGGGAGATAATACGCTTCAGTACTGAGGCCTCTGCTCCCCCTGTGCAGCAGCCAAGGCGAGAGTGCGGCCGCAGGGCAGTGAACTGGGCCAGGAGCGGTGCTGGTTGGTATCGTGGCAGCACTGGGGCTGGGTTGATGCCACGTTCTGATTTAAACCCCAGAGGAGCACGGTGCCCCGGGGTGCTGTATGGACACATAGTAAGAAAGAGTCCCTGCCCCGAAGAGATTGTAATGGAAATGGGGAAACAGGAGGGAGGATGTCGAACATCACACAGCAGTTCGGTAACAGAGCCTGACCCCCAGCCCAGCCCCATACCACCTCCTGTGGGATGTAAGCACGCTGCTTGGTTGTAAGTGCTTTCAGGCTGAGACCCATAGGCAATGCAATGAGTGGAACAACCCGTTCACACCACTGCATGTAGCTGGAAAGGCACATTATTCCTCCATCTCTGCCGTGCTAGCATCCTGGCTGGGGAGACGTTAGAATTCTGTTCCAGTGCACGTCAGCCCTTTTGTGGTTTCCACGGCCGTGTGGCACACACCACTGCACCAGGATGTGCACAAGTGTCTGCCAGCGAGGGGCAGGAGATGCTTTTTAGGAGGGATTCCCGAAGGAGCCAGCTTGGCTCTGAGGCAGCCTTTCTTACCTCGTCCAAATGGCCAATGAACCGTTCAATGACTGTCTCCCCCGGGCTGTGCCGCCGTGATACTTAAAGTGATTTGAGCCACTCGGAGAGACAGTGGCTAAGTCTTGCTACAGTGATGTCAAGAAAAAAACAGCTCAGAAAGTTCTGTGCTTCTGCCTCAGCCCGGTTCTATTATTCATCATCATCATCACTGGTGCTTTAATTCATCACAATAAATGTCATATTGAGGGTGGAGCTTAACTGAATAATCTTTCTAGGACGGGGTCAAAGGGCAACTAATCATCAGAGAGAGTGTCCTGTGCAGAAAAGGAGCAATGTGATTGGATCCTCAGTGCATCCGTAAGGATTTGGGGATGCACGTGGCGCTCGTTTGAGAAGTCCAGCCCAGGATTGGCTGACACACTCATGTTGTCGCCTGGTAACAGACTCTATTGTCGTATTATGTTTTCGTCCTTGGAGTTTGCGAACTGGATTGTCCCACTTTTCCTGCAATACGAAGTTGGCGGCAGGGCTGCCGCTGCCTTTGTGTGATAGCGTGGGGCAGGCCCGGCCAGTCGATCCCTCCCGTTCTTTTCAGAGCTCAGGAAACAGCTTCTTGATAACACGCACAGAACAACACCAAACAAAGCACAGCCTGGACCAGGGGATGTGCAGACACTTCAGCTCAGAAGCTGTAACCTAAGAAAAGGCCCTGGCACTGAACTGGGCAGGAGCACGGTTAAGTGTTTACAATCGCGTGGCTGGGCCTCAGAAGAGCTTGGATCTATTGCTAGCTCTGCACTAGCCTCTTGTGTGGCCTTGGGCAAGGAACATCGCTTCTCTGTGCCTCAGTTTCCCCATCTGCAAAGTCAGATGAATGATCCTGAGCTACCGACCTCCCAAGGCCTGTAAAGCGCTGAAGGTAACAGTCTGTGCTGTCCCAAATTTGCAGCCCATGGGAAGTGGGGGGGGCTAAGGTGGCTTTACGCCATCCCCAGCCTCAGCTGCTCCGGAGCCTGGCGTGATTCCCTCAGATAACGCAGCCAGCCCTGGGGCCTGTCTAGGTTACGGCAGCCTCCCTGGGTTACAGAGCAGCCTGGGAGCTCCACTAGCCTGCAGCTGAACACACCTTGTGCCAGTCATTACAAGGGCCTCCTAGGAGGGCACCTTATGGATGCCTGGCACAGGGCCGGTGCCAGGGGCCACCTCACCAGGCTGGACCTGGGGTTTGAGGGCCCCTTTCACCTAGCATAAAAGGGCTGGAACAGGGGAGTTCTTTCTGCTGTAGCCTCCTGTGGTCTCCCATCTTCATGTGTAAGTTCTTTGGGAAGGGACTCTCTCTTTGTCTGGTTTGTACCGCACCTGGCACAGTGGGGCTGTGGCCGCTACCGTAATCCAGTTACTGAACAATCATCGAGCAGGAGGGTTTTAGTGAGAGCGGGAAACAACACCCCCCCCCAACAACCCCCTCCCCGGCTCTATGTCTCGAAACACACCCCGTCGCACTGGTTCTCCTGATGGAAAGGGCTGCTGTCCCCACGGCCTAATACAGGCCACCTTGGACTCAATGCTCCCATGCCAAACCCACATGCATCATGTACGTAAATACATGTGAACCCCCCCCACACACACACACACACATATGGGCTGCGGTTAAAGCACTGAACGGGCAATGCCCCGCTCTGCCACAGCCACCGCGCTGACTCTGGCTGTTCCTCAGGGCCTTTCTCCCAGCCCGTGTTGGTCTTCGGGGCAGGACGGGCTCTTACGACATGGCTGTGCAGTGCCACTAGCCAACGCCACGTCATAATCTCCTCCCCCTCCACGCCTTATGGAAGAGTCCCATTGACCGAGCATTTTCCTGGCGCCCGGCCTAGAGACAATTGCTTCAGGCTTTAGAAAGGAGCTTGCTCTTCGTTCGGTTCTAGCGGCATGGCTCTAGCCCCCCCGATACATTTCTGTAAGACCCTCAGCTCCATCCCTCACAAAGTCTATAGGTAGTTTCCCTAGGGAAACCTTCCATTTCTCAGCAACCAGCCCCTGGGCTCATGTCTAACTCTAGTGTGTAAAAGTGCCCCCTCCGTCCACCCACCCCTCTCCTGCCAGGTCTCCCCACCCCCTTTGCTATAAAGGCTGGTGTGACCCGCTCGATGCGCGCTCTTTCCTATGCCCACCCTATTGCTCCCAGCAACGCTAGCGGGAGACTATTTTCTGAAGCTACATAAACAGCTAAGAAGGGCTATTTCAGCGGCTGCAGTTCCTGGAAGGCACAGTGAGTCCCAGCCTAGGCCCCGGGACAAGTGGTCACCAGGGGATTCAGAAGGGCTGAGTCGCAAAGAAAGAAACTCAGGCGTGTTCTCCAGGCAGATTTTGTACCTAGCGGGTGGGAGCACTTAATCGAGAGCGAGCCGGCCTCATGGGACCGGAAGCAAGGGGCAGCAGAGACTCCGGTGGGCGGGGGGGGGATAGACACAGCAAACAGCTGTTATTCCTAGAGAGTTAAAGGGACGGGGGTTAGCACAGGCTGCTGGGAATGTGCAGGGCTCCATTGACAGGGAGGAGGGAGTTGTTAGAAGGAGAGAGAGAGAGAGAGAGAGAGAGAGAGAGAGAGAGAGAGAGAGAGTGTGTGTGTGTGTGTGTGTGTGTGTGTGTGTGTGTGTGTGTGTGTGTGTTTTGCGCCCAGTCCGGTGTGTGTGTGGTTTTTTTGCGCCCAGTCCGGTTCCGTTGAAGTCGATGACGTTGCAGCAGGGATGAATTTGTTGCTTGATTAATGCCCTGTCGTTATAGGGGCGGTGGGAGGGCGCACTCTCATTGCAACTGTCATCAACCCCATCCCCCCGCGGGCCTGGCCAGCTGGAGCCACGAACGGATGCAGCACTTCCTCCGCAGCCGTAGGGACACCCCAGCCTGCACTTTCTCAGAGGAAGGGCCGTGCACTCCTTGTGCCTCGACCAGCCTGGGTTTCCCTGCACGCTGGGCCTGCGCCAGGGCACTGGTGTTTGGGGCATGGGGTCCCTGAAGGAGGCTCCGGCAAAGGGTGGGGGGAGATTGCTTTGGGGCGTCCCCCTGGTCCTGCCTAGACTGTATGTGCTCTGCTGGGAAGAGCGGCCACAGGGCCAATTCCCAACTGCCCAAGAGACCAGCAGCCCACCGGGGCAAAGTGGCTATAAATGCCCCTTGGGGCATCCAGGGGGAGTCATGGCAGGCAAAGAGCGGCCATGGCTGGGTCTGTGCCACCCATTGCAGGCCCCACTCCATTACCACCCCCAGCAGAACCTCGGGGAGGGCGCCTGGCCCCTCTAGGTCCC
Organism: Chrysemys picta bellii; assembly: GCF_011386835.1. NCBI lineage: Eukaryota > Metazoa > Chordata > Testudines > Emydidae > Chrysemys > Chrysemys picta. Next base: position 16,287,297 of record NC_088813.1, read on the forward strand.
AGCAGGGGGGCCCTAGGGGAGGCCTGTGACCCAGTGAGTGAAGGGTGGCTTTGCTCCCTGTCATCTGAGCTCCTCTCCCTGTCCACAGGGGAGGGGATGCTGACCACACCGAAGAGGGCTCCTCGTGGAGCGGCAGGTGAGCAGCATCGCTAGGCACCACGGCAGTCCCACCCCCTGCGGAAGGCCGTGCTGCGCGGCGCCGGGGAGGGGGTGTGGGTGTCTATTTTTAAACTTTCCCAGTATAAGAAAAAGAAAACATTCCCAAAGCAGATTCCCTCGCCGGAAACCCAGGACAGACGCAGCAAGCCAAGACCTGCTGTGGGGGGGGGCTTGAACTGAAACAATCTCATTGGCTGGGAGGAGAATGGGTGCCTCGTCCACAGGCCCCTCTGGAGCTATTGCACACACACGCCCCCACCCCATGCCAGCTCTGTGCCGGGGACTGTGCCAGGCCAGTGCCCCAGGACATAGTGTATTGGTTGGGAAGCACCGTGAGCAGGCTGGGGACTGGGTGCTGCTGGACCAAAGGGTGGCCAACTCTGCTTGGTGAACTGCTGGGCACTGGGTAGAAAGCAACCCGGGGTCTCGCGCCATACAGGCAGTGTCCCCGGGAGGGACACTTGCAAATGGGCCCTCGCCAAGACCAGCCACTGCTGTCCCGAGGGGAGGTACAGCAGGTCAGCGGAGGCTTCCTTTCCCTCCGGCTCCGCTGGGTTTTGGAACAAGCCAAGTGGCTCATTTCCTCTTCCTCTATTGCTGCAGTGCTGGGCTGTGCTGGCGCAGGTGGTATGTCCCCACGGGAGAGCTGGGGGCTGGGCTGGGGGACCAGGTGTCCCGATTTTATAGGGACAGTCCCGATTTTGGGGTCTTTTTCTTATATAGGCTCCTATTACCTCCCCACCCCCACCCCCGGCCCGGTTTTTCACATTTGCTGTCTGGTCACCCTAGGCTGGGCATACCCAGGCCTGCATGTCATGTACCCGGGCTGGGGCAGAGCACCGGCTGCAGCCAGGAAACACAACCTTTAAAACCCCCTCTCCATCTCCTTCCCCCCCGCCCGCCCCATCTTTACTACACAGCCCTGGCCAGCATGGCCCGGAGACTCGGCAGCCAGGCTGCGTCTCTACTTCCAGCTAGCCCAGCCGCACGCACGACTTAATGCAGCCTCCCAGCCAGTGGGCCAGCGCCCATTTTAACAGGGAGCTAACCCACGGCACAAGAGGGGTTAAGTGACTTGCTTACGGCCACTACCAAGTGTCCTGGTACCCAAGCCCTGCTCTGCCCACTAGACCCCACTCTCCCCTCAGAGCTAGGAATGAAAGCCAGGCGGCCTGGCTCCCCAATCCCCTGCTCTAACCACCAGGCTACATTGTCCTTGCAGAGCGCCTGTGACCAGCCAGGGCATTGTGCCATCGACATGAGCCTGAACTCCTGGCTCAGTTACACCCTTCGGGTGGCGGGGTCTTGGCCTGCCTTTTCCCGTCCCACGTACAATGGCAGCCGCTGTTGAGACGCCAGCACCTGCCCCTGCGGCCGCCTGCACCCATGTCCCTGGGCCTCCCATTGTGCTGCAAGCAGTAACAAACCCCCGTCACCCGAGCCTGGTGCCAGCAAGTCACAATAAGGGACTGCAAGCCCCAAACAATCCCCCCTCCACCCCGTCCCAGCTGTGGGCGCGGGGTTACATAGAGTGCGCCTCTCACGGGGGCTGTGCCAGACAATGCTGAGCCCGGCCCGCCTGAGAGATGTGTGAGAACCACGATGCTGGAGGAAGTGCTCTCAATAGCGTCCACAACTTCCCGTATCCTGACATTGTCAGGCCCCTCCAACCGCACTTCCGCTGGCTTCTTCCCGCATGGGGGTGCCGGCTTCTCCTTGGGGGGCAGCAGCTCACATGCCCCCCCCCACCTCCAGTGCACCCTTGAAACCATCCCCCACCCCAGCATGCCATGGCACCCACAGTATGCTGGGCCGCTAAGGCAGCACATTGAAGGATCGGCTGGTGGGTACAGCTGCGGGTGTGTGTGTGACTGGGAGTCAGGATGCCTGGGTTCGCTCCCTGGCACTGGGAAGGCCGTGGGGGCCTGTGAAGTAGGCCTCACACATACTGTTCTTGGCAGGTGAGTTAGCCCAGGGGCAAGCACACACCTGGGTTCAGTTCCTAGCTCAGGGAAGTGTGTGGGCTAATGGGTAGAGCACGGGCCTGGCTGCCAGGTCTCCTGGGTGCCCTACCCATGACTCATCCAGGCAGGGAGCCTGGTACGTGGGTTGTAAGCTGTGTGCTACTAACACATCACCATGGCCAAGCTAAACCCATCCGGACCTAGCAGCCGTGCCCCTGAGACGCGAGGGAATCGGCACCTTACCTGGCAAAATAAACACACCCGCCCAAAGAGAGGACAACAAAGTCTGTGGACCCCAGATGGGAAACACACCCCCCAAGTGACACGATTGCTGTGTTACTGGGCTCCACAAACCTCACTGCCATACCCACCCCACTCCCAATCCAGAGTCCCTGGGCTTATCGCCACGCAGGAGCCCATTGGTTTACATTACACAGATATAATGAAACCAGGGGACGGACAGACGGATGGACACGGGGACACACACACACACACACACACACACACACATACACATACTGTCTCACTCTCAGGTGGGTTTTCAGTTCAAGTAACCCCCGCCCCCAGTTCCCTTACGCTAAACCAGCATACACACAAAGCCCCTCGTTCAGCCTCTAACGCCGGTTCACCCAGTGATTTTTCAGCCCCCTTTGCTGGCTGCCCCTGGACTAACTACACCGGGCTGCAGCAAGAGCTCTGGCCATTGGGTTTTCAGTGGCGAGAAAATGAGCAGGGCCTTGGGAGTGTCTCTGGGCATCACCCCACTCGGCCTCTCCAGCTCCAGGCCCACATTAAAGTGTAAACACAGACCGGCTCCTCTCAGCAACCAAGCGCTTTTGCTGTCCCTGGTTGCTGGGGACGAAGGCTCAGCTGGAGGCGGAAGCTGCAGGGCTGTGGGGACCACGCCAGGAAGAGGCTCTCCCCGAGAGAAGGCTGAGAAAAGATTCCCACAAGCTCATGGAAAAAGGGCAGAAAAGGAGCCTGAGAAACAGACCGGCGCGGTCAGTGAAGGGCTGGGGCAAGCAGCAGCCAGTTTCCCTGGGGATTTCCACGGGCTCGGCTGCTTTGTTTTCATTGGTTGGCTCTGGTTCGGCTCCAGGGCTTAGGTGCGCGGCAGTTTTCCAGCCTAGGTTCCCATGCATTGGGCCACAGCAGGAGATGCAGCATTGCCCAGCCACCGCCCAACCTGACACCAGCAGCTCGCTGGGTGTGGCTTCAGTGGCAGGGCGAGCGGGTGCAGTCATGCCAATCCCATGCTTGGAGCAGGGATGCAAAGGGCATGAAGATGGCTTTACCACGCCTCTGCGTTCCTGGTAGCCTGGGTCGTGCAGGGCCCTGTCTAGATCCCAGTGTAACTTAGAGCAGTCTCAGGGCTGCTCTAATGCAGCGTCCCATTGGCTTGGGGAAGCAGAGTCTAACCATAGTATGATGCACTCCAAACACACCCCTGCCCCTCCCCATATGCCAGAGGCTAGTGCAGAGCTCTTACACCAGCACCACACCGGGGGGGTGGAGGAAGGACAGCGCCCTGTGCAGGGGGGACTCTCAGGCGGCCCTTCCCCCCCCTTTCAGGGCTCTTCATGCTGCCAATGGGCTGTAATGAGGCCTGAGAATAGAACCGTGGATAGGGTTACCATACGTCCGGATTTTCCCGGACATGTCCGGCTTTTGGGGGTTCAAATCCCCGTCCGGGGGGAAATCCCCAAAAGCCGGGCATGTCCGGGAAAATCGGGAGGGCTCTTTGGCCGGGGCCGCGGGGCCGGGGGCATGGTGCCGAGCCCGGCCGGGCGCGCGGTGCCGGGCCGGGGTGGGCGCGGGGCCGGGCGGGGAGCCGGGGGGGCGGTGCCGGTCCGGGGGGTCCGTGGGGCCGCGAGCCGGGGGCTCCGCTGGGCCGCGGGGCCGGGAGGTCCGCTGGGCCGCGAGCCGGGGGTTCCGCGGGGCCGGGGGCCAGTCCGGGCCCGCAGGGCCGCGAGCCGGGGGGGCCGGGGGCTCCGCTGGGCCGGGAGCCGGGGGGGGCCGCGGGGGCCGCTGGGCCGGGAGGGTCCGCTGGGCCGCGGGGTCGGGGGGTCCGCGGGGCCGCGAGCCGGGGGGGCCGCGGGGCCGGGAGGTCCGCTGGGCCGCGAGCCGGGGGGGCCGCGGGGCCGGGGGCCAGTCCGGGCCCGCGGGGGCCGCGAGCCGGGGGGGCCGGGGGCTCCGCTGGGCCGCGGGGCCGGGAGCCGGGGGGGGCCGCGGGGGCCGCTGGGACGGGAGGGTCCGCTGGGCCGGGGGGTCCGCTGGGCCGCGAGCCGGGGGGTCCGCAGGGCCGGGGGCCAGTCCGGGCCCGCGGGGCCGCGAGCCGGGGGGGCCGGGGGCTCCGCTGGGCCGCGGGGCCGGGAGCCGGGGGGGGCCGCGGGGGCCGCTGGGACGGGAGGGTCCGCTGGGCCGGGAGGGTCCGCTGGGCCGCGAGCCGGGGGGGCCGCGGGGCCAGTCCGGGCCCGCGGGGCCGGGAGCCGGGGGGTCCGCTGGGCCGCGGGGTCCGCTGGGCCGGGAGGTCCGCGGGGCCGGGAGCCGGGGGGTCCGCTGGGCCGCGGGGTCCGCTGGGTCCGCGGGGCCGGGAGCCGGGGGGGGTCCGCTGGGCCGCGGGGTCCGCTGGGCCGGGGGGTCCGCGAGCCGGGGGGGCCGCGGGGCCGGGAGCCGGGGGGTGCGCCGGGCCGGCAGTGCTGGGCGGGCCGGGGGTGGTGGGCCGGGGCCGGCACCCCAGGGCCCGAGCCGACCCAGGCTGGCCGCCTCCATGGGGCCAGCCTGGGCCGCGCCTCTTCCCCCCACACCACCCCTTACCTGCTACAGGCTTCCCGACTCAAATTTCGCGGAAGCAGGGGAGGGGGCGGAGACTTCGGGAGGGGGCGGAGTTGGGGCGGGGGCGGGGGCGGGGCTGGGGCTCCTGGGGGTGTCCTCCATTTGGAGGCACAAAATATGGTAACCCTAACCGTGGAGTTCTAGGCCCATACAACATACGCACAGCAAAGCCCCACCAAGACACCCCCAACCCTGATGGGGGCTCTATCTGGGCCTGGATGGAAGGGAAGGGTCATATGGCCCCCTCCCCATATCACTGTACCGCTTCCACCCGCCTTTTCATGTCACACGGCATCGTTCCCCCTTTCCTTGCTGAGTTACTGCCCTGTCAGCCCAGCTGTTATTTGCACTTTCACTCTGCAACGAGCTGTTTGCATGCGCGATGCTGCATCACTACCAAGCCGCCCGCTGGTCTACGCAGCCTTCGTGCAAGGTCAGGTTCAGCTCAGCGGCATCCTGGCTGGCTGGCAGGCGGCGGTGGGGGGGGGGCGGTGGGGGGGGGCGGGGGGAGCCACAAGTCTTGCAGGAGGCCAATATCCTTGCGATGAGCTCATAGGGCTGCCCCCAAGCTGCGTGCTGTGACCCTAGACCAGCCATGTGTGCATTAGCCAGCCCGAGCTGCTGCTGGTGGTGCCTCGGGGTGGGGAGAGTGGCTGGCTTTTCGTGGGCCTGTGGCAGTGATGAAGCGGGTGTGCTAGGAACGGAGGACTGGTGCGGGGGGGCGGGGGGGCATGATGAGGAGCTGGGAGTCCCAGGCTGTGCAGAGTGGGCAGCAAAGGGGCCTCATGGACGCTGGCCTCCCCAGTAATGGATGGGAGGTGGCCTGAGTCCACAGCCCTGAGCCACTGACGCCTGCTGGGTGCTCCCCCAACACTAGTGCCCATCAGCTCTGCCTTTTGCGCCCCTCCGTCCTGCCCCCGGAAGCAGCCCCCTTCCCCTCCCCCAGCTCCTTCAATGAGCTGGTGTCGGTAATGCCCCAGCGGACAAGCCCAGCCGGCACCAAATTCAGGTCGGCAAACAAGGGCGCACGCAGGCGCTGCACACCCAGGGCCGGCCGCTGGCAGTGACAGAGGCAGGCAGGAGGGGGGCAGTGCAGAAAGCAAGCAGGCTGCCTATTAAACAACCCTGCAGCCTGTTTAAGCCCCTCCTAGAAGCCCACCTTGCCCTGGCAGAGGTACAGGGTATGGGGCAGTTGCTAAGGGGCCTTCGATATGGGCCACCTCTGGGCTGGACCGCGGCAACTGTTTAACCAGCTCAGAACAATACAGCATGGCAGGCAGTGACGAAGAGCCCCCGGTGGTATTGACGCTGCGGGGGGCAGATTAGGGATCACTACCTGGGACGGACGTCAGCCAGGCTCCAACGGGACTGGAATGGGTTCCCTAGGGAGGTGGTGGAATCTCCTTCCTTAGAGGTTTTTAAGGTCAGGCTTGACAAAGCCCTGGCTGGGATGATTTAGTTGGGGATTGGTCCTGCTTTGAGCAGGGGGTTGGACGAGATACCTCCTGAGGTCCCTTCGAACCCCGATATTCTATGATTCTATGACTGACACCCCTCGCCTTGGGACACACGCCTATGGGGGCTTTAATGGTAAAGATCTCAGTGCATCCGACAGACCGCACTTCCACAGCACTGCTAGCGCCACGGGGGGGGGGGGGGGGTAGTGAATTACACCCCCATTACACACACCCTGCCTTACGATCCACATGCACCATGGCAACGTGCCCAGCGCTCCGGGGGATGAGTGCTTAGGCTTTGTCCGCACTGGTGCAAACCCCACGGGTAGGCGGGCAAAGCCTTTCTAAGAGCTGGCTTGCACTGGGGGCACGTAACACCCTTACACACATGGGGTTAGCTGCACAATTGTGAACAGCAGCTAACGGCGCTGTTGCCTGCCCGGAGCTGGGTTTTGTAACCAGGTCAAATCCCTCTTGCAGATAAGGCCTTAGTGCAGGCCCCTCATGTGCACACCTTGGGGACTGCACCATGCATTGCTTGGTAACCGGGGCTCGGTTCATAGGTCCCCATGGCATATCCCCCTGCTGCAGCTACGGGGTTTTGATCCAGCCCAGCAGCTTTGAGCAGGAACAAAGTCATCTCTGCCCACGGAACCAGGCACTTATCCTTCTGGCCTTCCTAATCATAGGCTTCCCTGGTGCACTTACGTGCAGCATGGACCAAGCTGTAGATTCTGCATCGGCTGCAGGGGAGCCCTCTCTCCTCCTCACCCCCTTGGGAATTCCTGCCCCCAGAATCTGGAAGGGAATCACTCAGACAGCGTGTGCTCCTTCAGCCACCCAGGGAGATGGAATGTCCTGCTCTGCTGCCCTTTTGCACAGACGATGCTTTCGGCCTTAGACGGCTACGCTGTTGCTACTGGAAATGTTTTCTGACCCCCTTCCAAAAGGCTCTTGCAGCGTGGTAGCTACACCCCAGCTGGACGATGCAGCTGCATGATAACAGCCTGGGAGCTGATTTGTTCCTTGAATGGTCTCGTGTAAGAGCTGGCAATTAGTGTGTAGCAAGCCTGATTATTCAACACAAGTTACCATGAATAGTCCTGCCCCCAGTTACTTTAGTTGCTGCATATTTCAGGGAATAATCCTTGCCTGGTGGCTTGTTCACAAGCAGCGCATTGCTGGGATTGATTGGGACTCTTTGAACCAGGACTTGGGAGCTCTGGGGGGGTCAATGCCCAGCTCTGCCACAGACTCCCTGTGTGACCTTGGGAAAGTCACTTCATAGCTCAGTGCCTCAGTTTCCCCATCTGTTAAATGAGGCTAACCGTCCCGGGCTGCCGGTGAGGGGGAAGAGAATAACACAATTGATGGGTGTTGGGTGTGTGCTGAACGTGGAATCATCTAAGAATCCTGAGATGTGAGAACTTAATGAACACTGGTGGGACCCGGGCAGTGAGGCGAAGTTATTGAATATTGGGTTTGAAGACTTTCCTGGACGAATGCATTGTTCTAGTTTAATAGGAGGCTACTGGAAGTAACACAATGGAACCAGCTAAGCAACTTCCAAACAATTAAAAGACAATGGGGAAAACTATTCGCTTCCAGGCGCCTATATCCTTTTGCCATCGAGTTGCCTCTGCTGGGAAATGAGCGCTCACAGGGCGCCACACAGCTCAACAAGTGACTTGGTCTCTGGGTAGCAGGGTGATCAGAAGGACTGTGCAGCTTTTAAAGACGTCATTCCCTCCAGCAGGGGGACAGGTGTGGCTTGGGAGTTAGGGAAATGGATTATGCCACCCACGCCCTTCCCCAGTGGTTTCAGGGGGGCTGTAGGAATCACAGACCTACCAGGATCCTGCTACTGAAGATGGTTAGATGCCTGGGAAACTATGGCCGGGAACTACAAGAGGGTGCTCAGACATAATGCTGCAAAGGGCCAGGTAAATTAGCTACTTCATCTGAATACGGGAACCTGATCCTCGGCTGATGTAAATCAGCATCGCTTCATCCGCTGTGCCGGAGTTACACCGGCTGAGGAGCTGGCCACGAGCTGTGCTGGGCTCGCCACGTGGCTTCTGCTCCCTGCTTGCGCCAGTGAGGTTCCTGAGGCAAAAGGCGCACCTTTGAAAATGCCCCAACAGGTTTCCCCGCAAATGCTCTGCGTTAGTGGGCAGTGGCCACTGGGTGGCAGCAGATGGCCCCTGGGTGAGCCGAGGCCGGCAGCGAGGGGGTGAGGTGCCCTTGCTGAGGTACTGGATTTCAGGTGGCACAAGGACAGGCCGTTAGCAGAGCAAGGCCCCAGCGGGGTGGTAGAGGCGGCTTGGCCAGCTCCGGGAGAACCTTCCCCACTCCGCAGAAAGCTGGCAGGGCCAGGCAAGGAAAACATGCAGGCTTCTGACCTGTCGCTGGCCTGCTGGGTGATCTGGGCCAACTCCCAGCCCCTCACCTTCCCCCTCGGTTCCGATGGGGATAATACACTCCGGAGGGCTCCTCGGGGCCTGCTGGTGAGGAGTCAGGGATTCCTGGCTGGAAGGACAGCAGGGCAGAGGGTTATTATTACAGCCCGCCTTGGGAGCAAGTGCAGGCGATAAACACAGACGGCAAGTGCTGCTCATAAAACTGTCAGCCGGGGGATCAAGGAGCCAGCGCGAAGCTAGCTGCTAATTCAGCTATTACCATCCATAACATGTGTGGGAAATAGGGTGACCTCTAACCCCAGAGCGCTCGAGGAAACAGGGCTGTAGCGATACAAAGTGCTGAACAGGCTGCTGACATCAGGGCTTGGTCGTTATCCGCAGTGGAAGGACAGGCTGGTGCGGAGAGCGAAGGCTCCGGGAAAGAAAGGGGGGGGGAACCCCAAGAATCAGGAATGGGTTAGCAGCCCCATCCCAGCCAGATCCTGCCCCCAAGTGCTGAGCATGCCAACTGGAGACTCAACACCGCGGAGCCAGATTCGATTGAGGGCACCAGAATAAGTCGGGATGGTTCAGGCATTTCAAGCCCTGGCATGGTTAGTGACAGTGGAATTAATGAATAGTTGTCGTTTACCTAACCCCTGGCATTTTCAAGGCCTCCAGCAACATGAACTAGCTATGGGCCGGCACGTGCCTGGCAGACATGGAAATATTATACCGCTGCTCTCATTTTGTAGATGGGGAAACCAAGGCACAGACAGGGCAAGAGCCCTGGCGAGTCTGTGGCACAGTCAGACTAGAGCCCAGTGTAGAGGCTATTCCCTCTCTGAGGTCCATTGTGTTCCTCCTGGGGTATTTGGGCCAAACTCACACCTGGTGAAAGCCGCTGACATCAAGGGGGTTACAGTGGGATGGGAGGAGGTTCATGATGATTGACAGTGTTCCCTAGAATCCTTTGCTGGGTGCTCTCCCAAAGGGTCAGCTTCACTCTGCTTCCTCTCTCCCGGCAGAGCGGAGATCTCTGCAGCCCCTAGCCCCCTTCAGGGGTGGCACTCTGGGCTCTTCGGCCCAGATCCTCAAAGGCGTTAGGTGCCTGACTCCCCTTGCAATCCCTGGACTTAGGCACCTACGTACATCTGAGCATTGGGGCCCTTGGTCACCGTCTGGCAAGCACAGGAGGGAGTCCCCCACCATGGGCGCTTGCTCCAAATCCCACTGCGCTTCCATTCCAGGCAGCTTCCCTGGCCACGGTGTGGAACCCTATGAGCTGCCAACATTGTTTCCCTTTGCACCATCCAGCAAGGTCAAATTCCTCAGTCACTGAAATTGACAAGGCTCCAAAGAAACACTGTCCAAGCCGCCGTCTCACTCCGCAAACTGCACCTATACACACACGCAGCAAAGGGCCAGACTGCATACACGTGTGTGTGACACATACACACACTTAGACACACACACACACCTGAGCCACAAGCAAACACTCAGCACCCGCCCACCCAGTGTCCAGAGGTGCTCGGCCCTCACCCCGCCCCCCCGCTGACTTCAGAGGGAGCTGCAGGTTCTCAGCACCTTTGAAATGAGGTCAGGTCCCTTCCCAGGTGACATTAGCTGAGCTCTGTGCCTTGGGCTGGTGCAGGGTCCTCTTAGCTGAGACCTTAAGAAAGTTGTATCTATTCTGCGCAGACGTTGCAGAGCCCACGTAAGACCAGGAGGTTCACTGCACTGTCCTTGGCTGAAAAGTGCCACCTCTCTGCTACTGTGCACATGCCAGAGCAGGGACCGGCGCCCCCCCCCCCCCCGCCCCAGCTGCCTAACGAGTTTGGGGAGCACTGAGTAGCTCAGTAGGGGCAACAGGAGGAGCTGGGTGAGAGGGGTCAGTTTGCAGTTCCAGGGTCACACTGAAGGAGGGCAGCACCCCACTTGCTCCTCCCGAACCCCCCGTTTTGTGCTTTTTCTACCGCGACATTGAAGCAGCACGGGCACCAATGCACCTCACTGCCACTCGGGGCGCACCGCCTCGCGGTACAGCCAGGCCCAGAGAGCAGGGAACACGCTAGGGGGCTTGTCGGTAGATTTCAGGCATTTGCACTGCTCAGATTTGGGTGTTTGGGCCAGGCTCTCCCACTGCCGTGGAGAGTCGGCTCTACCGGCCCGCAGAGCTGCTCTGCTCCCAGCACTGCAGGGGCTGCACCAGCTGGAGACCACCAGAGGTTTTTTCCAGGCCGAGGTGCCCGGGACGATGGAAATGCCGAATGCTCCTCTTGGCCTCATGCAGCGCCCTGACAGCCAAGAGCCAGGATCGCCCCGTCGAACCCCAGGGCGCTGCTTGGATCACAGCAGCTAATTCATCTCCACCCGCAGGGAAGCGAAAGGCCCCAGGAGAGGGCGGTCTGAACTCGCCCCGTCCAGGGCACGCAGCAGGGCACAGGCCCAGCCTCTGCAGCAGAGCATGCCCGAGGGGCCAGCGCCCTACCTGGATTCAATTCAAACCGCCGGTCCGGTGGCTTTGACAGAGCAACTGCAGTTGGAGGCCTCACTGCAGCAGTCCGCTGCTGCGCCAGACCCCCACTCCTCCCCGAGCTGCACACGCCAGCCCCTGGCCTCCAGTCCAACCCCCTCCTCCTGTCTCCTCTGGACTAGCATGGCTACTCTCCAGGGGCACCAGCTCCCCTCCCTACTCCCCCGGGGACGTGCTGGGCCCACCCCCTGCCAGTGGATACACACTGAAGTCAATGGCAGCGGTCCCAGGAGTAGGCGGGCAGCAGGGTGAGGGCCTGAAGGGTCAAGAAAATATTAGTCCAGATTGGTGGGCGGGTGAAGGGGAGGGACTTTCCATTCCCCCCCCTCCCCCCTATCATTTAGTAGCAATGATTGACAGCCAGAGCTCTGCGCAGGGCAGTTTCTGGCTGTCTCCCGAAGACAGCCACGCGGACGGCTATGAACCCAGGCTGACAGGCCAGCGCTGAGAGCTTGCAGGAAAGGTCAGGCTCTTGTGAAAGCGTTTGCACTCATCTTGCAAAATCCCCTTTAAAACAAAACAAACCCGACCCTTGCCACCCCCCGGGAAAGGGGTGGGCGGGCAGCGATCAGCCATGTAGATCTAATGTCTTCTCCTGCTAATGCACATTTCAGCCCATGGCCCAGCCAGGCTCTTCCCAGCTCCCCTGGTTACAATGAAGGAAAAGCAGCCCGCTGCTTGAAATAGGTTTCTCTCCCTTTAAAAGTGGGGCAGATTTGGACCCGGACAAAGCTTTGTGGGCGTTCAGCCTCCAAGTGGCAGCTGATTGCGGGTGCCCGGTTTCTCTCTCTCACACTGATCCGGCCCGGGGGATCTGAGCCCCTTTCGTGTTTATTCTCACAACACGGTGCTCTTAGCCCCATTTTACAGATGGGGAACCGAGGCACAAGAGGACTACGTGACTTCCCGGGGCCCACCCACGATGTCAGTGGCCGAGCAGGAGCTGAACCCAGGTCTTCCCCCACAGCCCAGGCTAGTGCTCCGACCATTGGACAAGCCTTCCTCGAGACCTCTTAAAGGCACCGGTTTGTCAGAAAGTACCAAGCACCCACAGCACCTCCTGCATTGTGCCTTTGCAGCCCCTGAGAACTGGGCCCCTTTAAGGGGGTCACTAGTCGTCCCCTCCCCCCCAGTGGCTGCTAGCAAACACAAAGGCTTGTCACTGTGGTGTTTGGAATATTCAGTGGCCGGGGGAGGTTTGTAACGGGGGCTTTGCTCTGGGAGCGTCAGGCCCAGCTCCCGTGTAGGAGAGGCATGGCCGGGACCCAGCAGGACAGGGTGGAGACTGGGGGACGGGAGGAGCCAGGTCTGCATTTCCAAGCCCCTCTAGAAGAGGGGAGTCTCCCCTCAGCTCCAGGCAGGCTGCCTCCCCGAGGAAACCCAGCCACGGCTTGTGCACAGAGGGCCTTGCTGGCAGCATTCCCCACCCCACCTGGGCTGCTGGGGAAGAGACGCAGCCACCCCTCCCGCTGCGTCAGAGCCAAGCAGGACCAGGAGCTCCATGCTGCTGGGGCGAGATCTTTCCCTAGAACGTCCCGCTCGGCTGCTGGGTGTCAGGCAGGGGGACAGAACGGTACCAACCGGGAGCCGAAACACTCAGAGGGAAAGAAGAAAATGGAGGCCCTGAGTTCTCAGGCTGGTTTAATCTGGCTTCGTTCTTCACAGCTGCAAGGTCATTTCATTCCCCAAACCTCAGCCCCACAGCAACGCACCCAAAGCTCCCTGCCAAGGGCAGGAGGGTGAAATGACTTCCAGCTACCCCCACCAGTCTCTGGCCTGCCAGGAAATTACAGCTTCCCTCATGCTTCGCCCAGCTGCCAGTCCGACGCCAGGAGCACCCACCACAGCGAAGGGGGCTGGAGCCCTCAGGTTGGGGAGGGTGAATCTGGGGGTCCTGAGAAGTGAGGGGGAATCCCAGCCAGGAACAGGGAAGCAAGCAGTGTGCAAGCCTCCTTGCCCTACTCCTGACCCCATGCAATTCAGTTCCCAGCGGGGACACCCTCCAGCACCCCCGTTCTCTGGCTAGAGGCAGCCATGCTCCGCCACCTGGACAGGACGCAAGTCTTGGCTGTTTCCATGCAAGGGAAACCTGCAGAATCCAGGGAGATCCAGAGGGATCCGGAACAGGGCGGGCCGAGCATCGAGGGCCTGTTCACTCTGAGAGTGGAGCCGTCTCCTCCAGGAGCTGCGCGGCCTCTGGAGTGTCATCCCTCTCCCTAGCTGTGCGACTGGGTGCTTTAGGAACTCGGGCAGCAATGGCCAAGACTGCCCAGCTCTGCCCCCTTGGCCATGCCTCCTCCTCCATCCATGGGTGGGAAACTCCAACAAGCAGCCCCCTCGAGCGCCGGGGGAGAGGGGGACACGCCCAGCACGAGCCAGATATTGGTGGATTGGGGTTGAAAACACATGGGTGAGATGGGACAGTCTCCAGGAGCCCGGCGAAGGGACCCAGGGTGCTGACCTGCAGCCAGATGGACTGAGTGCTCAGCTCCAACCCAAAGGAAAGGGGGAAGCAGTCACGCCAAGCTGGCAGGGCTCACACCCCCGAGGGCCCTGGAGGTGCCTGGGCAGCCTGGTTAACTCTTCTCTGGACGGTTCCTGTTCAGCACGGCCCTGGGGGTGAACTCCAACTTCTCCTTGAGGCTCACCACCTCGGTCAGGTCCTTGCCCGCACTCTCCTGCAGCTTCCTGTCCTCCCGCCGCTCTGAGATGCTCTTCTCCTCCTCGGCCGGCTGCGGGGAGTCACCACGGATGAACCACTCCAGGTGGTAGCCCACCGCCCCCACCACAAAGGCCACAGGGAAGGTGACGTAAGGGGCGTAGGTCCGCACAGTCATCCACAGCAAAGGCCACATGGCGTCGCCAGGAGAGAGCGCCAGATGTGTTCTGGAGAGGGGGGCAGAGTCAGTGTCACAGCTGCATAGACCCGCCCCCTACCCAAGGGAGAGTCGCCCCCTTCCTTCCCCGCTCCCCAGACAAACCTCCAAGATCCCAATTCATCGTCATCCCCCCACGTGACCCACCCTGCACCTCCCTCCACCCCAGGGGAGCCCAAAAATCACCACACACACTTGACTCTGCCCCTTGGCCCAGATACACCCAGCTCCAAAGCCCCAACCCGGAACTCCAGGCAAGTCACCTCCACTCTGGTACCCCCCAGGTGGCTAGATATCTCAGCTACACGTGTCCCCCCCAAACACCCACCTGGGTGGCACTGGTCAAACTCCCACCTGGGGTAGCTCGGCAACTGGGCTGCAGGGTTCCAGGGCAGTTAGGGGGCTGAAACCTCCACGCCAGCAACCTTCCCCCCCAATCCTGACAGCTTCTAGGGTGCCTAGGGGAAGGCAAGGGCAATGAGCCTCTCCAGGGTCTCCTGCTCCAGCAGAGCCCAATCCCTAAGAGAAAGGGCAGAACAGCACACCTCCCATTCATCTCCCAGCCCCCAGGAAACCGCTGTTGGGAGCCTGCCCTGGGCTGTGTGTTCTGCCTGGAAACCAAGGTAGAAACACAAATCCCAATCCTGATCCCTCCACCCAAGGGATAACCAAGGCAGTGGCTGGTTAGTCTGGGGCAGGGAGAGGAAAGGAATTTAGTTCTGGCGGCCTCTGGACAGTAATAGGGGCTGTACAGTGCATACACAGCTCTGCTGATGGGGGATGCCCCCCCATCCTGATCCATGGGCCCCCCACCCGCTATTCCAGCGCTGGGCTCCCCACGCACACAGCTCAGCCCCTGTCCCCCAACCCTGATCCACGCTCCCCCCACCCGCTATTCCAGCGCTGGGCTCCCCACGCACACAGCTCAGCCCCTGTCCCCCAACCCTGATCCACGCTCCCCCCACCCGCTATTCCAGCCTGGGCTCCCCACGCACACAGCTCAGCCCCTGCCCCCCGACCCTGATCCACGCTCCCCCCACCCGCTATTCCAGCCTGGGCTCCCCACACACACAGCTCAGCCCCTGCCCCCGGACCCTGATCCACGCCCCCCCCCGGGCTCCCCACGCACACAGCTCAGCCCCCCGACCCTGATCCACGCCCCCCCCACCCGCTATTCCAGACCCGGGCTCCCCACGCACACAGCTCAGCCCCTGCCCCCCGACCCTGATCCACGCCCCCCCACCCGCTATTCCAGCCCCGGGCTCCCCACGCACACAGCTCAGCCCCTGCCCCCCCATCCTGATCCATGGGCCCCCCACCCGCTATTCCAGCCCCGGGCTCCCCACGCACACAGCTCAGCCCCTGCCCCCCCATCCTGATCCATGGGCCCCCCACCCGCTATTCCAGCCCCGGGCTCCCCACGCACACAGCTCAGCTCCTGCCCCCCGATCCACGCCCCCCCACCCGCTATTCCAGCCCCGGGCTCCCCACGCACATAGCTCAGCCCCTGCCCCCCGACCCTGATCCACGCCCCCCCCACCCGCTATTCCAGCCCCGGGCTCCCCACGCACACAGCTCAGCTCCTGCCCCCCGATCCACGCCCCCCCCCCCCCGCTATTCCAGCCCCGGGCTCCCCACGCACACGGCTCAGCCCCCCCCCCCCACGCACTCCGCCTGTGCTGAGCAGGGCCCGCGAGTCCCCCTGACTCCCCGGGGCAGGACCACGAGGGCGGAGGCCTCGGCCCGCCGCAGACAGGGGGGTCCAGGCCGTTCCCTGCAGCCCCCCCCCCGGCCGGCGAGCAAGGGCAGCGGGGCACCGGCCTCCCGCAGCTGCGCCCCTCGAGACCCAGCCGAGCCCGGCTCTGCCCGCACTCAACCCGCCGCCCGGGCCGGGGAGAGGGGCCAGGCCCGCCAGGGAGCCCCCGGGGCCCCGGGCTCCAGGGAAGGTCGGACCCCGCTGCCGCCCGGCCCGGCCCGGCCCCTCTCACCTCTCCAGGCCGGCGCCCCTCTCCCCCGCCGCTGGCTTCCGGGCCAGGCCGCGCCGCAGCCTCGCGGCCCGATTGGCGGCTGCAGCGCCGCGGAGGCAGGGCCGGGGCCAGGCGAGCCCGGCCCCTGCTGGAGAGCGCGGGGAAGGGCCGGGCTGGGACCGGCCCCCACACCTCCCTCCCCGCAGGATCCGGCCTGGCTGGGGCTTGATTTGCAGCAGGGGACACCCCCTGCCCCCCATGTCACTGCCCTGGGGCAGCCCCCCGGGATCCCTGTTTGCGCTGCAGGAAACTCTGCGGTGTCTGTAAAAGCAGCCAAAAGTCCTGTGGCACCTTATGCCTAGCAGATGTATTGGAGCATGAGCTTTCCTGGGTGAATGTCCACTTGGTCCGATGCTGCGGTGCCTGTTAGCTCCGACCCGGCTGGACTTCGGGGCTTAGGTGCAAAGAACTCCCCTCAGTCAAAATCACACACACACACCCCTTCCCTCCGAGCCCTCTCCAAACCTGGGTAAGCCCTGGCCCAACCTGGGCTGGGATTCAACCCCAGGCCGTGGGCTGGGAGCCAGATTGCAAACGGAGACCTGGTGCTCCGGGCCCCTGACCGGGTTGCCAGGCGTCTTGATGCCATCTCTCCCTGGTCCCACCCGCCAGGCACCAGTGCCAGGTTCTGCGTGTGGACATTTGATCCAAGCTCTGCCGTGGGTCCAAACCAGCCACACCGCTTGGGAACAGGGCGGGAGGGAAGGTGGGTATCTGTCTATCCAGGCCAGGCACCGGGGGGATGGCAGAAGGGGATTGTTCCCGCAGGGAGCTGGGATGCGGTGGGACACCCTGGCCAGCTGGCTTGAGGATTCTCCTCCTCGTTGCGAGGGCCGGTTCTTAGACTCCAGCCAAGGCCGTCTTCAGCGCTGGCCCCCTGCCCTTTCACCTCGCTCCCTGTCACTTCGGATGGCTCCTCGTGGTCTAATCATCAAGCCACTCCGACACCCGCCCGGGAGCTGTGTTTGCTGACAAGGGGTGAACCTTGGGGCTACTCAAACAGCCGGTTTGCCCAAGGATGTAGCTCTCTGGTTGGAGACAGTCCCTCGCAACCACCCAAACAGCTTGGGAGTGAAGAGCAGGCTGGGCCATGCCTCTCAGTCCCGACCCACTGCCCTCCCCCCAGCAGTTCCAGCCCTGCGCTCCCCGATTCCCAGCCCTGCTGCTCCCTCTCACTACAGAGCTCCGCCCAGTTCCTGGGGGCTCAGGCAGGAGGCACTCGCTGGAGCTCAACTGGTAACGCTGCTCCCTGCAGACGCTGTCAGGAGCCCCCTTCTAGTCTCAGCCGTGGTACCGTTCAGGGCCGAGCCCTCTGCTAATAAAGTCTGTTCCAGTGACCCCTTGCAGCAGACGTGGCAAGCCACCTCGCAGCATCGTGAGTTGTGTAGGAGAGATGCACTCAGCTCTGCATCTTCCCCAGCATCCTGACAAGCCACCTCGCTCCTGCCCCCAGAACAGAGCAGCGAGTCCCCACCGTCATGAGCTGACTCCAGCCTCAGCCCTCCCCTTCCCTTAAACCAGACAAGAACGTGAGACACGGGACACGAAGGGTCAAAGGTGAGACTAGCACCGGCTGGGAGAATGGTGCCAGGCCCAGAGTAATCAAAGAGTCGTCTTTATTACAGTACGGCTAAGTTTGTTACAATAAAAATGAAACCACATGTCACAGTCACTGTACAGTATTGTTTGTCTTACAGAACTTACAAGTGGAAGGGCTTCCTCTTCCAGGCACATTGCTAAGAACTAAAGTGTGGACGGAGGCAGAGAACAGGTGAACCGAGCTGATGGTTGCTTTCCTGGCCAGGATGGTAACAGCAGCGTTCAGAGAGTACTGGATGCTGACCAAGGAGTCGCCTGCCTTTCCCCTCCCCCAGCTGGGCCAGAGCTCACGCTGTTGGGTATTTTTTTCATGATTCTCTGTTCCAGAATATGCTGGTTGGATTCCCCCCTCCTTCCCTTTAAACATCTATTTTAATGTAGTAACCCGAGGCCCTCCCAACTGGACAGGCACATAACAGAGGCCGGGGGAGGTTTTAGCACCACATCATGGTATGGATCCCATCCAAGGGGGGAAGTAAAGGCCCCAGGGTGAGTGGTGCATTGCTCTTGGTAGAATTAAGCTTTCCTCCCTCCGCCTGCCCAAGCCAGTATGCTTGTGGAATCTCCCATCTCTCAGTACCTCCTACCTGTCCCAGGTGCTACAGGGAAGTATCCCAGCATGCGCCAGGCAGGATGTCCCCTTGGGCTGAAATTTACTATTGGCGATTATTACAGTGGCGCCTGAGGGACCCAGTCAGGGATCGGGGCCTCCACAGTGTTAGGAGCTGTATGCTCATGAAAAAGACCGTCCCTGCCCTAGAGATCTGGCTATCTAGGCTGTGGCTGGTGTCTCTGCTCCTTCCCTTGCTGCCCCTTTAGCCACTCTTCTTGGGCTCTTTCCTCCCCTCTTCATGTCTCAATCAGGGCGTCTCCAAGACAGCTGAGTGGGCAGGGAACAGGAGCTGGTACAATCATGGGGTGGCGAGAAGAGGGGGGTCCCCTTGAAGGGTTTCACAGTGCAGGGGGCTCCCCAGTTGGAAGGAGGGACAAGTGAGAAGGCAGCACTGAGTTTTTACCTTGAACTTTCAGAGTGGTTGACTTGGCAACCCCGTTTTCCCAGGGCAGGACACCAGGCTCAGTGGGTGAACTCTCTGCTCCCCAGCCTTACAGACGTCAGGGCAGGTGGAACAGACTGTGCTTTGGGTGGAAGGAGGGGTCTGCACGGCTGGGAGCAGAATGAGTGAAAAGGAGAGGAAAGACGGTCCATGAGAACCAGCACGGGGCTCATAGTAACACTTGGACCATCTGATCTCCACGTCCCTGGCGAGTACCCACCCTACAGGGCCCCTCTGTTCATGCCCCATCTCCCTACCGTCTCATCTGAAATCACCCCCCCTCCCCCCATTCTGCACGCTCAGCCTGGTGGAGAAGGTGAGCATGGTGGGTAATATGAGGCGTGTACAGCACTACCTTTGGCTTGTGTGCAGGTAACGATGCACGAAGGGGGCCATGGATAGCAGGCTCCCCAGGCACTATTCATCTACATGCTGTCAGGGGTGATGGCTACGCGCTAAAGTGGGTTCTGAAGAAAGCTACCATGGCAGCCATGCCAGAAGAAGGAGGGCACTCCTCTAATGTAGCATGCGTGTGAGGACATCCCTCATGATACCCGGGAGGACAGGGCACTGCTAATGCGGTACCATGGAGGATGGGATGCCCATGGAGGAGGGGGCTCTTGTAAGGCGAATCCCATCTGCCCCTCCCACTCTCACGAGCAGGAACTCAGCCTGGGGAAGGGCAGACCACATTCATGTCCTCGGTCTGTCTCCAGTGACAGATGGGAGCTTAGGAGTCGTGCCCCTGAGCTCCCTGTGCCTCCATTTCCCCATCAGCTAAGGAGAGTGGCACTTACCCTGCCTCCCAGGGGGGCCGGCGGTTAGGGAGCCGGTGCACCTGCTGGAGGTTATCGTCACTGAGGTGGTCTGAACAGAGCAGGGTCCCAATCCTCCATTGCCCCAGGGCCCATCTTTTACACCAGTGCAAAGCAGGGGTAGGCGCCACCGAACGGAATGGCTGCGTTTCACGCTCGCTTTGCTGCGAGGTAAAGGACTGCATGAGGCACAGGGTGACAACCAACAGGCCACGAGCCAGAGCCCCGCCACCATGGCAACCTCCAGTTCCACTTGCCCGTGGCTTTGCTTTTCCAAATCACTTTCCCAGCTGGCGTAAATGACAGTGACTGACCGGGGAGGGAGCTGCTGTCCCTGGGTGCTATTGGCCCGATAGAGACTGAAGGCTAATGCCTGCTGGCCTGCCCCAGTCCTTACTCAGGCTGAACCTAGTGAGGGCTCCAGGCCTTGGCCCTGCTGGACTCTCTTTGTGGCCTAGCCCGGCTGCCAGCAGCGAGGGCCGCTGCCCTGCTCGGTAGGGCACCGTGCTGCGAAGGAGGGGCCCGGTCTTGGCATCTGTGAGCCCAGATGGGTCCCCGGGACGGGAGCAGCAGGTGACACCAAAAGCCGCTCCTCATCAGAGGACAGCGTGAGCTGCACCACTGGGTGGCTGGAGCCAAATGGAGGCTTTGGGTAGCCCCCCCAGGGCAGCTGCGGGGCAGGGAGAGGGGCTGGGGAGCGTTTGTGATGGAGGGAGAAGGCCCAAAAGGCGATGGGCCTGGCTGGCATGGGCGTGGCTCACTCCTGAGTGCCTACCGCTCCGGCTGGTTTGCATTGTCGGGGAAGGGCTTCTTTACGGGCTGGGCAGCCAGGGCCGGCATGGCCAGCCCCATTGCAGCCCGGCTGGAATAAATCCTCCCAGTCCAATGCTCAAGGGGCCGCACAGCAAGCGCAGTGTCACTTTTGCCCCGGGTGCTATTGCACAGGCGTTCTCCAGCTTTTCCGCACCAGAACCCACTCCCACCTGGCTGAGACCCCCACCCCATTCAGCACCAGGGGTTTGTGACCCTTGGGTTGAGAAGCCCCGAAACAGAGGCTCTAGGATCATCATACAGAACAGACGTGGCACGTAACAACGAACCCGCATTTTACCCCACAGGTGGCCCCCGAGGCCCTCCCCTCCCCGACATTCAGACAGGCCAGCTCTGTCCACAGAAACGTCGTCCCCAAGTACCCTCACCTGCTGGAGCTCCGTCTGTGCGGTTGACAGCTCCAAGGGTTCTCTCACCTTCCTTAACAATAGTAAATACAACACAAGGAGCCGGCACAGCAACACCCCGGAGACACAACAGCAGGTTCCTCTTCCTCCTAAGGCAAGATGGGTTGTCAATGGCACGTTCGCCATTCCCTGCCGTCTCCGCTGGCCTGGACCCTGGGGACAGCCGTGTCTTTAAACCAGATGCAGATGGGTCAGAACCAGTGCCCTGCACTTGGCTCGGGTCAATACCCTGCATGGTGGATTGGTCACTTGAAAGGCCAGGCTTGTTTCTATGCCCCATCTAACGGGAGGGGGGAAAGCAGCCAGGGAAACCCAACCCAAAAACCAACCCCAAAGACCTCAGCTTCTGCCAGACCTTGCCCTTGCCAGACAGAATCCAAACGCTGCTCCAAAGACACTTGCTCCCCCGCCCCCCAAATTTTCCCTCGAATTCCACTCCCTGGATCATCTAGTCAGACCAGCAGCTGGTGGGGAAATCAAAGAGGGATGGAAAATAAAGTGACCAGCCAAGTTTTGACCTTCTCCTGGCCTCCCGTGATGAGTGGACCCACCCCAGCGCAGGCCCAGGATTCTCGCTTGCAGGAAGGGAAAGAAAGAGAGAAAGAAAGAAGAGAAATCATAGCATATTCTTACTGACGATGTACGTGTAGGGAAAGCAGGGGCTGGTTTTGCTGCTGCCATGGATTTCCTGATGATCTGATCCCAGTCTCACCAGCAGGAACACAGCTGTGGTCATGTGTAGTTTTTGTTTTATTCCTTCGATTATATGTATATATGTATATAGGTCTATGACCATGGATTCCCCGAGGTGCCCAAGCGAGAGGCAGGGATGGGACCGAACTGTGGTCGGGGTGCGTGGAGAGACTGCCCCTCGTGCCTGCCACGGCCCAAAGCCTCATGCCAGCAAGGGAAGCTGGCCCGCCGGGCGGCCGGGAATGGTGACTTGGCAGGAGCTCAGCGGCGCTTCCCCCCGCAAGATGCTTTGTTTGCATTGAATTGAGGAAATGGGAGAAGTTAAAGGTGGCACGATCATGGGGGGAAGATACATGGAGGTGCAGGGGAGGGCCGGCCTGCCTCCCCCCCCCCCAATCAGCTGAGCTGGGGGGGGCTCCTCCCTCTCCAGTATAAGGGGGAAAGCGGGAGAAGAGGGGGGGGCATGAGGAGAGGAGAGGGGGAAACAAAGGGGAGGGGGGCTGCAAGGAGCAAGGTACAAAGAGCTCTGAAAGGAGGCCACCAGGGAGTGTGCAGGGAAGGGGACAGGAAGGAGCTGCAAGGAGGAGGGGAGATGGGGGGCAGAAAAGGCTTCAGGGCAGACAGGGGGCTTGGGGAGAGGCCAGGGCAATGGGGAAAGGCCAGGAAGGGGCTCCTGGGCAGGCAGGGCGGGGAAGAGCCCTGCCCCACGGGGAGGGGCACGAGGGCAGGACAGAACCAGGCTCGTGTTCATTCACCGTCGGATCCATGAATCGTAGACGATAAAAAGTCGAGAAGCTGTGAGTGGGCTGAGAGCTGCCCCGGGGGGTCCCTGCGGCTCGGGCCCTGGCCATCACAGTGAGCTATGTACTCTCTCTGTACAATGCGGTAGAAAAGCCAGGGCTCTGTTCACAGCCTGGTCTGGGCCTCGGGGATGTAGATCTCGATACTGTCTGCGCTCTCGGTGGCTGAGTTCTGGCGGAAGGAGGCAGCTCTCTTGGCCGCCAGGAGCCTTTTCCTGGCTTCCTGCCTCTGTCGGTCAACGGAGTCCAGGGAGCGCTCCTTCACCGGGTGCACCTTGGAGCGCGGCGGCTTCTTTGGTATCGGGGGAGGGACCTTCTTCTCTTCCTGCGCAGACAGACAGACAGAGCAGGGCTTAGAGGGGGTTCCGGGAGGCGCTGGACGTGCCGTGTTAGACAGCGTGTGGCTGTGGCTGCATGTAACGGGTGCGCGCGCGTGTGTGTTCATCGGGGGGGTGGATGTATGCACAGCTGTACGATTGTGTGTGAGACCATGCAAGGGTGCGCACAGTGGGCGTGCACATTCATGTGTGTGCACGTGTCTGTGTAGGCACATCCAAATGTGTATGTGTTTGTGCATCTGTGTGCACATATTCCTATGTGTGTACATCTGTCTGTGTGTGAGACCATGCAAGAGAAGACACATTTGAGTGGGTGCCTGTCTATGCGCTCTCATACCCGCAAGAATCCGTACGTGTATGTGCAGCTATAAACAGATGTGTGCTTGCACATCCGTATGCAGCTGTGCACATCTGCGTTCATGCGTGCATCCCAGTGTTTGTGCGTACTTCTGCATCCATATCGGAGTGCATGTGTCGGCGAGTGTATACCCCCAGCTGTGTACCTATCTCTATACAGAAGAAATGGGTCAAATTCTGTGCTGACTGATGCTCCGTTCAATTCCACCAGTCCCTGGGGCTGAATGCAGTCCCTGGGGTTGAAAGTCAGCACAGGATCTAGCCCAGGGCGTGCGCACATGCTTCTTGTGCACTGTGTTCACACAAGGCAAACAAGGGCTGCATCTTCTGCCTGTGACACAGGTTGGTGATTGTGCTTGACCTTGGGAACATTCCACCAGGGTTTGAATCAGTGTGATGGATGGCAGGGCTGCCAGGCGGTGATTGGACTGGAATTGCTTTGGTTTGTCCTATGCTGTGCGTGTGTGCACAGAGTATATCTGTACCTTTGAAGATAACATCAAACAGAGGACACGCCGTAGCTGTACGTGAAAAACACAGGAGAGAAAAAGGCTCTATTTGTTTGGGTTGGTTTTTTTTTAAGTGGTAACTAAAGATGCCTGTTGATTTTGCCTGGCACAGATCAGCAGCGCCAGCTCAGGAGCAGAAGTGTGCATGGAAAAAGAAGAAGTTAGCTGTGATCATAGATCTCTCATCTCCCCGACTTTTTCCCCAGGAAGTCCCTGAGACACAAGCCAGGCGGGCACATGCCTAGCAGCGACTTCTAGCTGAGCTCAGCAGAGCTCCCAGTGGCTCTGCCAAGGGGGAGACTACTTTTAGCTCACTTACACTATGTCTACACTTACAGCGGCGTGCAGAGTACAGGCACTACATGTGTCACTGCACACCGCAGGGAAAGGCACCGGTAGCAGGGAGGCAGCGGAACACTAAGTGCTAAAATTAGCAGTGTAGACGTGCGAGGCACTGCTTGGGCATGTAGCGAGCCGGACAGGGTATAGACCCGGGGGGGTTGGGTGTGTGGGGCACTCTGCTCTGCTCACCTAAGCTGTGCCTCACTGTCTACACTGCTGTTTACACCCCTGCTAGCTGGGCGCGCAGTATCTGCACTCTCCTCCACCTACCCTGAGCGGAGTCGCTCCCCCGGGTCACAAAAGGCTCCATCTGCAGGCAGGGGTCAGGACAGAAGGGCCAGGGCTTTGCTAACTGGTCCTGGCCACGCTCCCATCTCTGTCCCTCTGCTGCAGTAGCCCGGTCCTGGTCATCCCCTACCTCAGCCCCATGAACCAATGAAAGGGGAAGAAGAGGTTAATCTCTACTGAGACGTGCAATGGGGCCCAAGGTTCATCTGTTTCCTGGCCTGCCCCTTCTCCCCACAAGAGGGGGCTGAGGACAGCATCAGGGATGCAATGCAAGGAGAGAAGGCTCTACACTCCGTGATCCACACACACACTGGAGATGCCAAGGACCACAGCTTTCTCCTGGAGCTGGGAAACAGCTGGAGTGCCTCAAGACAGAGTGCTCCCTTTCAGCGCTTCACCGATTCCAGCCAGACCCATTTCTACTCCTCTTTCTCTCCATTCTTTTTGCATGACGGTGCGCGAATGCTATGGGGAACACACTCGATAGACACAATAGATACGATTATGTCCCCTCCCCTTCTCCCCCAACAAACCCTCTGCTCTTCTGCCAAGCCACAAATACACCCGCTAACAATGCCCCACATGTAACAACCTAAGAGCTGTCATATTGAATCAGACCATAGTCCACCTTGCCCAGTAGCCTGTCCCCAACAGTGGCCACACCAGAGCTTCAGGAGGAGTGTACAAAACATGGCAATTATGGAGTGATCCACCCCTGTCTTCTGGCAGTCAGAGGTGTAGGGTCATCCAAAGTATGGGGTTGTATCCCTGACCATCTTGGCTAAGAGCCACCTGATGGACTGATCCTCCATGAACTTACCCAGTTCTTTTTTTAATCTACTTATATTTTTGGCCTTCACAATGTCCCCTGGCAATGAGTTCCACAGGTTAGTTGTGCGTTGTGTGAAAAAGTACTTCCTTACGTTTGTTTTAAACCTGCTGCCTCTTAATTTCATCGAGTACCCCCAGATTTTTGTATTGTGTGAAAGGATCAAACACTTCTTTACTCACATTTTACACGCCGTTCATGATTTTATAGACCTCTAGCATATCCCACTTTAGTCATCTCTTTGCTAAGCTGAAGGACCCTAATCTTTTTGGTCTCTCCTCGTAAGGAAGCCATTTCACATCCTTGATCATCTCTGTTGCCCTTCTCTGAACCTTTTCCGGTTCCACTATCTGCTTTTTGCAATGGGGCGACCGGAACTGGACACCATATTCCAGGGGTGAGTGCACCATGGAGTCACATAGTAACATTATGGCATATGCTGTCTTTGTTCTCCTGCAGGAGGCCAATGAAAGCTGACTTTGTGCATTGTGAAGTGAGAGCCACCCCCCCCCCCCGCACCCTAGCTGTACCCACCCCCCTTCTCAGCCAATTGGCACTCATGGTCTAATCCCCCTACCTTGGGCTCGATGAGTTTCCATCCGTTGGCCTTGAGCTGCTGAAGCTCCGCGAACTTCAAGCTGACGTCCTCGATGGACAGCTGCAGGAGGTCCCAGAATCCAGCCAGGTCTTGGAAGGTGGGCATGGGGAACGCATTAGGGTCCTTCCGAAGGGGGAGAAGACAAGGCGGGTTAGCTCCTTACATACCATGGGGTGCAGAGGACTCCAGGTCTTCCATCACTTCCCTGCTCAAGCTGATGAGGAGCAGAGTTGGGCTGTCTGGGCCTTAATGGATTAAAAGGGCCATTTATTCCCTGTAGGACCTTGGACTCTGCCTTAAGAGGGTCGGGGTGAGCCTCCAACCCTTCGGCTAGCACCTCCAAATGGAACCATCGCCGGCTGTGCAGAGCGTCATGTACCGCTTCAGACCCCCGGGGACCTGCTGCCGCCTCAGCCCAGTTGTCCGTCGGACAGAACACATCCCTGGGAAACCCATAAGGAAGGAGGAGGCGCTCACCATGTTCTGCTGGCAGAGTCGGAAAAACTGTTGCACCTTCTGGGACATCAGGAGCTGGGTGCTGCCCACGGCGCTCCGGATCTTCTCCAAAACTGGTAAGGCATACAGAGAATGGGTGAGGAATTTACTAATGACATGCGGCTTGATTACCTCCCCCCAATCCCCTCCCAGCTTCAGGGATGCACCATTACGAGCCCTGGAGAGTATTTCTTGCCACTAAGCCCAGCCTCCTTAACCTTTTGTGAGCCAGATGGCAGCATGTGCAGGGCAACCACTGGCTCAGGTTCCAAAGGGATACACCCGTTCCTCAGCACACGTCTGGGACACTGTGCTGCAGGAGGCATTTGGGGGATAGCCCAGGCTGGGGGATGCTTAGCAAGACTCCAGCCCCCCCAGCCCTAGGGGAATCCTGGGGTGCCCTGCACCCCCCTTCCAGTCTCACAGCCCCATCTGGACTCACTCTCCTCCGGCAGGTCGTAGTCCTCGGCCTCCCGCTCCATCTGCTGGCACCAACCTTCCATCTTCTCCACCTCAGCCTGCAGTAGCTTAATGAACCACTCCCCGTCCCGGTGGCAGGGAGAGGCCCTGCCAGAGTCGGGGAGGCTGCGGGAGCCCCTCTCGATCCAGGAGTCCCTCCGGGGCACCTCCACGGTGTCATACTGCATCTGGTAGTCCTCCCGGTAGGCCCACTGGCCCTGCGTGTGCACCGTCTTGAACACCGAGTACTGCCGGCTGGATGCATCTGGCTCTGAGGAGTGCCGGTGGAAGGGCCGCCCGAACTGCAAGGCCTTGTCCTCCGTGGCCACCGACAGGCCTGTGAAGCCTTCCAGCTCCAGGTCTGCCTGCACGCCGGCCGTCACGCTGTTTGAGCGCTTGAACCGGGCCCGCCTAGGGGCAGGGAGATAAAGGGGTTATGGGGACGGACTCGCCTTCCCACAGCAGGGGGAGCAGGAGCATTGCAAAGCATTCAAACCACAGCAGGGGGGCATCGGCACAGCTGCAGGGGCTCCAGGACTGGGATAACAGGGGGGTGTGGATCAGTATCGAAGGGCATTGGCAGAGCTGCAGGGCTCCAGGACTGGAATAACAGGGGGCTGCGGGTCAGGATCGAAGGGCATCGGCAGAGCTGCAGGGCTCCAGGACTGGGATAACAGGGGGCTGCGGGTCAGGATCGAAGGGCATCCGCAGAGCTGTGTGTGGGAGCTGGAGTAGGGGGCGGGGGAGGGTCTAAGGAAACCCGCCCAGTTGGAGTGTAACCCCTAGTTCGGAGCTCACTGACTGTAAACCCCATGCATTGGGACTGCGCTGCCCCTCTGCAGTGTGACCCTACACCTCCACACCCTGCCCAGCCGGGACCCCGCTCCCCTTGCAGGAGCAGAGCGAGGGGCCATGCTGGTTCCCATTCCGGGGAAGCTGCGCTGGGAGGCTCACAAGCTGTTGAGCTCCTGGCTGTCCGTGGGGACAGCCCGCTAACAGCCGCTTCCTCCTGTACCCTCATTTCAGTGCCTTCTCTCCTGCTTGCGCGCGCTAGTCTGTTTCTATGGTAACCGGCCCTGGATGGATGCTGAAGGACGGGGAGAGGAACACGCGCTCAGGCCCCTTGTTAAGCAAAGAGAAGGAACATTGTAAAGTTCCCCTCAGATGCCTCGTCCTCAGTGACTCGGCCGTGGGCGGGAAGGAACGGGGAGGCAGGGAGGGTGAACAAGCAGGTCCAGACTAGCCCAGCCTCTGAGGCGCTGTCTCTCTGAGAGGAGGGGCTTGGGTCAGAGCTGGAGGAGCCCCCGTGGGCCACGTGAAGGGCCCCTTTGGCGGCCATTTCTGGGGGTCTCAACTGGATTCCACTTGGCATCTCAGCTTCTTCATCTGAGTCACAGCGACTTTCACATCACAGCCATGCCTCCTACTCAGCCTTGCTCAGCCCCAGGTCCAGGTCCTGATGGCCTCTGATGGATCAGAACCGGGGGCCTCTATGACGGGCAGATCCAAAACCCCAGAACCGAACCCCAGATCTGGATCAGAACCACGGGCAGATCAGCAGCTGCTGATCTGCAGGCACAACACATCTCAGAGGGATCAATCCCCGAGTCACTGCTCACACCTGCAGCAAGAGGGAATCCAGGCAGCTGCAAATCCCTCAGTCCCAGCCCAGCGTGTAGGTTAACACATGCTTTGCGGCTGGTGTTCTGGCATACCAATCAGGGCCCCAGGGTAACAAACGTGCTGATAAGAAAGTGAGCCGCTCAGGAGGGGGCCGTAACAGGGTACCAGAGCCTCTGGTACCAGAGCCTCTGGCCTCTTGGGTGCAGATGTGAATCCATTAGGAGTGAGCAAAAGTTGTGACGACTTGCTGACCTGTGTGATGTGAGTTTGCTGGGCCTCCATCCATTTTGCAGCGGACGAGTGCCCACAGCACAACCTCCCTGCTCATCACAATCAGCACCGTCTTTGACAGCTGACCGACCAAGCAGCTTAATGGTCCAGAGACTGACCTACCTACCTAGCCATCCCTAGAATGACATCAGGTCAGGGATGAGGCATATTGCTCAGGGAAGCTTGCCCGGCTGCTGCCTGCATTGCCCATTGATTTATGAGCTAGCGAGGAAACACAGCTGTACTTAGCAGTCAGCACAAGACGCTGCCGAGCTCTTGGGACGCTCCGGAGAAGAGGCGCACGTTAGGAATGTTTAGTTTGGGGGAGGCATTGTGTGAAAACAATCCAGCCGGCAAGGCGGCTGCGCTAAGCCCTGCTCCTGGAGGGATGGAGCGATAAAAGCTGCATTTAACCAGCCGTACCTTTTGTCTTCCTCCACTTGCACCCCGATGGAGTGGAATTCCCTCTGGCTCCTGCTTTCTGTGTCAGAATCAGATATAGTCTCAACCTGCGGTGGTGATCAGAGGGAGAGCATGTCGGGGAAGAATCGCTGCACAGCCTCGGGCGCAATAGACTCATGCTTTTTAATTTCCGTCAGCGGATGCAGTGGCGCAGCAGTGGGAAAGCCAGAGAAACAAAAGCGCTGATGAAAGCAATGGCCAGGCAGCTCCAGGAGCTTCCAGCACGGAGATGAAGGGCCATGGAGACTGGAGTCTCCTCTCTCCCTGTTGGTCAAAGATGAGGTACGGCGGGGGGCCGTGGCAGGAAGGAACCTTGTGCTGCCACTGCCTGTTGGCAAGACCATTTCATGCAGACATGATGCCGCTTGCAACAGGTCTTGGCAATGGCTGCAAAGCCAGGTCGTGGTGGTGAGACCTTGGTCTGGAGCAGCCCAAGATTCACTGAGGGTAAGAGACGGGATGGCTGAATGGGAGGCAAGCCACCATGCATTGGGACCCTGCACAGAGCCCCGCTTGCCAAGCCTGGAAGTGCCAGTGCTGGGGTCCCCAGGAAGCCCTGAGTCATAGGGCTACCATTCAGCATTGGCAGCTGGATCCAGATGGGCTTAGGCCCAGGTTCAACAGTGGGAGGCTCCGGGGAGCCAGGGGCGAGCGACACTTACCTGAACTCCGATGGACGGGCGCCATTTCCTCTGCCGTGCCAAGCTCCTCAGCTCTTCCCGGCCCGGGATGGCCTTGATGATGAGTGTGGACGGCTTGGGAGAGCCCCGGGGCTGGACGGGAGGCAGATCCAAGGAGATGGCTGTCACCTTGGAGTTCTCCAAGCTCTCCGTGGAGTTGCAGCGAGCCGCGGCGTCTTTGGACCACGAGGGGCTCCGGGCGACCTCGCTGGGGAGGTAGCTCTCGTGGGTGGATTCAGTGCTGCTCTGTGCCGTGACTGAGATCAAGGGCTTGGCTTTGATTCCTGGAGGGAGGGGAGGCGGCGCTTTTCTGTAACTGAAGGCTGTTGTGGGAGAGGCACACGATAAAAAGTCAGGTGAGAAAGAGACACGTTCTCATTTCCGAACGCGAACACCGGCCAATCCCGCCTCTTCCTCCGGCTTCCCCATGGTGTGCCAGGCCTAGCAGTCAGATCCTCGGCTACTGAAGTCAGGCCCGTTTACACCAGCCGAGGAATTGGCCCTACGTTGCCGCACCACCAAAGGTTGCACACCCCACACACCCTGCCAGTTAACCGTGAGCTTGTGACAAGAGGCATAAAAGTTTCGTTTGCTTTTGGACTGGCTGCTTGGCCAATTCGTCCACTAAACCCAAAGGGACCAGACGACCCTCCAATGAGAGGGAAGATCAGTGCGCTCTTGTGCTGCACACGTCATGAGGCAGGCAGGCAGACAGAAAAAGGGAGAGAGAAACGAGAGAAGGAGAAAAACAGAAAGACAGGAAGAGAGGAGGGGAAACCCGAAATAAATGCAGAGAGGAAGGTGGAGACCAGGCAGGAGGATTGACGGACAGACAGACAGACAGACAGGGGTGTTGGCTGGCTGGAGCGACATGTGCCAGCCACATGAGATGCCACCTCAGTGAAGCTGATGTTTCCAGCCAGCCAGAGAGCTGCCTGGGGGCTGGCAGTACCCACAGCCTCACGGCAGGTGAGCCCACGGGCAGCTTAGCCCGGCCCTTGGAGGGCATCCCAGAAAGCCGTTCAAGATGGTGGCAAAGTGCGGCAGTGGGAAGCTGGAGTGGTGAGCCCACTGCGTGCCATCTATGGGAAGGGGGAGGTAGGTGGGCAGGTCCCTCTATGGGGAGGGGTTGGCAGGGGGTGCCTATATGGGAATGGGAGGGGTTTGGTGTGAGGGGTCCCCCTGTGGGAAGGAGTTGAAGGGGGTCCCTCATGGGAAGGAGAAGGGGCTGGTGTGGGGGCCCTCTGTGGGAAGGAGGAGGGGCTGGTGTGGGGGCCCTCTGTGGGAAGGGGTTGAAGGGGATTCCTCATGGGAAGGGGCGGTTGGTGTGGGTGTTCCTCTGTGGGAAGAGGGAGGGGCTGGCAGGAGGTCCCTCTGTGGGAAGGGGGAGAGGCTGGTCCGGGTGGGTCCCTCTGTGGGAAGGGGCTGGGGTGGGTGTGAGGTCCCTCTGGGTCCCGGCAGGACTGCCCCCCCATCCCTGTACGAGTGAAGGGCCCCTGGGAGCAGCGCCGTGGGGCAGGGGCAGGGACTCACAGGTGCTGGGCTTCAGGATGCTGCTGGTGATGGCTGGCCTGGGCGGGACGGACATGGAGAAGAGCGAGAGGCAGTCGTCGTCCTGGGAGCAGCCCGCCTGGATGGCCCGCAGGTAGCTGTGGCTCCGCATGCGGAAGCAGCCAGGCAGGTCCAGGGCCTCCACGGCCTGGGACTCCACCTCGCCGAAGACAGACTCGCAGACCGCCTCAAACTGGTGGTTCAGCTCCTCGTTGATCTGAGGGGAGAGTGGGGCAGATGAGGGACCTGGGCAGCTCTGACAGGGTCCAGCGCCCCCGCCCCCAGCACCATCCTCCATGGAGATACCAGAGGGGCTACAGGGGACGACTCGCTCTGGCCCCCGCTGGCGGCTCCAGGGCTAGAGGTGATACTGATATGGCCGGCACAGTGGGGGCCCTGCATCCACCCCTCCCTAGTCACCCAGACCCTTTGACTCCAGCCAGCGGGGGACCCTGGGGCTTCACCAGGCAGAGCAATGCAGAGCCAGCCGCCCTCATCCAGCCCCCTACAGAGCTCCCTCTGGAGGAGCAAGATGGGCACTCGGTCTCCACACCCCCAGCAATCCCTGGCCTCTGCTGAGGCGGACGCCTGTCCACTGGGAAGTCGACCGAGACCCACCAAACTCATTGCACGCAGGCTGCCAAGATGCCAATTGTTCCCGTCCCCCTGGCTGGATTTGACCCAGCAACCTAGAGAGGAAAGTCTGCCAGTCCCATTGCCAAGCTCCCTCCCACTGCCAGGGCCTCTGCCCTCTGCTGCAGCTCTTGAGCCCTGGTACCAGGCAACTACCTCCTCTGGGGCATGAGAATCTGCCATGAGGGAAAGGTCCGACTGCTCGTGCCGGGCTTTATTTCAGTGCAGGTGCTGCCTGGAGCCCAGCTGTGACCCACTGAGCGGGGGTGACGCCCAGTCAAGGTTTCCATCCATTGCAGCACGTCCCTGGAGCACCTAGAAGGTCTCTCTACCTCTGCTCTTGACAGAGACCAGGCAGACATCATTGCCCACATCCTGGTGCCGGGCCCAGGAGTTAGCACAATGACTGCAGGGGGCCCTGGTGTTTGCTGGGGAAACGCGGCACTGAGACAGTCACCCAAAATTCAAACCCATTTCTGAGGGGAGGCGAAGTCTGTCCGGGCAGCACTGGGATTATGGGAGAGACAAGCTCTTCCCTAGATGTTACCAGCCAGGCCTGGCACAACCAAGAGGTTCAGAGTTCAGAGTAGCGTCCAGACTTTTGGGGAAGCTGATCCAAACCAACTCCGAATTATCACAGCACTACACTAAGGTTCCTCGTTGGTGCTGAATGGCTCGGGGAACCCTGCACTATGAGGTCGCTGGTTTGAATCCAGCTCAAGTCACTAGTGTCCTCCAAAGTCATTAGCACTTAGTGCTCGTTTGATGCCCTCTATGAGATGTATCAGTGGGAGAGAAAACCTCAGCTGGTGAAAAATGTGGAGCTCAGCTGGGCAGAGAGGCCAGCAAGTGAAAGGGCCCCGGACGCTGAAATCCCCTCACCAATTCTGGAAGGACTCCAGATTGTAGCACTTTGGAAGGGCAGCCTGGGCAGCTTACCTGGCCACTGTTCGGGCTGCCCCCATCCTACAGACGCATCAGTTGGGTACCATTCCCTGGGGCTAACATGCACGCAGAAAGAGGGGCAGATAAACAGCCTATGCTGGGAGCAGAGAGGAGGGGCCAAGAACGAGAGCCGCCGCTGAACCCAGGGGCCTCTTGCGGCTAGTCAAGCTCCTGGGAAGACATGAGAGCACTCTGCATGGCCACCAATGGGAGGGTCACGGCCGGCCCAGGCAGGGCTGCGGAGGAAAGGCCGGTAGCGTGCAGACAGTGCTCTGCGTTACCGTATGAGCAGAGAAAGGACAGCGCTGGCCAGACGGGGAGCAGAAGCAGAGCCATTGCGGGGAAGGGGCAGAGCCTCGCTGATGCATGCAGGGAAGCCTGCCGCCTCCCCAAGAATCAGCATCGCCATGCTGCAGATTAGCACATGCAACGCAGGGGTGGGTGGGACGTGAGGGGTCAGGTGTCCATGTGCCACAGAAGGGTCAGTGGAGAGCAGCCAGGCCCGCCCCGCGTCTCAGACGCTGCTGCCACTTGGGAACCTCGAGTCCGATGCCCAGCTCCAGTGGGCTCCACTCAGCACCTAGCGTGCAGAGCTTTCCTCAGCTCCAGCCACTCCTTCAGCAGCCCGAGCGTATGAGCTCCAGCGACTGAGGGCACAGGGCAGTCAGGGCACGAGAGCCAGGCGCCGCCACGGGCACTGCCCACCTTACCTGGCCGGTGGTGAAGGAGCGTCCGTAGCCCTGTCCCCGAGGGTGCAGTCTGGGCGGGGTGCAGCAGCTGGGACAGTTACAGATATATGAATCAGAATAGTGCCTACTTGCAAACCTAATGAGAGACAGTGGGGGAAAAAGGATTCGGACCAGAAGCAACACGTTCAAGCAGAGCATTTGGAAACAGCCCAGTGACTGGGCTCCTGTCTGCAGCTGCTGCTGCTGCCCCCTGAACCTGGCAGATCATCGCCCCCGCCCGCCATCCCAATGCGAGCTCACCACCACCTCTACAGTCTCCCCAGACAGCCCGGAGCAAGGAGGGGATTCCCAGAGCCCTCGCCTAGGCTGGGCTCACAGATCATCACGCACCCCCACAGCAGAGGGCGGTGCCGATAAGCAGGGCAGGCAGCAGACCTATGGTGGCAGTGCGGAGCTGGCAATGGGGCAAGGCCACTGAGAGAAACAGAGCAGGTTAACCAGCAGGTGTGTCCTTACCTGGGCCACCAACACCTGAGAGCACTACAGCCATGTCAACACAGGGACTGATGTGATCCCCTAACACAGCACAATGTACACCAGCCCAGTGCAATCTGCAACCGTGCAAACTCCTATTGCAGGCCTGATTTACACCACTCTAGTGCAATGTGCAATGATGCAAACACAATTTGCCCCAGTCCAGCATAACTGACACTAGTGCAAACTCTTAATACAAACACTGTTTTCACCAGTGCACTACAATTTACGCCAGTGCAAACCCCTAGTCTAAAAACTGCAGCATGATTTGCACTATTGCAGTTTACCCCAGTAACCCTCCTCTTTTCCCTGCCCCACTCCTGCAACAGAGATAAACTGCACCCATGTGAAATCCCCCTGTGCTGGTGCAAACTGTGTTTGCATCCCTCTTAGCCAGGGGTGTGCAGCAGTGGCTAAAATCCCAGCATAGACAAGGCCCAACCCTTAGAGAGACAAACAGTTCAAACTTTCTCTGAACCCCAATACAGTTTATTTTAACTTTGGGGTTTCACTCACTGTCCTAGTTTCACAGATCTGCATACACAAAAATGCCCAGACACTTGTGCACCTAAGGCCCGATCCTGCAATCAGAGCCCCTCATGTGCACCCTGCACCCACACAGAGCCTTCCCGAACTAGGTCTGGGCCCACTGATCCAAGCACAGGATCAGGCCCTTATATGCAAATACAGCTGCAATAATTGCACATGCAAATGTCCACGTAAGCTGGATATCATTGAGCAGAGCCATGCAATCAAACCCATGGGCGTTTTGAACAAGCGTTTCTGAAAATCTGGGTCCTTGAAAGTAGACCGAACACTTGCATTTCCTGTTTATGGCAGCCCTGCGAAACTGACCATTTCCTAGTGCAAAATCTACTTACTAGCACTCATGGAGGACAAAGAAAACTGAAAGATTTTAATTGCCTGGAAATTCTCCCTCATGCCCCGGCTCTCCCAGACTGAAAGATCTACTGGGCAGGGACTTCCTCCTTTGATGTGTATGTGCAGCACCTAGCATAATGGGGTGCAGTCACAATCTGGGTCTTTGGGCACTACCTTAGTGCACATAATAACGAATGAATACAACAGGCCAGCAGAATCTCGTAAGGCTGGTCAGTTTCATACTCAAATGTCCCTGCACTAACCTGAGCCTAGGATGTTTAGGTTGCAAATCTGCAGGAGGATGGGATGCGTGGGAAAGTTGCTGAAATCCCTGGATTTATGGAGTTTCCCTTTAAAAAAAATAAACTGTGTATTTTAGCCTGAATTCCCTGCCAGAGAACCCTTGGAATCCACCTCTCACTAAAGCCTAAGTAAAGCAACCCCCAAGTCCCTGCACTCACTGCCCCCACATCCTCCCCAGATCACTCCTCTCCCACCCTAAACCCACATCCTCCAAAATCCTCTCCCCAAACCCCACCTCCCTGCCCCTCTCCAAGCCTGCATCCCCAGAGGCGGTTCAGAGCCGGCCTGGCCCCTCAGGCCCTCTCTTACTTGGTCCTGGCCTGGTCTACGCTGGAGGAGCGGCGGTAGCCATCTCGCCGGAACAAGCCCTTGGGAGACACCTTGGCGCTGGCCTCCGAGTCGCCGCTGTCATCGTCCCCCATGGCCTTGATGTAGCTGCCGCTCCGCATCCGCCGGCAGGGGATCTCGCCGTCCTTCCCCACCGCTGGGTAGCTGCTCCACTCGTCCTGCGGCACCTGCAGCAAGGAGAGCCCCATGGAGAGGGGTCGGGTCAGGGAGCCCGGGACAGTGGAGCGCGCGTGGGGACAGAGACGACGCGGAACGGTTGATAGTGGCGGAGGGGGGGGCACAATGTAAAGGTTCTGGTGGTGTGCAGCAGGAGTTCTTGGTAGAAATCTGGGGGGCACAGCCTGCAGCTCAAACCCGAGCCCCAAAGTCCAGGGCACTGGATCTGACCTCCAAAGTCCAGGGCTCCGGGCCTCGCAGGGTTTGATTCAGCCCGTCTCTGCCCCAAAGCATGTCAGCAGAGTTTGGTTCACTCCCCTCCCCGCTTCCTCGGCTTCCCAGTGAGGCCGCGCTCCAGCAGGGAGGAGATTGTGTGAAATGGACTGTTCTCCTGCTGATGCCGGCTCTGCTAGAACCAGAAACTTCCTGTTCTGACCTGGCCTGGGCTCTGCTCAGGGGTTCCTGCAGCTGGCAGAAGCATCGGATCTTCTGGGGGCCCCTGTGAGCCTTCTGCGGCTCAGCTCCCA
Organism: Chrysemys picta bellii; assembly: GCF_011386835.1. Classification (NCBI taxonomy): domain Eukaryota; kingdom Metazoa; phylum Chordata; order Testudines; family Emydidae; genus Chrysemys; species Chrysemys picta. Next base: position 16,323,568 of record NC_088813.1, read on the forward strand.
CCACCCTGCCTTCCCCTTTGCAAAGGGGAAGTGGATTCGGGGGCCGCGTGTCTGCCAGTGTGGGGTTCCTTTCGCTGAGCTGCCAGGCGCAGCTCACAACGGCTGGAGCAGGCTTCCCAGCACTGCACAGCTGGGGGGTCAGAACCTGCCCCCAACTCCCAAACAAAGGCCAGCTGGCCTGGGCAAGCTCAGTGCCCTCAAAGAGAGAGCCTCGTTTCTCTCCTTACCCCTGACAGCCTCCGCGCTCAGTGCCCTACAGCCCCTTGGCGTGGCCCACCCCAGTCTGTTCACTGCCCCCCACACCAGCCAACCCCCTCCCCAACCCTCGTCCCTTTGCACGGGCTCTCTGGACACAGCTGGCACAGGTGTCTCAGCTGAGGAACTCCCCCCATGCGATACTCAGAACTCCCACCTCACAGCGCCCCCAGCAGGCGAGGCTGGGACAAATCTCACCCATGGCCGGCGCAGCCATGGCCAGGCCCTCTGCCAAGGCACCGTCCCGATGGCGCCAGCGCCCTGGGGTCCTGACCAGTTTCCGGTGATGGGACAGCATGCCCTGGGCTATGAGCACAAGAGCAAAGCAGCTGGAAGGGAACCAGAGACCCAGACAGACAGAGGCACCTTTCCGGCCACTCAGAGGGAACACAGGAACGAGAGTGGGTCCACTTCCCACGTCTCTCGCTCCCCTGCCACGTCCCCACTTGGGTAGCCCGGGCTGGGAAGGCGAGCAGGTGGGGAAGGGGCCAGGAGAACCTGGTCATCCCCTCCCCCACCCGGGAAAGAGAAGGGCTAATTAGTTTTTAATTGGTAAAGGGTGACCTATCATGGAACCCAGGCAGAGGGGCCGGCCAGCAGCGCTAATGCAGGCATTAAAGGGTTAAACACCCATGGCCACCACTTGGGAAGGGAGCTGGCAAAAGCCTATGGGTGGGGGGGGAGAGGGGTGTTTGCACCCACCCAGCCAGGCAGGGTGGGAGCCCAGCACCATCTCGTATTGCGCACAGGCCGAGGAGCTGGAATCAGGGCTGGCAGATGGTTTGACCCCAAATCCAGGGGGGACGATGGGAGACAGGTGAAGCTGGGAGTGGAGCAGTTCAGGAGAGGGCTGCGCCGGTCAGGTGCCCACACAGCGTTTTGGGAGCAGACAGCACAAGGGGTGCATCCGCCAGCTGAGACAGGCAGCCGTCAGTAGCTCAAGGCTGGGCCAGGGAAGAGCTGATGAGCCAATGTTGGCGAATCCCTTCATTCCCCTCGTTCCAGCCAACAAGGGAGCTGCGGTGATTTGGGCCCGGCGTCGGGCAGATGGGCCGGAGATAGGGAGTGACAGCTGAGCTAACCAGCCTGGAATCCGGCCAGCAGCCCTGCGTAGGCTCCAGCGCTGGCCATTCGACTCCCCGTTCCTGGGGGCCGCAGCAGAGCGAGGGGAATCCCCGGCCGGAGCCTTCTCACCTGGAGCGGCTCAGCCCAATGAGATCGAACCTGAGGCAGGGCCAAGGAGGCTCATGGGAATTTCGTTTTCCCACAAACCTCTCTGCTATCTCCCCTGCCTGAAACCCAGCTAGCCACTACCATGGGAAGAGGGGGCAGCTCCAGCTGCCAGAAGCCATCGATACTGGTTGTGACAGAGCCATGCCCCAATGAGAAGGTGGAAACTTTCATGCCCTGACCACCCCAGTCACATATGTGCCCGCGGGCAAAACACACCGTCAACAAACCCGAGCTGAGCACAACCTCTGGGGTTGCTTGGCACCTCTCATCCCCAAGGCTGCCAGGCGCTGCCAAACAGCAAACAACCTCCTGCTCCGCCCAGATGTCTAAGTGCCAGGGGAGCCACTGGGGCTGGGGCCTGGAAGAGTGAGACCCACTGCCCCATTGCATCTTGGCACAGCAGTTCTGCTCCCTCCTACGCAAACCTGGAGTGATCCCCCTGAAGCCCAGTGGCGACGCCCCAGATTTACAGCAGCACGAGCGCCGAATGTGGCCCTTCCTGGCCCCACAGATCAGCCAGGGCGTCCGTTTCCCACACCGCAGCATGGAGTGATGCGCAAAGACTGGCTCACGGGTGTAAATCCAGAGAAGCTCTGCTAAAGCCAGTGGCGTTGCTGTGGATTTACGCCAGCGTTACTGGGGGCAAGATTTGGCCCAAAGTATCTCCTGTCCCTTGGAATGACACCAGGGTGGGGCAACCCTGCTGGGATCCCCCAGAGCGCTGGACTGGCTCCTGCCAGGCCTCTCTCAGACCCAGGGCGGCAGAAAGGGACCAGCACACGGACAGGATCTGGCCCCAGAGATCTCACACGCAGGTGCCAACACAGGCCCACTCCCCGCCCCCCTCCGTTCGCAGCACGGGCCAGGCACCTCTACCATGGAGAGGCTGGAGCTGGGCCAACGGCAGGAGGGGAAGGCCCGGCGCTGATGGGCTCGTTAGGCAGGCAGATCATTTACATTTTTCCAATCTGTGCTAAGTGGCGCGAAACAAACAGCAGCATTGCTCAGCAAAGAGCCGGGAAGCCTGGCCCCACGAGGGGCGCGGACACACACGCCTGCAGGCCTGATTTTTCAATCATGCTCCTCAGACAGCAGCTCAGGTGAAGACTCCTGGATCTGGCCCAAGAGCCAGAGGGCAAAGTCTCGGTTTCCCCTTCAGACTGGAAGGCCTCAGCCGGGGGCGGCTTCTGCGCTGCCTCTGGGACAGCTACGCTGGCTGTCCAAGAGGCACGTGTGTGCAGGGGAGGGGGCCGGCGGAGGGGGTGCGGTGGCAGTGTTAGAGCTGGGGCACGCAGGCCCTGGGGGTTGCCCTTCGGGAGCCAGGGAGCGCTGCGAGGGCCTGTGAGGTGCACTCTACAGAGCAGGCCGGAGAGGACTCCTGGTGGGCTAGCCCAGGGCTTGGACGGAGCTGTAAGCGCTGGATAGGTCATGTCACCAGCTGCAGGCCCTGGCAAGGTGGGGTGCCCAGGTGAGGCGGGTGCTTTGGGGTTCGGAGAGCCCCTGCCCTGTTAAGCTGCACTCCTGCAGCACGCCGCTGGGGCCTGGGAGCAGAGCCAGCTCACTCCCCATGTGCTCTCTGCACACGGGATGGGACGGGAGCCACGGCCTCAGAGCAGCCTGGAAGCCTGACAGCGAGCGATTGATAGAGCCAGGGAGAGCATGAGCCAGCACGAGGCAGGTTTCCCTTCAGCTCTGCCGCTGCATCTCAATCCTGACCCACAGCCCCAGGCTTCCACACAGCTCTGCCGATGCCCCTCAGTCCTTACCCGCCACCTCCTCTCTAGCCTGGTCCTCGGCACAGCTGGACAATGGACAATGTGGGGCCCTGGCGCTGGAGTGGCAGGACACGCGGCAGGCCAGTATTGAGGGGCAGGCTGGCACGGCTGCCTGCAGGAAGCCAACACTCAATCCCTGCCCATGGCATGCCAGGTTACTAGCCAGTTCCATCTGCCACCCACCCAACCCACCCAGAAACATCAGCACGGTGAGGAAGAAAACAGGCTGAGCCCACATGGAGTGGAAGGGAGGGGGTCTGCCCTGCCAGCTCCCCATGGATCCCAACATGGGAAAACCACCCAGCGAAATCCAGCCCATTCCATGGAGAACCCCGACTGGCAAATCCCCTCCATGCCCAGCCACTCCGAGACCCTGGGGACAGGGTGACCAGAAAGCAAATGTGAAAAATCGGGACAGGGGTTGGGGGGGTAATAGAAGTCTAATAAGAAAAAGACCCCAAAATCGGGACTATCCCTATAAAATCGGGACATCTGGTCACCCTACCTGGGGAAGAGGCTGTTACCAGTGTAAATGCTCCCACAGGCCGGTTTCAGTGGTGGAGACTATCTCCGCTCCGCTCTGCGCTCTCCCTGCTATTTCTCCGCTGCCAGGCAGCCTGGGGTCACTGGAGTGAGGCCACAACCTCCCTTTGCCCAGCTGCCCTCAGATGGGAACAACGTTTTGTTACTGAGAGGATGGTTTTCAGTGGCCCTGATTATTACTGGCATTACCGTAGAGCAGCAGTTCTCAAACTAGGGGGCGGGCCGCCCCAGGGAGGTGGGGGAATGTGTCAAGGGAGGCCGAAGCGTGTGCTTTTTCTGAAGAACTCTGGCTTTCAGCCCCGGGTGGCTGGGCTCGCGCTGAAGGGCCGTGCACACCTGGGAAGCGGGGATTAAGGGAACAGCTGGAGCCCCACTGCCCCGGGGCTCACAGCCAGAGCCCCGCCCCCCAGGCTCAGGCTCTCCTTCCCCCTCCCTCAACCCCTCACCTGGGTGGGGTGGGGCTCCAGCCGTCAGCCCCAGGGTGGCAGCAGTAGCACAGAAGGACGGCAATGGGGTGCTGTCTGCTGTGAAAAGTGATATTGACAAATATCCCTTTTAACATTGCGTCCCTTACTTCTGTGCTGCCGCCGCCGCCCTCCCCTCTGCCCTGAGAGCCGGGCGCCCCAGCCAGGAGCCGCCGCCGCTCTCCCCTCTGCCCTCAGAGCCGGGCGCCCCGGCCAGCGGCCGCCGCCTCCCTCCCCTCTGCCCTCAGAGCCGGGCGCCCCGGTCAGCGGTGGCCACCGCCCTCCCCTCTGCCCTCAGAGCCGGGCGCCCCGGCCAGCGGCCGCCGCCTCCCTCCCCTCTGCCCTCAGAGCCGGGCGCCCCGGTCAGCGGTGGCCACCGCCCTCCCCTCTGCCCTCAGAGCCGGGCGCCCCGGCCAGCGGCGGCCACCGCCCTCCCCTCTGCCCTCAGAGCCGGGCGCCCCGGTCAGCGGTGGCCACCGCCCTCCCCTCCGCCCTCAGAGCCGGGCGCCCCGGCCAGCGGCCACCATTCTCCCCTCCGCCCTCAGAGCTGGGTGGCGGTCTACGTACTTATAGGTGGGGGCCTAAACGACTACAGACACAAAGAGGAGCTTGATCAAATAAGTTTGAGAACCACTGTCGTAGAGCCCAGGAGCCCAGTGGAGATTAGAGCTCCATTGTGCTGGGCGCTGTACATACATGCGGTAAACACCTATTTCTAAATAAAGAAACCCAGGGCCTGATTCTGTACAGAGTCATCCTGGTCTCATGCCAAGCAACGCCACTGAGTCCCACGTAGGCTGGCGTGGATGGTACAGAGCGGGGAACAAGGTCTGGAGCCTCTTCAGAAACTGTGTATCTGCAAAGCAGGTTAGATGGGTCTGAGCCCAGCTCCTGGTACCAACAGCAGCAGGGTTTCAATGGTCCATGGGGGCCAGATCCTCCCCTTGCCCTGGTGCCACTCCATTGTAGTTACTCCAGATTTACACCAGTAGGAGAGCAGAATCTGTCTCCAGTTTGGGCACTCTCTAGTCAGGGGCTGCAGGACATTAACAAGGAGAGGTGGGATGTCAGGTGGAAATCTTGAGCTGCTTCTACCTAGGCCTCAGATGTATAGGTCCCTCTGTGCGTGAGCACATTCTCCGGGGCTCTCGGAAGAAGCATGGCTTTGTGGCTAAAGCTCCGAACTGGGAAGCAGGCGATTGGGACACCACAAGCTTTGTGTATGCCCTTGGGTGAGTCTCTCTGCCACCCCAGTTCCATCGGGGGAGAATGGGGACCCTCCCCTCCTGCCACGGGGCCCATGAACGTGGGTGAGGTGCCGGGCCCCATACGGAGACAGCGATCCAGCAAAGGACGCTGTGAAGAAGGATTAAGATGCATTTTCACAAACCGCCTCTCTCCTGGCCGCCCCCGTTGCTCTGTTTTCTCCTCGTTAGAGCTGGGAGCTCATTGATCGGGCCTTTGGGGCTCTGTCTACCTCTGAGAGCCAAGGATCACAGCTCTTTCTCATTGTTTGTTTGCCTGTGATTAGCAGGAGCACCAGGGCTGGGATGTGTAGAGCTGGGGGGCCCGGCGCCTCGGGAGCCGTCTGCAGCCACTGGCAGAATCTCTTCCCTTTTTTAAATAAAAGCCTTTTTGCTTTGTGCCTTTGGAGGACAAGGCTATTACAGCCCAACTCTCCTCTAATCGCAAACATCAAGGCGCTGGACCGCCAGGCATTGTGGGAAGACGGGGGACAGCAAAGCCAATGGGGAACAAAGCCACGGGAAAGAGCCACTTCAGAGACGAGTAACACACAGCCTCCAGCTGGGCTTGCTCTTGGCTGAGTCCTCGTGCCTGACAAGGGCCCCCTCAGGGTGCGTCCACACTGCACTGCGATCCGGGGTCTGTGGGGCCCGGCCTGGGGACTCGGAGCGTCCACACTGCACTGCGATCCGGGGTCTGTGGGGCCCGGCCTGGGGACTCGGAGCGTCCACACTGCGTTGCGATCCGGGGTCTGTGGGGCCCGGCCTGGGGACTCGGAGCGTCCACACTGCGTTGCGATCCGGGGTCTGTGGGGCCCGGCCTGGGGACTCGGAGCGTCCACACTGCGTTGCGATCCGGGGTCTGTGGGGCCCGGCCTGGGGACTCGGAGCGTCCACACTGCGTTGCGATCCGGGGTCTGTGGGGCCCGGCCTGGGGACTCGGAGCGTCCACACTGCGTTGCGAACCGGGGTCTGTGGGGCCCGGCCTGGGGACTCGGAGCGTCCACACTGCGTTGCGATCCGGGGTCTGTGGGGCCCGGCCTGGGGACTCGGAGCGTCCACACTGCGTTGCGATCCGGGGTCTGTGGGGCCCGGCCTGGGGACTCGGAGCGTCCACACTGCGTTGCGATCCGGGGTCTGTGGGGCCCGGCCTGGGGACTCGGAGCGTCCACACTGCGTTGCGAACCGGGGTCTGTGGGGCCCGGCCTGGGGACTTGGTGCATATCTGCTGTATTGTGAACTGGGGTCTGTGGGACCAGGCCTGGGGACTCGGAGCGTCCACACTGCGTTGCGATCCGGGGTCTGTGGGGCCCGGCCTGGGGACTCGGAGCGTCCACACTGCGTTGCAATCCGGGGTCTGTGGGGCCCGGCTTGGGGACTCGGAGCGTCCACACTGTGTTGCGATCCGGGGTCTGTGGGGCCCGGCCTGGGGACTTGGTGCATATCTGCTGTATTGTGAACTGGGGTCTGTGGGACCAGGCCTGGGGACTCAGAGCGTCCACACTGCATTGTGAACCTGGTTTTACAATTGCAGGACCCAGGTCTCACAGACCTGCTAACGCACCCATACTGTACTGCCCAGACCTCCTGACTAGGCTGCGGCTTGAGCTGTGTCCACACTGCAAAATGACAGTTGGACCAAGTCTCAGTGGGCCTCGCACTCAGACTCACCCCCCGGCAGGATCCTCAGTCCCGGGTCCCAAGTGCTGGCTGACCCAAGTCAGACTGATGTGTGTGTGGACGGAAGCGGGGCTGCGGCTCAAACCTGAGTCAGAGCTGGGACTCAGTGGGCAGGGTAGACATACCCTCAAGGGCCTACAAAGCTCAGTGCTTGCCCTTCCCCGGCCACAGGAGAGCTGCCATCAAAGAGCCAGTCCTGTTCCCAGAAGCACAGCGACCCCCAGCACCACCCCTCCCATTAGTTAATCCATGGGTGGATGGTGCCAGCTAGAACCCTGCTGAAGCAGGAGAGCAGGCTGGGTGATTCAGGCGAGCAGGGAAGCAGACAGCTACTCCCCACAGCACCCAGCCAGCGACTGATAGCTCTGCTCTGAGCCCCTGCTGCAGGGAAGACTCAGGCAGATGCAGGAAGAGTTGCCGATGGTTCAGCAAGAGGGGGGGCTTCCCTCTGCCGCAGCACAGAGCCAGCTCCCCAGCACGGCACTCGGAAGCGTTATGCCACCAGCCATAGCACCATCAGCAGGTCATAGGAAACCCAGGGCTTGAACTTCTGTCCTCGGTATTTAACACCCACCCCCAAGGGCATTGTCTGGCGATGCCCTCCTCCTCCAATCGACTTGGGGAGGGGACACAATGCTGAGCATCTCCTTCCCCCAGCAGGGGCTGAAAGGGGCACGCCCAGACCCTGCTCCGGGGAGGCCCATGGGAGCACAAGGCCATGTGCAGGGACTGAACCTGTAATCCTCCCAGGGCCCTACCAGACCAGCCACCTCGGCCTTTCAAACACATGGCGCAGGCGTGGCCCTGTCCCCCAGCTGTCACTAGTAACTCCGCGTAGCCGCTGAGAGGTCCCAAACGCTGAGTTGCCAGCCCATCACCCTGGTCTTGGGGCTCCCATAGCACAGAACAGAGCAAGCAGCTCCAGCTCTGCCCCTCTGTGCCTCGCCGCTGAGCAGCTCTCAGGAACTGGGGCGGGCCGGGGGATCACTCAGAGGAGCATGAGGCAGAAGCACCGAAGAGCGGAGCTGGGACAGGAGCCTAGACACAGCTGGACCCGATTCTGCCACCAGGGAGAGGGAAACGGGGGGCAGGCTAGGAGCAGGAAGCTGGGAACCAAGCCAGGTCCTGGATCCCATCTCACGCACCCCAAACCCAGAGGGGTGGAGCTCAGGCCCAGGGGACGGGAGACAGCCATGGAGCTACATGCCCATCACACAGGCGGAGTGAGGGCCAGCCCTGGCTCATCACCAAGCCATCTACCCCCCTGCCCCCTGTCGAGCTATATCTAGCTAGAGAGACAGACCGACCGCCCTTCTGTGGGCAGACACATGCCTGTCCACATGCTGTATCTGCCCCGGCTCTGCCCTGGGTCTAGGCTCACATTTAAAGGAAGCCGGGCGGGGTGACTCTCTGAAGCAGCCGTAGCAAAGGAGTCCTTTGAAAGCAGCAGGACCCAATCCGGACCTCCCGCTCCAGCTGCCAGAGCCGGAGGGAGAGGTGGTTTGGCAGAGACAAGCTCTTGGGAGGACATGTTAGGAGGAGGGGAGCTTTCCTCGGAAAGGCGAGCGCTCATTAAAAGCAGCCAACGCCGGCCAGCTGTCAGAGTGCGTGGGTGAAGCTGAGCATTGATCCCACTGCTCAGAATAAGGGCGGAGAACCCGGCACTAAGGGGCGCTGTGCCGCTGGCCACTTGTGGTCACTGAGGGTCGGCCCCATCACCCTTTTCCCCCTTAGTGCGGGGCCGTCCCATGCAATCCCCTTTCACTTCCTAAAATCATCCCTGCTGGCTTCAGTGGGATACCATATTCCTCGCTTCCTGCCCTACACTCCAACGGCAGTGACATTGCTAGGTGCTATCGGTACGCAGTACTGCTTAGAGGAAGGGTGACCAGGTGTCTGGTTTTGGACCGGAACACCTGGTCGAAAAGGGATCCTGGCAGCTCCGGTCAGCACTGCTGAACAGGCTGTTAAAAGTCTGGTTGATGGTGCTATGGTGCTAAGGCAGGCTAGTCCCTACCTGTCCTGGCTGGCTCTGCGCTGCACCTCAGAAGCAGCCGGCAGGTTCGGCTCCTAGGCAGGGGCGCCACGGGGCTCTGTGCACTGCCCCTGCCCCGAGCACCCGCTTCGCACTCCCATTGGCCAGGAACCAGCCAATGGGAGCTGGGGGGCGGTGCCTGCAAATGAGAGCGGTGTGAGGATCCTCCTGCCCCCACCATCCCTGCCTAGGACCCGGACTTGCTGGCTGCTTCCAGGGCATGCGCAGCACAGTGCAAGGACAGGCAAGCAGCCTGCCTTAGCCCCCTCACTGCGCCACTGACCAGGAGCATCCGAGGTAAGCCCGCTCTCAACCCCAAATCCCAACCCCCTGCCCCAACCCTGAGCCCCCCCCAACCCAGAGCACCCTCCTGCACCCCAAATCCCTCATCCCCAGCCCCACCCCAGAGCCCTCTCCCACACCCTCAACCCCTCATTTCTGGCCCCACACCGGAGCCTGCACACCCAGTTAGAGCCCTCACCCCTTCCCACACCCCAACCCCCTACCCCAGCCCTGTGAAAGTGAGTGAGGGTGGGGTAGAGTGAGCCACCGAGGGAGGGGAAATGTATTGAGTGGGGGGTGAGGCCTTGGGGAAGGGGCGGGGCCTCGGGGAAGGGGCAGGGGTAGGGTGTTCGGTTTTGTGCGACTAGAAAGTTGGCAACCCTACTTAGAGGCTGCAACCAAGCTCAGGGCCTCAGCGTGCCAGGTGCTGTACAGACCCATAGTGAGAGACAGCCCCTGCCCTACAATCTGAATAGACCACAAGTGGGAGAGTGGAGGCAATATCACCCCCCTTTCACACCAGGGGAACTGAGGCACAGAGCGGCTAAGCAACACGACCATGGTCACATTGGAGGCCTAGGGCAGAGGAGGGAGTTGAACTCCCATTTTCTGACCCCAGCTCAAGACCTGAAGCACAAGCCCATCCCCCCCCTCCCCCAGCCACCTGCTACCCCGAGAGCTGCAGCTGCAGGGACAGCCCGGGAAGGAGCCGGGGACACAGACAAGAGGCTGGGAATCTGCTAAGTGCTCTGGAGCTCACCACAGGCCCAGTCCAGATCAATAAATAATAATAATTCAGCCGGCGGGGGGGGGCAGAAGCGAGCTGTGCTTGCAGTTAGCGGGAAAGGCAGGCAAGACACATCTGGAAGTGTCCCCCCGCAGGGCCTGGTGTGACGAGCCACGGGAGTGCTGGTGGCACATGCCTGCTTGGCAGTGACCTTCCCAAAGTCAGACCCATTTCACCGGGGAACGGCGTTGGACAAGCGCGTGCTTTGCAGCAGAAGCAGAGAAGCCTGGTCTTCAGACCAGGAGAACAGGAGTCAGGACTCCTGGGTTCTGTTCCTGCCGCTGGCTCTCTGTATGCCGCATTGTTGTAGCCGAGCTGGTCCCAGATATGAGAGAGACAAGGTGGGTGAGGTAATGTCTTTCCTTGGACCAGCTTCTGTGGGTGAGAGAGAGAAGCTTTTGAGCTACACACAGCTCTTCCTCAGGTCTCTCTGAGTGACCTTGGACAAGTCCCTGTCCCGCTCTGTGCCTCAGTTTCCCAGGGTCCAGCAGCACCTACCAAAGCACACCAGGTGTGAGGATTCACATGGTCCTCTGGCATCCTGGGATGAAACAATGCCAGGATTTGCACATGGCATCACCTTGCAGTGACCTCGCACTCATCTCATCACCACATGATACCTGGAGGGACCCAGTCATCTCAGGCCCCTTGAATACCCTACGGTCTAGAACAGGGAGATCCCCCTACTGAAACTGGGAGGAGCCAGGACTGATGCCCCTAAGTCAGTGCCAGGTCAGGAATGTTTGCCCTTTGCATCACCCTGCCACTGAGAGCCCTGCAGGCCCAGGAGGGCTAAGTGAGGAGAAGCAGAGAAGGCTGGCGCTGGCTGGGTGTGGTCCTTTCCCTGACAAAGACACCCCCCCCCTTGGCAAACCAAAGCCCCAACCAAGCGGGTCACAGCAGGGCATGGACAGTCTGGATTCTGGAGAGCGGGCAGGAAAGAGACTGCCCACTGCCCACGTGGCTGTTGGTGGGGCCACAACGAAACCAAGACTGAGCGGCAGGATTGGCACCCAGAGCAAAGTCTTCCAAAGTGTGGGGGGGCCACTGGGTGTGTGCAGGGCAGGGGGGTGGCAAGGGTGGAATATGGGGGTGTGGAGCACAGTGGGAGTGGGGTTGGGTCCAGCCCGGCATAGGGATGGGGGGCGGATAGTTCAGGCCATTGTTTGGCTCAGGACCTGGCTCCAGTCTCACTGGTTATGTCGTTGGGAAGCCGGTGACCCTCAGCTGGGGCTTCCTTGTTCCAGCCCAGGAGGGAGGTGGAGGCCAGGACCATCCCCTTTGGACCGACAACCCCATACCCGCCTCCCGCCCCCTTCGCTCCCGGGCTTTATGTGCTACGACCGACTCGTGCCCATAGGTGGCAGCAGCCCACTGGCCCTGCGGCTCCGGGAGCCCCAAGTCCCGGTCTCAGCCACACAGGGACATTCTCTGGCTTTCCACGGTTCATTTGCCTTCCCTACGGCGCCCGCAGCCCAGCGCAGTGAGTCCAGCCCTGTTCGCATGCCCCGTCGCACAGCTCCCCGGCTGCCCCACCGCCCCTGGGAATCCCATCAGAGCAGCCACTGACCATGGCCCGGGGGCATCGTGCTTCTGTGCACGGCCCTTCAGAGACAACGCCTGGGTTAAGGCCACGGCTGCAGCAGAGGTTACAATTCACCATTGCCGAAAGCTGCCAGAGTGCACAGGGGGTTGTGTGCGTGGAGAGACGTGTGCGGTGGGGCATCCAGGCCAAAGGAACTGGATTTGTAAGAAGTTCATCCCCAGATCTCCAGCCCATAAAGAAGAGCCTGTGGGTTGGCTCAGCAGAGGGGGAAGGCCCCTGACAAAGGTCAAGGAGTATCCAGAGACTTGTCTGCGCTGGGGTATTTTTACCAGGCCTTCCCATTGCTGCAAGCCCTAGTGTAGAAGGGGCACCTGCTCTCAGTGCTGCGTCTGGCTAGCTCTCTGCAGGGCTGGGAGACGCAGCGCTGATGATGACCGCCCTCTGCGCTGGGGCGGAGTGACTTCCAGACACTGCAACCAGGCTGGATGGGAACCAACGATTGACACCTGCAGGCTTGTCCTCCCCGCCCCCCCAGCCAAGCCAGCCCGCCCACCCCCCCAGTTCACACCTCACCTGAAGGTAATGGTAGCCTCTGTCTTTGGCTTTTGCCTCCTGCAGTACCAAGGCTTTCTCCTGGCTGCCTCCCGAGCTGGGATATGCCTCCCGGGCTTGGCTGACTGTCATGGTGTGCCAGGCACTCCTCTTCAGCGTCTGGCCGTCCAGCGACATGGACATGCCAGCGCAGGCCAGGCACTTGCCCTCCCCCCCGCTTTTTAGACTCTTCAAGGTCAAGTCTCTGAAGGCACTTTCAGGAGCATCCACACAGTACTGGGTGCCCTGGTCCACGGCGTGCCGGCCGGACACCAGGTAGCTGCTGTCACTGTCCAGGTTGTCGTCAGAGCTCCACCAGCCCATCATCTTGGGCCGGTGCCGGGAGTCCAGCTTGCGGTCTTTGCTCTTGCTCCGCTTGCTGTGCCGGGACTGGTGGTGCTGGTGGTGATGGTGGTACCCATCCCCCCGGCCCTCCATCTTGGTGCCATTGTACTCCCGCTTGGCCGGGGCCTCCAGGGAGTGGGACTTGGCGAAGAGCTTCTGGACGGAGTGGACCAGGTGGCGAATGCGGCTGGGGCTTTCGCTGCGCTGCTCCGTGGTGCTGGCCCGCTGGTACTGCAGCGTGTGGAAGCCATCATGGTGCAGCGGCAGCTGCTTCTCAAACTGGTCCAGCAGGGTGGGGGGCAGGCGGTTGATCTTGCTGGAGGGGTGGGTGGCCGCCATGCACTCGTCGCAGGAGTCGTACTGCTGCTGTGGATGGTGCATCCTGGGGAAGGTGCTGCTGCTGCTGGCGGAGAGAGGCTCGGTCAGGCTCATCGGCCCGCCTGGGCACTCAGCGGGGCTCCGAGAGGGGCAGTAGCGGTGATCCAAAGAACAAGGCTCACTGGGGCTGAGGAGGTACGGCTGCCTGGATTCCTGGCTGTGGCGGATGTAGTCCAGGGGCTGGTCACAGTCCTCTGGGATGCAGTGACACGGGTGCCCTGTGGAGCTCTGTGATTGGCTGCGCTCCCCATGATAGCCCTTCATGGTGTCAGAACCTTGCCCGGAACTTCCTCATTGTGCCGGATGATCCCTGCGGGGTCCCCTGCGGAGACAGGACAGACACATTAGCCATCTCCCATCCCACTGGCGCCTGGGCAGGTTTCCGAGCCCTGCCTCTCTTTGTACCTTCAACCTGCCCATGCGGAGAACGGTCAGTGGCGTCTCTGTACCCACCTTTCTATGAGAGCAGACTGTATGAGCCTGCTCGTCAGCTGGTGCAAATCAGCACGGCTCCTCTGACCATCTACACCAGCCAAAGATCTGGCCCTCCGCGTCTAAAAACCCGACTGTACCTGCCAATCAAGTCTGAAAGGACGGCAAAATTATGGGTGCTGAAAAGGGAACCCCAAGTAAGGCAGGTCTGTGAGCCCAGCCCAAAGTCATGCTCACGTGCAAAGCCGGCACAGGACGGACGTTCCATTTCACACAGAAAAGATGTATTAGAATTGGAAAAGGTGCAGAGAAGGGCAACCAGAATGATTAGGGGAATAGAACAGCTTCCATATGAGGAGAGATTAAAAAGACTGGGACTGCTCAGCTTGGAAAAGAGATGACCGAGGGGGACATGAGAGAGGTCTATAAAATCAGGAATGGTGTGGAGAAAGAGAGTTATTTACCCCTTCCCGTAACACAAGAACCAGGGGTCACCCAATGAAATTAACAGACAGCAGGTTTAAAACAAATAAAAGGAAGTATTTCTTCACACAACGCACAGTCAACCTGTGGAACTCCTTGCAAGGTGATGTTGTGGAGGCCAAAAGTCTAACTGGGTTCAAAGAAGAATTAGGTAAATTTACAGAGGATAAGTCAAGATAGTCAGAGACACAACCCTGGGCGTCCCTAAGCCTCTGACTGCTAGAAGCTGGGTTGGGACAACAGCGAGATAGATCACTCGATAAATTGTCCTGTTCTGTTCATTCCCACTGAAGCACTGGAAGACAGGCCCTGGGCTAGATGGAGTAGGTCTGACCAAGTATGACGGTTCTTCTAATCTAAAGGATTTTGAGATTTCAAAATCTGGCTTCACTCCCAATCAGAACAAACCCCAAACATTTCAAAGGTCTCCACAAAATAAATTGTGTTTTTTTTTAAATGTGTTTTGGATCAATTGAAACATTTCATTGTGATTTTGATTTTGGTCAGTGTTCTACTATTCTACATACTACAACACAGAATAAAAAACGATCAAAATGAAAAGTCGTTTCAAAATGAAAAATCTAAAGGTTTCATTCCAACACTTCAAAACGGGACATTTCAACGTTGTCGGAACATTCTCCACCCCCCCAGTTTTCCTCCTAGATGAAATTTTAATCCTAAGCATTTTGATTTAATCCCAACTGCACTGGCCGGTGGAAAATGGTTCTGCGTTTTTCCAACCAGCTCTACTCACGTGGCTTATAATGTGCTGAAATAAGGAGTCGGAGGGGAGCGAGAGGGCCCACTGTGATATGAAATCTCAATCCATCCTCATTCTACCTGCAGATCTTCAATCAAGCCGTCGAAATGACACTTCTGCCGTGTTCCAGTGGAGGTTACAGAGGTATTTATAGAAGCTACCTTGAAACCTCAGGAACCTATCAGTCCATTTATCAAAACGCCTGCAGTTCCCCATTCAAGACAGGCAAACAATAAGAAGAAAGAAATTGAGCAAAGAAAGTTAAACTGTACCCAGGGCATTTTATTCAACACGAGGCTCGAACCAAACGGCCTGGCTCCTCTAACAGGCTGTCTCGTGGGCTCTGAGCCATGAACTGAACAGTCTCCCGGGAATTGATGCTGGCATTTCTCTCACATGGCTTTTTTAATGATGATTTCCTTATACATTGGTGAGGGACCGGCATGAGTGGGCACTGGTTGGGGCTATGCGACGTGCTAACCTGACTCTAAGCTGTTACCCCAGCATTGCATCCAGTTCTCAGACACACCCACGGCTGCAGGGAACAGCTGTTCCATGCCACACCCAGTGGTTACCAGTGAGAACGCTGCTTTTTCCAGTCTCTCAGAGGAGTCCTACTAGCAATCTAGGCAGCCTACAGCAATGCTGCTTTAAGCTGGGATGCTTCCATCTCTCCCACACTTACCAGGGGTGGGCCAGACCAGTACTTGTATGGGAGACCCTCATGGAAAAGCCATGGTGTTATAGGGCATGATGATGAGTCACTAGGGGGCGCTGTACCCTCTTGACTCCATATTGATTCCAATGCCCCAGCAGTCCTGCTAAAAATAATACTCCAGTCTTCTGCCCAAACCACTGCACTCCTAGAGTAGCACTACTGGAAGACGTAGTGGTGCTTTGGGTGACTCTTTTATTAGGTTTGGGTTCTGGCTGAGATGTAAAACCAAGCTCTTGACCCCATGTTGTCATTAAGGATCCCAGGGCACTTTTCCCAGCAGCAGAGGGCATTGACCCCAATGTCCTGGCCAAATTGAATCATTATAGCCTACCTCCTGCCATTCTCCTTGTAGTTCCAAGTGGATCTGGGATCTTTCTTCACTTCCTGTCCTAAACCGATGAGTAATGTTGCAGAGTGCTGTTAAACAGCTGCCACGTTCCATCCTAGAGGCAGCTGCATTTCCATGGGGTGGAAGGCAGGACCCGTAGGGATACCTTGTAAAGGGTTTGGGATGAAAGGTGTTGTGTGTATGTATTTTTATACCCTGCCTCTCAACCAGAAGGATCCCAAAGCACTTTTCAAATCACTCACAACAGTCTGTTAAATAGAACACGGCATCTGCTTAATAATAATACCCAGCTTTCATATAGCAATTTTCATCAGTAGATCTCAAAGCACTTGATCCCCAAACTATCATGATCCCCATTGTACAGATGAGGAAACTGAGGCACGGGGGGGGGGACTAATTTATGCAAGGTGACCCAGCAGGCCAGTGGCAGAGACAGGGATAGAACTCAGGTCTGAATGCCAAGGCAGCGCTCTAGCCACTAGGCAATACTGCCTCCCTATAGTACACGCCCTATAGTTTAGGCATGTGCAGTTTCTTGAGAGGCAGCATGGGCTGGAGGGTTGGAAATCCACAGCCCCCTCCCCCCATTCTAATGCTGGACTTGGGCAAGACTCACCACCTCTCTGCCTCAGTTTCCCCATCTCGTCTTGAGAACAGTAATGCTCCTCCACAGGAGTTAATGGAGATCTAGTGCTCCGAACGTAGACAGTGCTCTATACGCTAAGTATCATTAGGAGCAGGGGTGGAGAATACCTCTTACAAGGGGAGTTTAAGGAAGCAGAATGCAATTACCCCCATTGGAATCTGGGCCGGGCATAAGCTTACGTTAACCCTATCATTGCATGGGATCTTTAATGACCACAAGCAGAGAGAGTTTGATTTTGTGTCCCATTCCCCACCTATACCAAACCAGGGTTCTGTGCTCAAACGGATCCTACTGACCCAGCAGTGCTTGGAGGGCTCCCATCCAAATACCAACCCAGCCTGAAACGACTCCGCCAATAGTTACTCAACCAGATGGGAAAGAAAGCCCAGTGCAAGATGGAGTAGTGGGGCTAGCTACCGCCAGCAAAGTAGAAGGGGAGGCAGAAATTTCCCAAAGCTGTAAAACTATGAAGAAATATGGTCTTATGGGTCAGTCACTGAACTGGGTTTCAGTCCTCAGTTCTGCTACAGCTCCCTGGACAAGTCACTTCATCTCTCTGCACTCATGAGTCTTGTGAATGGCACCCAAGCGCTGCCGGGGTAGGGGAGGGGTATTTTTCTTCACCCTGAAATATTTCCCGGTAGCAATTGAGGGAGGGGAACTGGCTTAGTCAAACTTGCCAGCCTCATTGCTTCTTTTCTCCCCTTCACGCTTTTTTAATGATGAGTTCTAGCAGCTCATGAAAAAATAAAAGCGCCATCTCCAGAGACACAAGAAACAAGGTCACCTTCTTCCCCTAGCAGGTCGTTCAGGGCTTGGTTTGTGTGGGCGCCTATAGAACACAAATCATTGTTGAATTATTAATAAACATTAAACCACCCATATTAAAGGGGAAGGAAAGCCACATGGCAACACGTCTTCTCGGCAGACAGACAGACAGACACCAGCCTCCCCCGGCGTGGGCTGGACAGCTGAACTGCAGTGGCAATAGCTTATGACTACGCCGCTCGACAGCTCCGAGTGCCTGGTGCCACCATAAAGCACGAGTCGGACAAATCAATTCAGATGCCACAAGAACATTTTTTTACAATGGCTTTTGAAAGCTGCCAGAAGTGTCTTGACTCAGCTGTTCTGCGGGGCTATAAAAGTCAAATGCAAAGTGCCCCGTACCCAGGTCTGCTGATGGTCTTCAGTGCTGACCCACAACCCCACCTGTTATTCCAGTCCAGAGCTCCCCCCACACAGCTCTGCCAATGGCCCTCAATCCTCACCCACTTCACCCCCTGCTGTTTCAGCCCTGAACCCCCACACACACACTCTGCCAATGCCCCTTCACCCTGACCTGCAACTCTTCTTGCTATTCCAGCCTTGGCCTCCCCATACACCTCTGCCAACACCCATTAATCCGGCAAAGTCCCGTTCTCTATCGGCTCCGTCTGCTCCCTGTCCTAACAGCAGCTAACCAGAGACTGAACGCTACAAGGAGCAAGTAGGACAGGCCCAGTCTGACCACTACACCTGCTTAAATTAAATGAGATATCCCATCTCCTAGAATTGGAAGGGACCTTGAAAGGTCATCAAGTCCAGCCCCCTGCCTTCACTAGCAGGACCAAGTACTGATTTTGCCCCAGATCTCTAAGTGGCCCCCTCAAAGATTGAACTCACAACCCTGGGTTTAGCTGGCCAATGCTCAAACCACTGAGCTATCCCTCCCCCCACTCACTCATTTGACTTGTTAATATGAAGAGCTTCTGAGTGAGATGTTAAAAGCCATTAATTTCAAAGGGGACCAGCTCTGCCTATGAGCCTAGTTGCTGAGCTGAGGAGCCAAAGAGGTCTTGGGGCATCCAAGGTTGAAACACCGACCCTGGGACCCTCACCAGTGCGGCTGGCTCGGAGGCGAGACATTCATGCTTCTGAAAGGAGACTCACAAATTAGAGAGGGTTCAGAAAAGAGCTAAGAGAAACCCTGCCTCCCGCGAGAGACGTGAGAAGCGCCATCTCTTTAGTGTGTGCAAGAGAAGGGTTAAGAGGTGACTTGATCACAGTCTACAAGTTCCTAGATCTCTGATAGCAGCTGGCTCTTTAAGTTAGCAGCAAAAGGCAGAATGAGACCCAGCGGCCAAAAGCAGAAGCCAGAGAAATCCAGCCTAGAAGTAAGACTGAGGGCTAATTAGCCACTGGACCAACTTCCCAAGGGACGTGGCCGAGCCTCGGTCACTTGAAGTCTTTAAATCCAGCGATATGCCGTTGCTCCACCAACACTGCAGACTTGATGCACGAATTACTGGGTGAGGTTCTGTGGCTTGGGTCAGACAGGAGGTCAGCCTACATGCTCAGAATGGTCCCTTCGGGCTTGAAAATCTATACCTCTACGAACTGGAGCTGCAGGGAGATAGCACAGGGAAGACGCTTAAAACAGCTGACAACAAGGAAAATGCAGGAGGAGGCATTTAAAAGCTAAGCAGCAATGTTGAGGGAATGAGGTGAACCCAGAATATCTGCCAGCCCCCCACATTTTGGGTCCAGGTTCTCCCTTTGAAGGTGCTGAGAGAGAGAGCAGCTCTGCATTGGAGAGTGAGAGATTCAGGTGGTCTCCTTCCATCACGCGGCAACAGCCTGCATCCCAGACACTGTGAAAACCCACAATGGGGTCTGCATGGGGGATTGCGTGTGTATTTTTTACCTCATTAGAACCCGTCAGAGGGCTGGCTTTGTTATGACTATAAATGAGGAAATTACTTATTCTCCAGCATAGCTTGGCTAATTAACAGGCGTCATTAGCACTCTTGTTAGCATATTTAGCGAGGGCGCCTAGGGCAACCTGTCTTCAAATCATATGTTAGGAAAGGTAGACTGTACTTGAGACAAAGGTAATTGCAAAAGAGGTGGCTTTTCCTAGAGAGAGAAGGGGAGGATTGGAAGCCGGTGTCTTCCCTTGTTAGCTCAGCTGCAGCCACCTTCCTCAGCCGTTTAGATCCCGTTGGCGGTAACTTGTGGTGGGAGTTGAGTCTGATGCAGATCAAGGGCGTAACATGAAGGGAGGAGCCCGGTCATATTGCAGTTGTTTACAGAGATTCAGAGCCATGCTGTGGTTCTGAGCCAGGTGGGGCTTGACACCAGGGGTGGGCAAATGGAATCAGAAAACTAATTCCTGATCTTCAGGCAAAATAAAGAGGAGGGATCCTCAGCTGATGCAAATCATCCCAGGCCCACTACCACCACAGCTATTTACACCCGCTGAGGGTCTGGCCCAACATGAGGTGGGACAGAGGTGCATGGGCAGAGCTGTATGTGGACAGCCCAGGGCTGGGTTTGCAGGGAGGGCTGCAGATCAGGAGTGAGGTGCATGGGCAGAGCTGCGTGCTCACGTGCCCAGGCTATGCAAAGCTACGTCGCTCACTTTCCCAAGTGCTGAATTTTCTCTTTGAACGACTCCCCAGTTCACACGACTTCTCCGGCCAGGGATTCACTACAGGACCCAGCTCTGCCTTCGGCCTCTGGGAGAAACTGCCATTGCCATGAGGAGGCCTGGCAGAACAAGGGGAGGGCTGCGGGTGCGATGCCAGGAGAGGGACGCTCATGGCTCAAAACTGCCCTGGGATCTCTCTAACCCCCGGCAACTGGGAGTGAGGTCTCTTGCTGACAGGGGGTGACAGAACAGGCCTCCAGAGGGACAGGACCACAAGCAGCACAGGAGGCTGAGAATGAAACAGCCTGGGAACATGGCTCCTCTAATAAGCTTTCCCACTCGCCTTTCCTCCATCCTCCAGGCTGGATCATTGGGTCCTGCTTCCCTCCCTCCCAATCCGACTCCTGCTCTAATGAGGCTCCCTAATTGCTCCATCTGACGCTCCCGAGCTGCCGCCTGTTAAAAGAAAAGGCAGCTGTCCTCCCAGGGAGCTATCTCACGGCAGGCCTCCTCGCACACCCACTCCCGAGCCGCCCCTCGGAGGTCGCCAGGGGTTCCGAGAGGAGGATCGGGCCCGGAGGACTCCCACAGACGTGGTGTAAAGCGAGAGGAGAATCAGGCCCATCCTCTTGCCTTAATGAATCCTAGTTCTTTATTTATTAAAACGGCGGCTGCTTCCAACAACCTCCACCCGGCGTGCGCGAGCAGCGAGGGCGCGCCGTACCGCAGGGAAGGAGCATGCCATGAAAAGCAGACACTACGCAGCAAGGCTTCGAGCCGTAGTGAGCGTGGAGGGGCACGAGGGTGCCTGGGCTAGGCAGGGGAGCGCGTTGTGCTAGCCGACAGGCAATCACAGGATGGATTTCACTGCTGCTGCGAGACCCTCAGAGGGGACGTCTCCAGTGGGGGGTGAGTCCCCAGCCCGCCCCCCTGGACTGCCCACTCCCCGCTGCCGTGACGACGCACCCAGAGAATGAAAGGCTCCTGCCTGGATGGGGCTCAGAGGGACTCCGGATGCAACCCCTGGAATAAGGGCCTCCAAACCAGTTCCCAGATGGGGACTCTGCTCCGAGCACCTGAGCCTTTTCCCCAGTGGTGCTAGCTTCAGAGCTGCGCGTTGAACGGCCCACTCGGCGGAAACGTGAGCCACGTCGTCCAAAGGCCACCAGGCGAGCAGGGTTTCCCGACTGCCCCAGTCTGGCCTCCTCCACCTCGGGGAGCAGGGCCGGACTTTCAGCCTGGGCTCTGGAGATGGAATTCCTCGCACTCCTCCAGGCCGGGGCTGGACCTGTTCTGTAAACAGGAAGAAGGCTCCAATCACTGGTGCTGCCCTCTAGGACCACTCATGTCCCTTCCGTACGGATTGACGCCGCTTTCCAGGGTTAGGGGAGGAGGAGGAGCAGTGAAGCATCCCAGCCTAGTGGTTAGAGCCGGAAACTGGAAGCCAGGATACCTGCGTTCTTCTAGTCCTTTCTCTGTGTGAGGAAAGTCACGGACTCACTCCAGTTTAGCAGCTTGTAGAATGAGGATAATATCAATCAGCAACCCAGGTGCCTTTCCCGAGTACTAAACTCAGGTGGGAAATGTTGGAATTTAAGGGTCCGTCAGCAGGGGAGACTCCTATCGCCAACATTTATCACAAAACATGAGGTTTCCATTAAAACAAACTGCTGCCCTCTGCTGGATGGAATCACAACTGTTCCCGCGTGCATCATAAGCCCTGTACTGCCAACAACTAATGGAGATTCTCCGTGAGCTCAAGTAGTCAGGGCCTGTCCTTTTGGAGCAGAGTAGATAGCCAGTGTGTGCAGCACAGGGGCAGTGGTTAGGTCTTTGGGGCAGTGATCAGCTTGGGGGTGAAAATCCGATTGAGACAGGAGGGGGAGCTCTCACGGAGGAGAAGAGCTGGTGGGGTGTCCTCCAATCCAGGGCAAGGAAGGGGAGCTCCTCTCTGCTTTTAGCAAAGGCATGGTCATTCTGTTCTGTGTTTGTACAGGGCCTAGCACCGTGGGACCCCGCTGCACAGCCAGGTGTTATTGCAATCTGGATAATGACTGAGACTAGGAAGCTGGGCTCCCCTCACACTCACTGAAGAATCAGGCCACCGATCTATTGTGATGTCCGGCAGTGCCCTGGCTGAGCTGGGGGTATGGGGCAGTAGGTAGCCAAGGTTGGGGGGAGCAGAAGTATAATCTCCTAGCGCTAAAGGAAGCAAGCAAATCGCTTTAAATATCGCAAACATGTCGGTAAGAATGAGTCAAAATAGCAGAGGAGCCGGTTATTATGCACCGCGCGGGCTTTTGTGCCGGGGAATTAGTTGGATTAAACAAAGCAAGGCCCGGCCTTTGCGAGACAGCTCTGTAATTTTCTCATAAAGAGCTGCCAGCGGCAGGGAAAAGGAGCCCGGAGCGAGAACATTCGCCCAGCCTGTAATGAATCCAGGCAGCCGGTGGGCGGGGGGAAGCAGCCGGCACCCTTACCCTCATGGGGACTGCGGAGGGAGAGGGAGCAGCACGGGCCGCTGGGGTCCCCCCACCCCGACCCTGCCACAGTTGGAAGGGGTCATGGGGTTCGGCTGCCCTGGGGGACGGGGCAGCTTTGGGACTTGAGGGGACAAAGGGAGGAGCTTGGAGTGATGGGGCCGATTCCTCAGTGCTCTGAGCGTGATGGCCACCGTCTTTCATTCACCCAGAATGATGCAGGCTGGGTTAATGGAGTTGAGGGGAGGCTTTGCAAGGCTGATTATAGCTGGCTATGCCCCCTTGCAGCTCCCTACACACCCCAGCCCCCAACCGAATCTCCCTCGCCCCAGCCCAAAGCCTGGGGAACCCACTCCCTGGGGAGGGAGACCAGAATCACCCTCACAGCTGTAGCGGGCAGGGTCCGATGCCAGCAGAGGCGGGCGTGCCAGGGTGACACTCAGCGAGTGTGGGTTTTGGATACGAAGTTTGATCCAACCCCAGTTTTCAGACAGGCCCTGCTCAGGGGCAGGAACACAGACCCCAGAGAACAGGCCGTTTCCCTCCCGCCAGCAGGGGAATCGGGAGCGGAGCCGTGCCAGGGGGACGCGGGAGAATCGGGCCCCTGCGCTGCACCTTCGCGGGGTGGGGGAAGAGAAGGGTCATTTCAAGGACTAGTGCTCTGAGCCGAGCCCGGCCCTGCTCATGGGACGTCGCTGAGGAGAGCACTCAGGCGCTGGTAAGGTGAGGATCAGGTTCCCGCCCGGCAGCGCAGCCGCTGCCTCCCATGACAATCTTTCCTGCCCCCGCTCCTCAGTCAAGCCCAGCCCTGCCTCTCAACACTCACCACCACTCTCATCCCTCCAGGCACGGGTGCCATACGGAGCCTGCCACTGATGGGGATGGAGAGCAGCTGCATTCAGACAGCCTAGCAGGGAACGAGAAACCCAGCTCCAAGCGGGACGGTGGCATAAGCCAAGGAGAGACCCGGCCTGAGCTGAGCGCCCTGGAGAGCTGCATATAAATCTGCCGGGGGCGTGGGGATGTCTCATTGCGCTTCTCTGGGACAGAGGAGCAGCCCGGATGGATGATGTGAGAGTGCCTGGGAGATCCATGCGGGCAGAGCTAAAAAAGGAAGTGAGGAGGGGACCCCAGTGACACAACCAGCCCTCCTGGGCTAGTAACTGGAGCTTGGGTACGTCATCTGAGTCGTAGAAGGGTAGGGCTGGAAGGAATGTCCAGAGATTGGGATCAGCCTTGCAAACTGAGGTGCTTTTCTGAACCCCTTCACATATGCAGTGCAGGCCTAGAAGCCTCACAAAATCAGCTCATCACAGACACCGGCTTATTCTGCACATGGCATTTCCAGAGTAGCACAGCCCACGACCCAGGAGGCTGTAGGTTCTAATCCCAGCTCTGCTGCTAACCCCCTTTGTTGAGTAGATCACTCATCTACCCTAGTTTTGTAATGTCTAAAAGAGGGGGACGCCTTGTTTCTTGCCACCTCTCCCACGAGCGCTGTTATGAGGCTTGGCTACTGAGTGCTAACCAGATTTAGGCCAGAGGCAAGGGGAAGAAATAAACAAAATTTTCTGAAGCTCGAAAGGGTAATTTCAGGGTTGGGTTGGAGAAAGGTCCCGGCCAATTGCTTCACCCTCCGGAATCCAGGAACATTGTCAGTGCCTGTGGTTCACTGAGCAGACTAGGTCTCCTCTCACCTGTGCCTTACGCCGCGCTGACACTCTAGCTAAGTGCTGATGAGATGCTCACTCAGCATTTCCTTGACTCTGAACAGGGTCCCGCTCAGGTCACCATCTGAGAGCCTGCTTGAGAGGCAGCGTCTGCGTTTGTTGCCCCGTGCCATGCCGGGGGGAACTAGGTGTGAGCACAACCCCAGCTGTCAGGTCTTGTAACCTTGTCCTCCAGCTCATCACGGAACAGATCTAGGTCAGTTCACTTGAAAGGTTTTGAAGAGGCAGCAAGAAGGGCTGCCTCCGCACAGAGATCACGAGGGAAGGACGTCCCACACACAAGCCAGCCCTCCAGGGACTAGGGTGGGACCTCGGCCCTCCCCCACTGGCACATTTTAACTCAAGATTGGAAGTTTTTCTAGAAGAAATTCTCTGGTTCAAGCAGGAATCAGTTCAGGGCAGGTCTTGGGCCTGTGCTATCTAGATCAGACTGTATGACCACAATGATCCTGCTTGCCTTAGAATCCATGAATCCAGAGGGGTGGAAGACAGAGCAAGGATGACGCCTTTGTCAATAGCCTCCAGGAAAGTTCATGGGTTTCGGGCAAATTACCACCCTGCTCAGCCCACCTGAAAGGGAATCGAGCAGAAGGGAGGGGAGTTGGCGCCAGGAGGAGTATGGGGTGGAGGGCTGCTGGGTTAGGCCTGCTTAATCATAGACTTTAAGGTCAGAAGGGACCATTATGATCGTCTAGTCTGACCTCCTGCACAACTCAGGTCATCCAGATCTTCCTGTATGATATCCCGGTCCTTCTCTGTATTGGCAATACCTCCCAGCTTTGTGTCATCCGCAAACTTTATTAGCACATTCCCACTTTTTGTGCCAAGGTCAGTAATAATGCTCATTTGTCTAGACATTATAGGAGGATATAAACGTCTGGCCATTGTCAGAGACAGGCGAGTGGATTAGAAGAAGCAACGGGCTGGGTTGGTCAAGCGATTCTAACCTTCCTAGCTGAGGAAAAGATCCAAACCTCAAACCTAAGGAGAGCAGATGGGGATGGGAGAAACCAGTGCAGAGGGATAGTACAAAGATTCCAAAGGCGGAATGACGTGGAAAGGAGAAGTGGGGACCAGGCTGAAATTCACTCCTCAGTAAATGGTTCCAGCCAACAGACTGGAAATGGATGTTACTAAAGCAGGATCTTGGTTTGTCAGTTGTTGATAAGAATGGAATTTGTTACAATAAACTACAACAACAACAAACAGAAGAAAAAGGAAAAAAATACGTCTTAATATTGTGCCATTTACCACCAGGGTAATTACCACCATTGGGAGCCTGACGCCCACACAATTATGTGCTAGGATAAACTGGAAGAGCGTAATTACCATTACAAATAACTCACTTTTTGCCTTTATTGCATCTTATGTCAGGAGAAGCTCCCATCAGCAATTCCCCCACCACAAAGTTAGTTGTGTACTTTTGCTTCTCCTGCATCTTTTCCCCATCGGAGCGGGTAAGGCAGAATGCAAACTGGGACTCGTAACCACAGGGCACTGGGACTTGGGCAGGCAAATATATGGCCCATAAGCCAAAAGTGGATAACTTTAATTTCCCTGGGGGGCCACAGACCTTATGGCGCTATGCAGGGGGGATTCTGTTCTTCACAAGCGACTTGGCTAGATTGCTCTGCCTAGCGACGTGTGCTGAGATAGCGACCGCCTGGTGTGCAATTGGACGTCTACCATGGGATGCAATGGGGCAGGGAGGGGGAAAGAGAGCAATGAAGGAACAGCACAGATTTCAAGTGGATAATGGGCTTGGAATCAAGGCTCATGGCAAAGTTTGGTTAACTTGTTTTCCTCCACTGCTTTTCATTTACAGCACATCTCCCTGGGACCAGACGAGCCAGACACCAGGGCAGAGCTCCAGACTCCTGTGAGGGTGGGGTTCTGCTCCATCCAGAACTATCAGAAGTGTCAAGAGAAAAATCAAATTTCCAGCCCAGCTTCACACTCTGGAAAGTTTGGAGCGTGGCTCAATTCCCTTCCTGGTTACAGCTGGGATCCGGGTTTGGGCTGGGGGGTCAGAATCGCAGCCAAGCTTCCAAATCTCATCGGTTTGTCTCAGCAGTGCCTGGTTGACGCGCTCCTGCTTCCCCAGAGAGTCTATGTGGGTTGGAGATAAAAGCAGCAGTGACACCAGCTCCAGGGAACAGCGCAAAAGGATGCACAGCTCCGCACGGGTGTAGCATGTTGGCAAAGCATGTGCCGTGTCTCACTAACAGCGGCTGTTCCATTGGAGGGTAACAACCAACTACTGCTACCAGCTAATGAAATTACTGCTTTAACTCAAGAGTTGGAGGCGCCAGGTTCAATTACACCTTCTTACCCTTATTATCCAGGCAGCCAGGGGCTGGGAAGCCAACGCAACAGGCAGCAAGGCCCAGCCTCCGAAGAACCATACAAAGCGTTTTTGCATGTCCTGTAACTACTGTTTGCAGGAAGCGTAGAGTGGTCAGTTGGCTGAGTAATGGGGACAAGCTGCTGCTGCTGAGAGGCTCTTCCAGGGGCGTTTCCAGAGAAGTTCATCTGCAGAAGCTTCCCATAGATTTATTGCCCTTCGAGAGGGGGGGCTGGAGAAGCAGTTGCTCTGGGAGCAGAGGGGGGCACTGACCAACTCTGGTGGCTCTGCAGAACACACTTCAGAGACAAGCAGCACAGGATCATTTCCCTGCATTTCTACAGATGGGAGAAACGGAGACGCAGGGGCGGTGTGACTGGCCCAACGACAGACACCGAGTCGGCGGCGGAGCTGGCAGTCCTGGCTCCCAGTTTCCTGCTCTAACCACTAGACCCCAGTCCCTTGGCACATGAGCTGGGGTGGGCATTCGTAGCCCTATCCCCGCTTCGGTGCAGCCCTCAGCCCCTCAGGAGCATGCCAGGGCGAGGGGGTGGGGCTGGAGCACTCTGGCAAGTCTGGTAAATGACAGCAGTCTCCCAGACTGCCCGGATTTACGCCCCTCCAGCCTTGGAACCGCTCAGCAGCTGCGAGGCACAAAGACACCTCCCTGGGCTGTCTCGGCGCGGCTGCTAGCCCGGGGCTCCTCGCTGCCTTGTCTGTGCGTTGGCGGTGGCAGACACCTGCCCAGCAGCCCCACAAATGCGGTGGGAATTCAGCGCCTCTCTTTGGAGGCAGGACAGGTGCAAACTTCTCCGCAAAGCCTCTGCAATGGGGCTCAGCCCTGGCCAGCTCGGTTTCCATTCAGTCCTTGGCCCCTCTTTCGAGGTTCCCAGCTAGTGACGGGCCCAGGGGTGGTTGTGTGGGGCAGGTTCCCAAAGCGGACCGGGCTCCCACACAAGCAGACAGCCATCATGGGTTCAATTTCAAACCCGACCCCCGGTTATTTTATCTGAATCAGTTTATGGGCCTTAAATTGCCACACAGCTGCAAGTCGCCTTTGATTCAAGTGTTTAAGCACAGCCTAGCCAGGACACCTGGGTTCTATTTTCAGCTGTGGCAGGGGTTTGGTCCAGAAATGAGAGCAGGGTGCTAGGAGCCAAGGCTCCTGGATTTTTTCCCAGCTCTGACACGGTCTGTGAGACCCAGAAACTCAGAGTCTAGGCCAAGCTGACCCTAAGCCACCCCAGCCTGTGTGGCTGGCGTCTCATCCTCACAGGCCCCCGTCCCAGAGACGGGAAATGCAGGGCTGGCTCCTCCTATCTTCCAAGGAAGGTTTCCACAGGGCCCTAACCCTGCCCGCAATTGTCCATCGCCCCTTCGCTCCCCGCCATCCTTTCCAAACACAGGGGGCCCAGTCACTGCAGTATCTCAGACTGAGTAGCCAAATCAACAGGGAGCTCAGTGGAGGATTTATGACCCAGGCCTTAAGTAGCAAAGTGAATCAACAAGGAAGCTCTAAGAGAACTTGAGAATTTGCTGCTGGGAGGGGGCGCTGGCAAGGCAGGACTCCTGGGTTCGGTTCCTGGCTCTGCCACGGTCTCCCTGGGCAAGTCACATCCCTGCTCTGTGCCTCCGTTTCACCGGGTCGAGGCGAGGAGAAACAAGTGCCAGGCCTGCTGTGGCCCTGCCCAGAGCTTTCCCTCACCCAGCAGCAGCACAAGATTCTTCCCATCCCCGCCCGCCCATCTTCAGCACATGCCCAGTAAACGCTTCCACTTCGTCCCTGGCCCATGAAGCTCCATCCCTCCCCCGGCACACCCGTCCTCTCCTGCCCCCGAGGAACCAATACAACCGTGAGACACCAGCAGGGCTCGGTGAGGCGAGAGGAAAAACAGTGTCAAACTCCATTAGAGACTCGCCTTGGGGAGGGGATTTGTCCTCTGCATGGTCCGGAGGCCCCTGGATTGAAAGGCAAGCAAGCCAGGAGGCCTCGGCGTCACCGTCAGCCAATCACCAAGCCCAGCGCTCGTTGGCGGAATTAGAATAATCGGAGGGGAAGATTGAAAGACACACAATGGCTGAAAGGAGCTTTGAGGGGAAGGAGGGAGCTGGCAGAAGGAGAGCCCCAGGCCGTGGGCAGGGAGAGCAAGAGGGGATGAGGGCGGGAGGGGACAGACTGTAAGGGGCCGTGTGCATTGTGGGCGTGGGGAGATGGCAGTGCAATCTTCTTTCCCTTGGCCTGCTGTCTCGATTGCTCCCTAAACTGGAAAGGCCCCAGGTCCCTTCCTCAGAGCCTCCAGCAATGGCCAGTGGTGGAGGCGAGCAAAAGGCTGGCCCATCCGTAGGAATGCGGCAGCATCTGTGGCCTTTTGACCAGGTCTGTGGGACTTTTTACCATTGCAGCCCAGGTCCCCCCACAACTTCCCCACCCCGGCACCAAAGCCAGAGGCCAGATTTTCCAAAGCGCCCACGTTTCTTTTCCAGTCAGTCTCCAACCTTGCCAGTTTCTTGCCAAAGTCTCCTTGGCCGCAGAGGCCCAGGGCTGAGTTCATTGCGGCTGAGGGCAGGGTAATGACACCTAGCTCTTCCATAGCGCTTTTCATCAGGAGATCCTAGAGTGTAACACCGGGAGTTCAGGGGATTGCCTGCACCTTCTGCATCTGCATCTCTGCTGCACCTTGGCCGTCGCTGCACTAACCCCCTGCCCATAGGCCAGCACTGCATAAAATCACCGCTCAGGGGCCTGATGGGAGCCCTGTAAACCCAGATGGCACCACTCAGGTTCTGACCCCACTAAAGGTCCCAAAGCAGCGTTAACAAGAATTGAGTGTCCACCCTGTGTCCTGGACCAACTCCAACTCAGCTAATCAGCAACTTCCTCCTCCGTTCCCTAGGAATAGGGTACCCTCCTTCACTCCCCAGCCTAACCCACAGTGGGGGGGCTTCGTTGTTACAAGTTACGCAGGAAGCCAGTTGTGCTGAAATGTACCGTTAAACATCTGCCAAGTTCCCCCCCAGAGACAGCTGCATTTCAGTGGTAGGGGAAGAGCCCTTATACAAACACCTGACCTACTTCAGAGGGTAGTGAGGCTTTGTGAGCTAATGCTGGCAAAGTGCAGAGCCCTTGGGTGCCGGGGAGATAGGCATGTAGAGAGGATCAATACTACAAGCGCTTTTACTGATTTGTGACGCATCTGTGTTCTCATTCGCCTTTTCATTCCCTCCCCACCCCAACCCTTATCAGCAAACCCCCTGCTGGTGATCTCCACTCACACACATGCCCGCACAGCCCCTAAAACGTCTCCTGCTGTCTGTTCTCTGCTATGCTTTGCACTTCTATCCGAGAGCATTTCTGACCTCAGGGGTCAATACCACACTTGGCTCTCCACACTAACCACTTCTCAGCCCTGGCATTTGGCCGGAGCATTTTCAATGAGCTCATCTGAACGGTCTGCTCTGGCCCCCTCTCCAGCGGGCAGGCCCCAGAGTGGGCCCAAGGAGAAGAGTTGCAGAGAAGGAAAACGGCTCCCGTCTCACTTACCCCCCAGCTCTTAGCCGGCTCGTAGCCTCATGGTCCCAGACGTCTCGGTCACTCGCTTCCAGGGAGATTCCTCCCACGGGAGCCAAGGTGCCACCATTCTGGAGGGACGGCGGGCAGGGACAGCATGAGAAGTGCAGGGAATGGAGTGGGGGCGCTTTCCTCGGGGAGGGCTTGTCCCGGAAGCCAAAGCAACCTGACTCCTGAGCACATAGCAAAGACAGGCGCAAGCCCACGTGCGCCGACACACACAAGAGGAAGGGAAAAGCCACCCCTCCTCCCCGGCAGGCAACGCAGAGCTAGCTGGCCAGGGCTGACAGCTGGGCTTGGAACCTAGCAGGCATCCTCATGGGGAAGGAGGGACAGACGCCCAGGGACAAGGCCACGGAGCTTCCTGCTGAGTTTGCTGGGGGAGAGAACTGCCCCTGTGCTGAGCTTGCAGGGGGTGACAGGCTATTTTGAAGCCGGGGGGGTGGGGGCTTTCACAAAGGGCCCCCTGCCCCAGCTGTCTGAATCCAAGTCATACGGAGCCCTACCCAAAAGGATACACAGTGGGAAGCCCCTATAGAGCCTCATGGGGTTTTTCTATATTTATACGGCCTATTGGAGGCACTGGTGCTGGAGCCTAACGGAGCATGACAGGGAGAGTTTTCCTTCCATGGGCACATGCCACCATCCCCCCCGCCCCACTTCGGGATCCCGCCACCCCACCCTGCAGGCATGAACAGCCCCCGAATGCCAACGCAGAGCTCGCGGGGACTTTACACACCCAAACTGCAAATCAGCCCCTCGGTCGCTAGGCCGCAAGCACCCTTCTCCTCAGCACTAACCTGAGCTGCCCTCAGACTCCCATGGCCACAGCGCTGCCTCTCTCCCACTCGGTAATCGCACTGCGCCAGGCTGACCTACCGATTAACAGTGACCCAAAACCTTAGCAGAACGGCCTTCTCTACAGCAGCCCTTAGAAGCCTGGCCTTCCTTCTTGGTCCCCTAATGAGCCTGGCTTCCCGAAGGAGCTGTCCTTGGTGCTGAACATAGCACGACACTCCAGCCATTATCTGTGAGGCCATCCGCTCAGATCCCCTCTGTCCCCTTTAACAGCCCCGCAGAGTTAGGAGGCAGCATGGCCTTGTTGTCTGCAGGCCCAGCTAGGCACCAGAAACTTCTGGGTTCCAGCCCTGGGTCTACCACATGTTCCTTGGACAAGTCACCATGCCTCAACTTCCTCCCCTGCAAGACGTCGGTAATACGGCTGATTTAGCTCGAAGGGCCTGTTCTGAAGATTAGCCAGTTTTTATGAGGTGCTCTGTGATTAAAAAGACTAAGTATTAGTGTGAAGAATTTCAACATGTGGAGCCACATTCTAAGCTGGTGGAAATCCCGCCCCGTTCCATTGACTTCCCTGGGGCTACACGGATCGACACTGGCAGAGAATGCGGCCTGGGGGATTATTTTTAACCCATTATAATTTAACAGCTGATGCTGTTTGCTGCTGTGGCCCTTTTCCCCCTAACACTTCTGTAATGTATAAACAAGTTGAAGTTTATTGGACAGATCCATTTCTGCCCATTACAGAAAGGACAATTGGTTACAGCTGGATAGAAAATTCATTTCAGAATCAGAGGGACCAGATTTTCAGTTGGAGTGCAACTATCCTGATGTCCAGCAGCTGAGAACAGGCCCAGGGAAGTTGGCTACGCTTGCGTTTGTATATTTTAAGGCAGTGCCTAACAGGGTTTTAAAAAGGCCATTTTAGACACAGCTCAAACTTTACGCGTGAGGGGAGAGAGATTTTGAAAAAACTTTATTAAAAATAATACCCAGCTGGTATAGAGCACTTTTCATCTGTAGCTCTCAAAGTGCTTCACAATCTGCATGCATTTCCTTCTCCACACCCCTGTGAGGGAGGGAAATGGCGTTATCCCCATTTTACACACGGGGAAACTGAGGCTAAGAGACTGTGGTAGAGCAGGCAATTGGACCTGGCTCGCCCAAGTCTTAGTCTAGTGCCATAACCATTAGACAAGCCTGCCTCATCAAGACACACGTCACCTAACAAGGGAGTTATTTCAGGCTCTGGAGCAGTTATGGCCGGATTTTTTATAAAGGAACGGCCGCTGATGGCAGGCGGAGGGGTGCCACTGCAGCGTGAGAAGTGTTGTTATGCTCAAAGCGGTAATGAGCTATATTTCAAAACCACTGATGGCTCGGTAAGGCTTTCTATTGAGTTCAAGGGGCGGCAGACTGCTGGAGTCTAACAGTGCTGAGTGCATTGGCCCTGATCCACCATGCAGTTAACGGTGAGCGTGCAAGCTCCTATTTGAGTCAATGGAACTAGTCACATGGTTCAACCTCAGCACGTGCTTCGGTGCTTTGCTGAATCAGGATCCAAGTGACACCTATGTGAGAAAGGCCCCATCTCATTCCACGTGCCCCATCTTTCCAGCTACTTCAACTTGCCCTAAGCTCCCTGCCCATTCTTCAAGTCATCTCTGCTTACCATAGCAACAAAAGTGAGCTTTCACAGCCCTATGCCCCGAAGAGACAATGCACAGCTATGGGAGACCATGCCAAAGTCCATTCTGTCTTGCGAACGTCAAAGGAGTTCCCACTGTGGGATCTTTATGGCTGGTGATGAAAGAGACAGAACAAACTCACAGCTTCAATTCCCAATACTGGCTTAACGCTATAGCCGCAGCAGGCGGAAAGACCATTTTTCTACTCATGAACTGAGCAAATTTGATCTACAATCATCAGAAGAAAATAAATATGGAATCCCACCAGGTCATTTTGACTGCACTTTTAATCTGCTTACTTTTTTTTTATAATGAGTCATAAGTGAAAAGAATTATTGGAAGCAAATATTTTAATTTATTACCTGTTACAGTGGTATTTTATTAGACGGTGTATTAGTAAAATTTACTCAGTCTAAACAAACCTGAGTTTAGTAAAGAATCACCCAATTTAGTACATCATTTTATATGGTGTAATTATTTTCTTAAAACTTGAATTAGCTGAAAGCAGGTCATGGATATTTCATTAGTCCTTTCGCACAGGAAAGCAATCGTGTAATTAGTTAGAAATTTGTCATTCCCGTAAGTAATTACTTTACAAACAAATGTGTAAAATACTGCACCAATGTATTGCTGTGGAGGACGGGGAATTACAAGAGATTCAAAGCCCACTGAAGTCAATGGAAAGAACCCCACTGGTTTCAGTGAGTTGTGGATCAGGCTCTCATGTAGGGGATTTCCCCCTTAAAATACATTTGCTTGCAGTGGAAGGAAAGGTCCAAAATCCCCCTCTTCCCCAGCTATTCCTGCAAATCACTGATATGGCGACAATCGTGATAGTCGGACATTTGAATAAGGCATGTGCCACTCAACCTCCCAGCACAGGGCTGGGAGGCAGGTGCCAGGGTTCCTGCCACCGAAGGAACTGAACTGCCCTTCAGTTTAACCCCACGGCCCCTTCAGCTCTCCCTCATTTTACTCCTCTGGAAAGACAGGCATCTTTGGGCAGCACTAACGTCCGGGGGGAACAATGTTCTGTTCATCCAGGGTCAGAGATCCCTGTGAAAGGCATCACTGACATATGACACACACCGGGGTAGATTTTGTCTACATGCCAACTGAGCGATTCACTTCACAATCGCATTTCACTCTGGCTGGGAGAACGGCCAGCAGCTGCCTGGTCTCTTTAGCCAATCAAGGCCCAGCCCTGGTTTGCAGGCAAGTTTCTCGGCTTCTTCCCTTTCTCCTGACTGCAGAAACCCTAAGGAGATCGGGGTGGAAGAGGCAGATTTTTTCTCTTTTAAGGCCAAGTTTTTAGAGCAGGGAAATAAATGTTGCACCCACAAAATGAGAGCAGCACAACCCCATCCTGGCTCTAGCCATGCCCAGGATGTGACGGGCACTTTCTCATCACCGAGTAGGTTTCATATCTAGCCCCCCATTAGTGTAGTAACTGAGCATCTCACAACCTTTAATGGGTTTATCCTCCTAACTCCTGTGGGAGATGAGAGTTCTATTACCCCCATCTTATGGGGTGGTACCAAGCCCCAGAGAGCTTAAGCGACTTGCCCAAGGTTGCACAGAAAGCCTCTGGAAGAACAAGGCATTGAACACAGGTCCCCCAAGTACCAATCGAGGCCCCCCAACCACTGGGCCATCCTTCCTCTCCATTGCCCAGGGAAGATTTGTCTCAGAGGTGCTCTCAGTCTAAGAGAGGCCTGAGAAGGGGAAGAACAAGAGACTTCAGAACTGCAAAGCGCTCAGGGTCGGGGGCCTTGGGGATGAACTAGGAGTTCCAACCACAAATGGAGGCGTGCCCACACAACCCCCTCTGCACACGAAAATGCACGACTGCTCCGTTGCACAATCATGCACCACACACCGCACAAGGGCGTGCAACTAACCCCTCTCTGTACATGTAAGTGACCGTTTTGCACACTCAGATCTGCAGCTGGGTGCATCTTGCAGAGCAAGTGTCACATGCACATTGGAAAACTGGGCCCAAGGTTTGTCCACGGCTATTAAACGCTCCCATTTAAACCCCCGCCGAGCATCCACTGGTTCCTCCAGGGTGGGCACGCCCGGCTCTGCTGCCCAGCCCCCGGGCTTGGGGAACATGGCCCATGGCAAGCGGAGCCTCCGGCTGCATGCCCGCTGACACACACAGTGATGCAGGGACTGGCACCGTGGCATTCAGTTGCAGCTCCTCTGACAGATGAACATTTTCTAGCTCATTGAAGATGATTATTTGTGCGCTTACTGCACTGCAAGGAAATGATCCTAAACCTTGTTTCTCCTCAGATGAATGGAGTCCTTTAACATGGGTGAAGGAAGCCATCCAAGGACACCACAAGAGATCCAGGGGCTGCATCTCGCTCCTCTGTGAACACAGGGAAGGCTGGCCTAGCCTCAGAAGACCTTGAAATGCCAGTTCCCTTGAGATGACAGAGAAGGGTCACCATGATCCCTGAGGACAATGGGGGCCCTGTATGGCCCCAGCGCTGAGAGAGGCCTTAGGGCTTCACAAGGGGCACTTACAATAGAGAAAGTGAAGGAAACTGAGCACAGAAAGGGGGGTGGGGAGTAGAAGTTCGAGGCCATGGAGTTTTTCCCTTGTTCCCATATTCAGGACAGTCTATGAATTGATTTTCCACTGCAGCTGACGGTACTTGGATTGCTATGCTGCCTTCCATCTGGAGCTCCCAAAGCTTTAACACTCCCCATGCCGCACTCCAGACGACTAGAGCAGTATCATCCCCATGCGACAGATGGGGAAACTGAGGCACGGAGAGACTTGACTTGCGCACGGTCAGCAGCGTATGAGAGCTACAACAAGAACCCGGGTCTCCCCGTCTCCTACTCTAACCCCTAGACCACAGTGCCAGAAAAACCTTACGGAGGAGGACTGCTCCCCAATTCAAGTGCTGCCTCTTTGGAAAGCCCAGCAGTGTGCCCTTGGGTCCCTTCCACACACCATATTGTAATCTCTATCTCCCGTACTGCGAGTCCCCCTGCCCCGCCTCGAGGCTAAAACCAGCCCGGGCAGGGGTTCGCTGTTGCCAGTCGCTGGCACAAGGACCGCGTTGCTGCTGGAGAAGGAGCCCGTGGAAGAGTTGCCCGGCGGCTGGTGTCTGAGCACCAGGAGGCCTGGGCCAGACCCGGCTGCTGCTAGGGGGAGTTATTTGGGAACGTTGCACGCTGAACCATCCTGGCCTCAGGCCGCTGGGGGAGGAAAGCCCAACATGCCCTAGAGTCTCTAGGGCAACATGGAGATCAGCCAGCAGTGTCCCCCACGGCACCGGTCTCCCAGCAAGGCTCAGGGAATGGCCACTCCTGCCGTAACAGACAATTTCCTCCCTCGATCCTGGTGTCTGCAGTAGGGCTCGGCCCCCTCCTCTCCCAAGAGCACTGGTGCCCCGGCAGGCGGCTCAATGCACACTAAGGCGGCATCTAATGGAAAGGGACCGTTGGGGGGTTGGAAGAGGGTCTGGGGTGGGATGGAGAAGCTGGGAGGAGCTGGGGGACTGTACGTGGCCTAAGGCAATGGGATGGGGCGCACACAGGGGGGTGAACCTCTGCCCCTCTGGTTAAGTCCTAAACACGTTGGAGCCCACCTGCTGGCAGCATCTCCCCGCGGGCACAGCCCTCCGGTGGGGCCTGCAGCCAGCTAAAGCCACAGTATAGCCACACGGTGGGGTGGGCTTGACCTAGATAAAGCAGCTTTTGGTTCCCCATCTGCCCCCACCCCGCAGCATTTCCCGGTCTAGGGCCCCCACCCTGCCCAGGGGATCAGGCCCCTGAATATGACCCTCGTGCGGGTGGCATGTCCTACGCACGGAGAAACACAACTGCACGTCGCTGCTGCTGCCCACTGCAGCGTGGTGGAGATTTGCCAGGCAGAACAGCCTGGGATTGTGCTTTCAAATCGCCCCCCAAGCAGGCAGGAACAGCCCAGAGCGAGCGGGGAAAGGGGGAGGACAGAAGTGGTTGGGAAGAGCCTGCAAGGGAATATTGGGCAGGATTCTCAGCTGTAGCCAAAAGGCACTGGCTGAAACAGGGGCATTTGCTAAGCTGGCTTCAAGCTCCTTCTGACCCCAGGGCTGCTCGGTGCATGGCCCCCGGGTCTGTGCTGGGCTAGGGCATCTCCAATGGACGGAGAGCTGCAAAGGCCACGAGGGGCTGAAAAGCCAGCCGAGGACTGGCATAAGAAGGGGGCAGCCTGGCTGCACCCTTTCCCCCTGCAGCACCATCAGCGGGCAGGGAATGGGTGGGACATAAGAGCCCCGCCTGGGCCCTTTGCCACTGGAGGATCATCCACAGTCCGCCTGGCCGTTCCTGGGATGGTTAACACCTCGCTAGACCAAGGGGAGTTTTGCCATTGGCTCCCAAGAGAGCCGGGTTTTCCCCGCTGGTCTGTTTTCTATCCAGTCCGTGATCCACGCAGAAGCTGCTGCCAGATTTTAAATCTCACCTCCATCAAGTAGCATTATCCTAGTTTTATAGATGGGGAAACTGAGGCACGTGGCGGTGAAGGGCCTTGCCCAGGGGCACCCAGCGAGTCAGCCGAGCCAGGATGAGAATCTAGGATTTTCCAACTCCTGTGCTGTGCTCAGATCTTCAGATGGTGTAAATCAACAGGGAGGCTGCCCTGATTTAGCCCAGCTGAGGATCTGGCCCCCATCGCGGCATGTGGCTCATTGTTCCGAAAGGCCCCCCCCCCATGCAGTATGGGGCTCCAAGAAGCCAACAGCAAGGGGTGGAGCCGCGTTAAGCAATGGCTTCCCCTCTCTGCACTGCCTCTCCCTGGCCTCGCCATCAACTCCTCCGAGCATGAAGCAGGAGGGATTCTTGGATACTTTAATATAAAGCACTTTCCTCTAAATCTCCCTTCAGTAGGAGAAAGTGGCCTGAAAATTTGCTTAGCATTGCTCCTTGAAGGTTTTAAACACACACCCACTGTTATCTTATTGCTCAGTTCATTGACCTACATAACGGCTCATTCCTGTTTGCTGATTTTTTTTCCCTCCCTGTTTCCTTGACAGATGTTTTGCTGCGGCTGGTATTACTGAATCACATAAAATGTCACAGAGGCCCAGAGCCAACTCAGAACCTATCACTGATAGAACAAGAGACATTTCTATCTCCAAGCCTCTAAGTGAAGCAGACAAGCCGATATCCCACAGGTCTGCAGCCTCTCTGAACCCAGAGGTTCTGTATCAAAACTCCAAGGCAAAATCACCTGCACAGCTGCGCTGCCTACACCTTCTTCTTTCTGACTGGGCATTTTATCCCGGTCCTTGATGCACATCTGGCCTGATTTCCCCCTCACACTGCTATAGATCAGGAATAAAGCTGTTTAAATCAACGGCCGGTTAGCCTCCCTCCCTCAGATGGTCCCAAACCCCCTACAGATAATGCAGAAAGCCCCACAACATGCCTAAGAGGTGGGCAATGAATTATCCCCTTTTTAAAGGAGGGAAACTGTGGCACAAGGCCTGAAGTGGCTTATTCACGGTGTCACACTGCAAGACAGTGGCAGAGTCAGAAATAGAACCCAGGAGTCCTAACGCGTAGTTGTACACTTTAGCCAGAAGACCATCTTCTCCCTTCTGCAGAAACCCAGCTGGGTTTCAAGACCCCCAGCACCATTCAAGATGTACATATTAACTCCGTCACAGCTGGTACTCTCTGCAGCTCTTGTGGAGGTACATTCCCAAAGCACGGCCGTTTCACTGGAATTTCCATTCGGATGAAAGAACCAACCTAAACATTCACTTCCCTGTTCTGTGCCTCAGTGTCCCCCATCTGTAAAGTGGAGAGGATACCAAATACCTCAAAGGGACGCTGGGAGGCTTAGTTAGTTAATGTTCGCACAGGGCTTTGAATGTGTAAAGTGCCAAGTTTTATTAAGAAGGCAGATGGAGCTGGGCAGTGGTAATATGCACATACATCGGTGGGAATGTTTGGAGATCTTATTTTTGTTAAATGTTTATAATCTGTTAGCACATATGTAGTAATAACGGATTGAGATGATGTGATTAATGGTCTAGAGGAGGGAGATCAGGAGCTTCTGTTCTCCCTGTCTCAAAAGAGCAAGAGGACATTCAATGCAACTAAAAAGGTAGCAAATTCAGAACTGATTGAAGGATAACATAGAATATCAGGGTTGGAAGGGACCTCAGGAGGTCATCTAGTC
The DNA here is from genome assembly GCF_011386835.1 of Chrysemys picta bellii. Lineage (NCBI taxonomy): Eukaryota > Metazoa > Chordata > Testudines > Emydidae > Chrysemys > Chrysemys picta. Next base: position 16,362,327 of record NC_088813.1, read on the forward strand.
CAACCCCCTGCTCAAAGCAGGACCAATCCCCAGACAGATTTTACCCCAGTTCCCTAAATGGCCCCCTCAAGGATTGAACTCACAACCCTGGGCTTAGGAGGCCAATGCTTAAACCACTGAGCTATCCCCATATCATTAAACTGTAGAACTCATTGTCACAGGATGTCATTCAGACCAAGAAATCAGCAAGATTCTGAAAAAAAATCTGAATTTTACCCAGATCCGATCAGAGTTATGAGAGTTACTGCCAACAAACATCTGGAAGGGACATGAACGAATTTGGGACAGGATTATGGGACGGAGTTGCCTGCAGTAGCAGGGCCTGGACTCTATGACCTAGGTGGTCCCTTCTAGTCCCGTGTCCTACATCCCTATGCCTCACGCTCCTGAGTTAACGCCAATCTCTAAGTAGATGCCACCAGGATGAGATCTAATACGAGGTCAGATTCTCCCCCATCGGCCCATGCCTGCTCCTTACACCTTCCTCTGAAGCAGTCTCTGCTGAACGGACCCATGGCAACTCCCCTGGGGGCCTCTGACGTCAATGGCCACTAGGGTGACCAGATGTCCTGATTTTATAGGGGCAGTCCCAATGTTGGGGTCTTTTTCTTATATAGGCTCCTATTACCCCCCACCCCATTCCAATTTTTCACATTTGCTGTCTGGTCACCCTAATGGCCAAACTCCTCGTGATTTCACCCCAGGCAGCCCAGCTAGGTTTCAAGGGTTAACTCTGACCCAAAGCAGATCAAAATCCAGAGAGAAAGGAACCTGGTGCACACTGAGTTAGCAGGGCGCAAGGATCACTACAAATGCATTTGATGGAATCAGGAAATCAGAACCAGTTACTATTCACTAAACCAAAACGACAGGGCTTCAGACAGGCCACTGCTCGGGAGAGGGGCAGAAAAACCGCAAGGCAGCTATCAATAAGGGATGAGGCAAGATTTTAAAAGTCATGAAGGATAAATATCAACCAAGGAATTGCAAATGCAAGCTAAACAAAGTCGTCATTTCAGAGCGAGGCGAGGGGGCTGTGCTGGCAAAGAAGCCTCCGAACGCATGGCGACGAGAGCGAGGGCGCGAAAGTGCGAGAGAGGCAGGCGCTAGACTAGGGAGCGAGAGCGAGGAAATGCTAAAAGGCAGAGGCCAACAGCTGGGGGGCGGGAGGGGTAGATTTGAATTAGAGGAGCGAACAAGCTCAGGGCCCTATTGCGCTAGGTGTTGCAAGGACACACAGTGAGACAGTCTCTGCCAGGAAGGGTTTACAGGCTGAATAGACAAGAGACGAAGGGGAGAAGGGGAACAGGCACAAAGAGAGGTGAGGTGCCCAAGGACACCCTGCCGGTCAGTGACAGAGCCAGGAATGGAATCCCCGAGGCTCAGCCCAGCACCGGACGCTCCAGGCCTATGCTGCCCCCAGCAGGGCTGTTAGCAAGGCCACTGCCACTTGGTTAGGCCACGGGAGTCAGCCCACGTGAGGCTCTCCCACCCCCCCCACCCCCAGCACTCAGACACTGGCACGATCCCCAGACTAGGCTGGTTATTCTTGCCCCGTCACCGCCCCGCGCCCCGTTAGCAAGAGGCGCTGGAGACTGGAAGCCTCTTGGAAGTGACTGAGATCTGCCTTGTAACGAGCCCGCGCAGCCACACGCGTGCAGCCTTGCTGGGCTCCCGATGCATGGGGGGGATTGGGAGCCCAGGAGACATGCTCCACCACTAATTAAGAGCGCTCTCTCCTCTATTACCTGGCTGGAGGTCGCACTTCTGTGGGATCAGCAATAACATCGCTTCCCCCTCCCCCCCCCGCACTATGATTCCCTCTCCCTTGAGCCTAAAGCCACTTCCCAGGGCACCAACCCTGCCCAGACAGGCAGAGCAGGTCGTTGCCATTCACTGGCTGAGGCTCAGCCTACAGGTGCCGTATCGTCCATCAAGGCAGCTAATTAACTCTGCTTCTACAAACGCCTGAGCCTGGCTATTTATCATTCCGCCGGCCCTGTCCCCCATCCCGCAGTTGGCACATAAAACACTTCTCTAGCATGCCGCGCACAGCTCCACGGGGCAGCCGCGTGTAGGGAGAAGTATCAAACCAGCATAGCCCACTTGTGACTGGTCCACAGAGAATAACAGTGATGGGAGACTTTGGATTAGAAGAGGTTCTCTCAGGAATGGGAGCGGGAACTTCGGTGCCCGCAAGCAAGGGCAGTTAGGTTGTGACTTCCCATGCTACCCTCTGCCCTGGAGTCTTTCCAGACCCATTTGCGGGATGTTAGGATCCCAGTGGCCGGGAGAGGCTTCCGCCAGGGCTGGCTTAAAAGAAGAGAAATTATCTGCCATGAAATTTTTTTTAAAAGAATCAAGTTTACTTAAAAAAAAAAAAAACCACACAACAACAACCCTGAAGTCTTCCCCAGGCACAGTTTTGATTTTGTCAGAATAGAAAGAAGCGTTTGGAATCCATTCAAAATTGACAGGTGCAGGTCCCTCTCCCCCCTGCCACTGGCCCGGGGAAGGGTTTGGATTAAAAAAAAAAGTTTCAGACATGACTATTGTACCATCCGTCCCCAAACCCCGATCAAGATATGGGCCAGTTGTAACTTCAGCACGTCCAGCCCACGCAGGGGCACGTCGGTGGCTTGCCGGCCTGGGATTTGGATCTAAGTCACACAGCCTTCCCTCCGCCCTCCTTCCCTGGGATCGCTCAGTCTGAGTTCAACTCTCCAGCCTTCCCAAGTCGGCAAACTCAGGCTGGGTGTCTCCCAAACAACAGCCTGACAGCAACAGCTGCCCTGGTTAGTATTAAACACCCCTTCCCGAGCGCGGCCACCCAGCTCCCGTCAGCTGGCGGGGATCGCCCATGAGGAGGGAGGGTTTGAGGGACGATTTCTCAGCCCACCCAGCCCGGAAGCTGCGGGGAACGACGAGGCCAACCCGTTCCGACATCAGCCTCTAGTTTCAGCAGTCTCTCTTGCTGGGTGCCCAACCTTTAAGAGGTGCCTGTTGCTCGCAGGTCCCACTGAATGCAGTGAGAGTTACACGTGGCCAGCCCCGTGTAAATGAGGGTCAGAGTGGGCATCCAGAGACCCCAACTCAGCAGCCACTTCTGAAACTTGGAGCCTACAGCGGGAGAGTCTTCATAGGCACAAACCGGGGGCGGGGGAGGTGCACCCCCAAGTCCCTTCCACCTTCAAGCAGAGCTGGGCTCCTCACCGCCCTGTGCACCCTGGAAAAGCTCCCACATGCTCACGAGAGATGTGGCTAGTAGGTCTCTCCTAGGGTGACCAGGTGTCCTGATTTTATAGGGACAGTCCCGATTTTTGGGTCTTTTTCTTATATAGGTTCCTATTACCCCCCCCCACCCCCTGTCCTGATTTTTCACATTTGCTGTCTGGTCATCCTAGTCTCTCCCCCCCAGAAGGGAGACCCAGCCTGAGGCTCTATCCTTCCTTTGAATCCCCAGGTGTTGGACACGACTCACGCTCCATCCCCCTGCTCATGTGCAGTTATTCACCCAGGGTGCAGAGAGAATTGCACCCAATTACCCCGGGACTGAGCCCAATAATTCTGGGGTACGTGACGGCACAGGGTGCAGGGAGCCAGGCCCAGGTGCCCGAGTTGATGGATTCGGGAGGTTCCATCCCTAGACAGGCACAGCTCCAGGGCTGCAGCGTCTGAATGATTCGTATTTGCGTTGTGCCCTTCATTCCAAAAGCCGCGTTCCAGCTCCGCTGCTCGAGAATTGGCCTTTCTGCCTCGTAAATTCTTAGCCAGGTGTCCACCCCCGAACGGATCGGACGTTTGCGTTGGATTGACCCAGGCTGTGGAGTTTGGCTCCGGAGCCTGCCATCAGCAAGTGGGGGGCGGGGGGAGGCCAGAACCCCGACTCCAATTCTATCCTATTGGGCCAGGGAAAGGGAAGGATCTAATTCTGGGGAGGAGACGAGAGTGGAGGGTTGTTTTATGACGCCCACTGCACCTCGTTCACTTCTCCCCAGAGGACTCTGCAGACGGGTCGTTGGGCACGAGGGGTAGTTTATTAAGCACGTGGTTAATTCTGGCACAGGCCTGGGCTCCCTGACAGATCCTTCGCCAGGGTAGGGGAGAGAGAGGTGCTGTCTCTGCTGATGCAGCGGTCGGTGGGATGAAAAATCCTGCAATGCAGCACAGCTTCTTAATGAGCCATTTGTCTGAGTCTTCTTGACTCATTAACATTCCAGGGGAGGGATGGGAGTTGCCCCACGTCCCCATCTGAGCAATTACTCCTAGAGCAGAGCAAGGAAATACTGGCGTGACAGTGACACACACTGAAGCCTCTAGGAATCCCTGGGCGTCATGGAGAAGCAGGCAGGTCCCTCCACCTGTAAACGGGGCACTCCTCCTCCGTCACCCTGCTCCTCAGGCCTTGCGCCGCACTATGCTAGAGCCGTGCAACAGGCCCCGCTGCATTCACCATCCCCCCTGCACCAGTTACACTAGTGCAAAGCAGGCACGGATCCATCAGAAGGGCAGCACTCTGCACTGATGTAAGCAACAACACGAGGTGCAGAGCAACAGAATCGGGCCCTAAGACTCCAGGGATTCCTCTAGATAAAGAACTGAGTCTAATCCTGGACATACCAGTGCAAATCCTCAGTAACTCGTGACGCGTGCACACACACACACACACACACACACAATATACCGGTTAGGTCCCATCTCGTCTCTTTGACATCACCTAAACGAGATCAGAACCCAGCCTTTCCAGAGGCTGTAAAGTGCTTTGGGACCCCTCCAGAGACGCTGCAGGACCCCATCTTATCCAGAGCTCCCGCTTTAAGTTAGGCAATGGAGCTAACTGGCAGCACCCCAGGGTGCAGAAAATACACCTCTACCCCGATATAACACGACCCGATAGAACACGAATTCAGATAGAACGCAGTAAAGCAGCGCTCCGGGGGAGCGGGCGGGGCTGTGCGCTCCGGCAGATCAAAGCAAGTTCGATATAACGCGGTTTCACCTATAAGGCGGTAAGATTTTTTGGCTCCCAAGGACAGCGTTATATCGGGATAGAGGTGTACAAGCAAAATCCCCAAGCAATGAGACTTTTGGTTAAGACAATACTGAGAGTCTGGACTCCTGGGTTTGATTCCCAGCTCTGCAACTGATTCACTGTGTGACCTTGGGCATGTTACTTGCTGAGTCTCAGCCCGCCCCACAGGGACGACACTTCTTTACCTTCCATGGGCGTACGTTTAGGGCTTCAGTTTCACCGGGACAGAGCACGATCATCTCCTGAAGCAGCCCCTGGGAGCCACAGCCACTCGGCCACCACTAGCACCAGCATTTGTGAACAGCTTCCTGTTGAAGATCTCAAAGGACTGCAGCAGCACATCCCCCATGAACCGAAAGCCCAGTCACTACAGCTCCCAAGAGCCAGGCAGAGGAGCCAGCCTCAGATGATGGCTTTATTGCTATGGATCATGAACTAAGGAGATTGAAGAGGGTGGATGTTGAAAGACATCAGATCCCATGATGCGGCATTGGAAGCGCAGAGACAGCAAGCTGCCCCCCAGAGGCCTGCAGCGCCCCGTCTAGCCAACTGACAGGTGCCACTCAACAGGGAGCTCAGCTCTCAAAGATCGTCAGGCTCCGTTTGAAGGTGTCAGCTCAGGAACGTGGCGAGGAAGAGATTCTGCCTAGGACTTCACAGCGATTGCAGCCACAGGGCCAGCTCCGCCGCTTGCATAAAGCAGAATAGCTCCACTGAAGTGAAGGGCGCAAGGCTGAATTACACCGGCCGAGCATCTGGCCTGCAACAGCCAGGCAAGGGTTGGGTTTTTTTGCTTTTCCAATTAATGTGCTAAGAAAAAAGAAAACCGCAGGAGCAAAAAGGAAAAGGAAAGGAGAACACAAAGCTGAGGCTCTGAAGGTGACAGAGATGGGATCTCTGCCCCTTCGAGGAAGATGCAGCCTGGACCGGTTTGATCATGCAGCCAATTCGGAACAGAGAAGACTCCAGAGAGAGAGAAGAGAGACAGCCGTATGGTGACGGGGGAGGGGACATTGTGGGGTGAGGGTCTGGCAGGCATCAAGCAATCAGATACGAGAGGAGCCGTTCTCTGATACAGGATGGAGACCCCAAAGCTAGTCTCCCCCTGGTGTGGCCATGGGATGCTAGTGCGGGCACAGCCATGTGCTGAGGGCCACTCCAGAGAAAACAGCCAGAGGCCTCAGGAGCCAGGGGACTCGATTCTCCTGAAGGGCAGGAACATCGGGGGCAGCCAGTCCTTCGAAGCAGCTGGGCCCTGAGACTTCTGCACGCCCCCAGAAAATGGTCCGGCTGGGCCCTGGCTTTCCTCCGCCTGCCTAGGCAGAGAGCTGGGTGATGGGTTATTGGGGCGGCTCGAGGTCTGACACTCGGTGGGCAGCCGCAGCTTCACCCCCGCCCCGGGTCCCACGTGAGCAGCGTGGCAATGGCCTGTGTGCCGCGTGCACGGGAACACGGGGGACCCAGGTTTCCCCAGAGGCATAAAGCAGCATCCCCCAACCAGCTGGCAGCCAAGCCCTCATGCAGGCAGGGTGGGAAGTTCCAACCCCCTCAGGCGTCCCAGTGCACAAGGAACAGCAGGCCTACATGGGCCACATTAGGATTATCTTCATTGTCCAGCCAGGAGCAGGCCTACATGGGCCACGTTAGAATTATCTTCATTGTCCAGCCAGGAGCCACTGTCCATGTCAGTTAGGCATGATTGGCTGGACGGGGCCTGCAGCTCAGTGGCCCGTGGAAGAAGTCGTTTCTCAGCAGCCCCAGTCCTGACAGCTAGACGCTGGGCAGTAGCACGGAGGAGACAAGCCAGCCCGGCAGGAAGGGACGGGATAACAGGCAGCATCCCCTTCCTGTCCCCGCATGGCTGGTGCCTGCAGAGACGCCCCAAAGGGAATTCTCCCAGCCAGGGGAGGGAAGCAAGGCATGGGGCAGGGGAAGCCAGCCCAGAGGCTGCTTCTCCCAGCCTGATTCTGAACGGGCCCTCCCCAGCCGCTTTGAAAGAGGAGCGCTGCAGGTTCCCACAGCTCCGGCTAGCCAGGCACCCAGCGGCCTGCCCTTTACCCGCTCCCGCAGCTGTCTGCCTGGAAGAGCCACGCAGCCCCTCTTTGGGGCTTGGTTTGGAGAGGCCTTTAATCCCCCCTGCCACAATGGGGGTTAAATCCAACACAGGCCCTTCGTCAGCCCCTTCCAACAGTGGAGGAAAGCCCAGCCATCTAGAGGCAAAGCAAGGAGGAGTCAAGACGGGGCGCTCAGCTCCATGGGCCAGAGACGCCGGCGCAGGCAGAGTCCTGCTCAGAGGCCATGAGGGGAGAGAGTCCGTCTTCTCCCACCCAGCGCCTCCTGTGGCTAAGGCAACGGGCAGGGCCACCCAGAGGATTCAGGGGGCCTGGGGCAAAGCAATTTCGGGGGCCCCTTCCATAAAAAAAAGTTGCAATACTATAGAATACTATATTCTCGTGGGGGTCCCTGCGAGGCCCGGGGCAAATTGCCCCACTTGCCACCCCCCCCCCTCTGGGCAGCCCTGGCGACGGGCTCCAGGCAGGGCCACGACACGTCCATCCCGTCCCAGGTGGAGGGAAAGCTGCAGTGGCAGGGAGGTAAAATAATCGTACCACATGGGAAAGGGGAGCTCTGTGGCCAAACCCACCCTACATCCAGCCACTGCAACCTTCCCACTCCCCCAGAAGAGGGATTTTTCTCCCCCCTGGACATTAGAGATGGGCCCGGGAGATGGGACCTGGCCCAGATCTATGGTTCGGGATTTGAGTTAAATGAGGAATCCGGGCTGGGACTGATGAAGCGGTTGAATATTCCTCATTTTAACAAGGCTCTGCCAGGCTTTTGCCTGGCTCAGCTGCCAGCTGGGAGCGTGTCTGAATAGCCCCGTTCTTCACAAGGGAAAAAAGGACAGAGTTGCAGGCTCATGAGTCCACAGAGAAGTGGGCTGGGAAGTCAAAGGCAGGCAGACAAAGGGACGGGGAGCAGGAAAGGGGAAATGCTTCATCGTAAGGACGAACAGCGAGATCAAGGCGCGCGCACACACACTGATCACGTACAGCCTCGCAGGCCACGGGAAGACGGCTCAGCTCAGCCTAACAGGCTCAGGAAGATAAAGAAGAGCTCATTATGGGCTTTGAAGTGTCTTTAGCTCATACGCACACCGATCTGCATGCACCATGAAATTCAAGCAGGAGGGAGCAGGGGAGAGTCAGAAGCCAGAGACAGAGAAACGGGGAAAGAAGTGGGACAGGATGATCTAGGAACTAGCATTGGCAGAGGGAGCCCCTCACCTCTAGGTTGGTACATCCAGCCCAGTTCAAAAGCTGTTGCTGCCACCTGCCGGGTCCCACTCCAGTTCCTATTCGTACTATGGTAGCACCCTGGATCTCCAGTCATGGACCGGGACCCCAGTGTGCTAGGAGCTGTACAATTCCCTGCCCCAGAGAGCTCACAGTTTAAGTCCCTAGTGGACCAAGCGTCCACATCGCATATGCTGCTGCTGCCACCACCGCAAACTCCCACGTAGGCCACCTCAGCGGAGAGGAGGGACAAAGGCTGCAGTCCAGCAGTAGCTTGAATCACGGGATCATTGTGAAGCCCAAACTCCCCGATCACCCCTCCCGAACAGAGCTGGGGACACCAGGGGGCGGGATGGCGTTCGGAGGACCTGCACTACACCAGGCTCTCACATGCCACGTTCTGGGGATACAGCCTGAACTCCAGCACTACCGGCCAGACTCCTTCCACAAGAGCCGGAGTCGCCCCCGTGGAAAGGACACCCCTTCTCTCAGCAAAGCGGAGCGGATCGCAGGAAGACAGGGATGTCTATTTCAAGGGTCTGAAGCGGAGGCCAGAGGCCACAGCACTTGTGAAGCCTGCAAGAGACACGCTGGTGAGGGCAAGACACAAGCGGGCTCGTTGCTATGCACCCCGCCGCCCTCCAGCCAGGGGCAGCCTCACCCCATTCCTCACCAGGGCGATACCAACTAACCCCGCACACATACCAGAGCAACCAGCTTCCCTGCCCTGCGGAGAGGACAGCACATTCCCACAGCCCTGGCTCCAGCTCTCTTCGTTAAGCACTCCCCAATCAATAGCTGAGCCCAAAGATCAGGGAGCAGCTGCCTTTTATACCCCTGAACGATGGCCACCTGACCCCTTTGCACAAAGCTGTAAGCCCACAATAAAGAGGAAAGGACACAACTTTGCCTGAGGGAACATTAGATAGTTCACTCCTAACATGAGGGGGAGCAAACCCTTCTTGAGCTCTTCTATAGGTCTGTAACACCCAGAGAAGGAATGCATAAAAATGCCGGTGCCTAGACAGAGCAGGCATCCTATAGGCCTCATTCTGAACTCAGTGTTATCAACAGCATCCATCCATTCATCCCCAGACACGCCCTTCGATCCGCCAGTCAGTCCGTCCGTCCATCCCCAGACACGTCCTTCTATCCCTCAGTCCATCCGTCCCCAGACACGCCCTTCTACCCGTCAATCCATCCGTCCATCCCCAGACACACCCTTCTATCTGTCAGTCCGTCCGTTCATCCCCAGACATGCCCTTCTACCCATCAGTCCATCCATCTGTCCCAGACACACCCTTCTACCCGTCAGTCTGTCCGTCCATCTGTCCCCAGACATGCCCTTCTACCTGTCAGTCTGTCCGTCCATCCCCAGACACGCCCTTCTACCCGTCAGTCTATCCATCTGTCCCAGACACGCCCTTCTACCCATCAGTCCATCCATCCATCCCAGACACGCCCTTCTATCCGTCAGTCCGTCCATCCGTCCCCAGACACGCCCTTCTACCCGTCAGTCCGTCCATCCGTCCCCAGACACGCCCTTCTACCCGTCAGTCCGTCCATCCGTCCCCAGACACGCCCTTCTACCCGTCAGTCCGTCCGTCCATCCGTCCCCAGACACTCCCTTCTATCCATCCATCCACCTGGACCCTTCTTGGAGGTCTCCCATCCCCGTCCCGACCCCAGGCCCCAGCCCTGCTTAGGCTGTAACATCTGGCACAGGCACCGCCCGAGGGGTTGTGGCTGCAGCCCCTAGTGCCCCAGACACCTTGCTGCACTTCTGCTAGCTAACTCGTTGTGTGCAATAGCCACGCGGGGCATCTTCATTTGATGCTGGGGAACCCCTGGGGCTGTTAAGGGGTGGACTGGGCTTTGGGTCTGACTCCTGGTTCCGTCGTCACCCCATCCCCGGAGTAGGTGACGCAGGATACGGTTCCAGAAATCGCAAGGATTGGAACCTCTGTGGGATGGTTCCACAGCACCGATGTCCTTAGTGTATTAAGATAAGTGACCGAGTAGGGCACATAAGCCTGCAGGGAGTACCGTAAATGTGTCTCTATGCAGATGTAACGTCCTCACACCCCTCTCCTTAGCAACCCACCCACCCTCTATCTCACCCTCCTTCCCTCTGCAACACTCCGCCAGCCCCCACACATGCCCCCTCCCTTCGCAGTGCTACAGCAGGTAACGAGACCAATACGCCCCACAGTCATCAGCTGAGCCCTTGTCTACAGGAGGAAATTGGGCTGATTTAACTAAATTGGCTTAAAATCATATCCTTAAATTAAGCCACTGCAGCTCTGTGAAGGCCCCAGCCTTTAGAGAAATCAGGCTCATTATGTCCTGTAGACAAGGCCTGACAACACGTCTGTCAAGTAAGGGAGGCAGCATTATCAGCCCCAGGTTATAGATGGGGAAACTGAGGCAGAAGGTGAAGTAACTTGCCCAAGGCACGTGGCCGAACCGAGACCTGAACTCAGGCCACCTGACTCCGAGCCCTCCAAGACAGGCCTCCCTCAGCCGCTCCCCTACCTACACCTAGCCCAAGAAATCCTTCTCCTCCATCACTCCCAGATCCATATGCACCTTCTTCCACTCCACGCCTCTCGTGCACAAATCCCCCACCGCTAATACCCCCTGCCCTCACCCCCCCCATCCTCCCTGACCCACAGACAACTCTGCACCAAACCACCCATCCCATCACCCACCCCAAGGGCTGGACTTTTGGAAAGGGGCCTCGCACGGTCAGTCCTGGGGAGGCCTTTAAAAGAAGAGGGCTTAGGAGACATGCAGTGCGGAAGGGAGAGGAGTTAAGTACACGCACTGTATCGGTGCTGGATGGAGATTAAAAGAGCCTCCAAGTCATTGCTGGCCTCCAGCCCCAGCCCAGGCTAATTAACCCACCCACCCCCTCTGGCCTGGGAACGACCCAGGAAAAGGCCACACAATTCATCCAGCACCTGGCACATCTCAGCAAGATCGAGGGAGCAGCTATTTGCTCACCGCATTGATTCTCGTTCATTCTTTCTTTCTGCTCTGCTCCCTAGCTGGTGCAACTCTGCTGTAGGTCCACTGGACTGAATGGACACAGATCCCCAGCTGGTGCAAACCAGCACGGCTCCATTGACTTCAGTTATACCAGCTGAAGATCTGGCCCATTTTCGTCAGTTCAGTCGGTGTTGGCCAAACCCGAGTTTGCCTTTCACTCTGTTTCTAACTAAACACTGAACGTGAAACTCAGAGCATCCGCTGAGCAGAGCCTAGTTTACACGGCTTTGGTTCAAAGTTTGCATGGTTTTGACACAGGGTTTTTGGCCGAGTTTTGCTGCAAAGGTTGCACAAGTTTTGCACGGGTCTGACGCCAGGCCGGCTCAAGTTTTGCACAATGTCGACACAAAGTTTCACGTGGCTTTGTTGCAAAGTTTGTACAAGTTTTGCCTGGTTTTGGTATTAGATTTGCATGGTTTCAGTAGGAGGTTTGCCTGGCCTCAGCACAAGGTTTGCATGAATCTTTCATGGGTCTGATGCAAGTCAGCAGGAGGTCTGCACGGTTTTGATGCAATCTCAACCCCAGGCTTTCTTGAGACAATGTTTGATCACCAGTAGAAATGGGCCAAACCGCAAAGTCTGGTGTGGATCCCGATCGGACTCTGAATGTTTCCAAAGCTGGGGAGTGCAAACAAACCGGAACCGGCTTTAAATTCCTCGTTCATCAAGAAATGTGGAATCAGGAGCGTTTCACGCAGTCCAGTTTCCTGGTAAACATTCCCTACAGCTCCCATCACAGCCCGTCAGTCCTCCCTCCTCCCTCTTGCAAGTGTCCAAGTCCACCAGCAAACATTAAACTAGCAACCCTGTGAGTTGCCAAAGCAACAGGCGCTCCTGGGACTCTCAGCTGCCAGGGCAGGAGTGTTTCCATTACTGACAGGAGAGCAGCTGGGTGTGTTCACCCCGCTGGACGTGCTGCTGACATTGATGGAGCTGGGTTTCCACTGGACGTGTGCAGGACTCCGTTCAAGATGAGGGGCAGTGAGGGACGCAGCGAGACAACAAAGGAGACACCCACACGGTTAGTTAAAGCGACGGCCCTGGGTCCTGTCCGACCCACCCTGAGCAATGGATGAACTTCGGAAACATCAGTACGTCTGGCTCTGGGCCGCTCCTCCACATTATCATAGCTACTTGGGGCTGCAGAATTGGGTCAGGAACTGCTGGAGAACAGAACCTGGCTGGTGGAGGTCTCACTTAGGGTGACCAGATGTCCCGATTTTATAGGGACAGTCCCGATTTTGGGGCTTTTTCTTATATAGGCTCCTATTACTCCCGCACCCCGTCCCGATTTTTCACACTTGCTCTCTGGTCACCCTAGTCTCACTTGAGCTGGGCGGGAAATACTGCAAGAACAGGCAGTCTTCTATCCCAGCAGTTCTCCTCCTGAACAGATCTAGGAAGCGCAGAAGCAGGGCTGAAAAAAAATGTATCACAACTGTCCTGACCCCTTCCAGCCCAATCGGGCCCTTATCTGGGGCTTGATGCTGCTTCCATTGAAATCAAAGGGAGTTTTGCCTTTCAATGCAAGATGAGGCCGAGTCGTTCTCGGATGCAAAACACTCAGAGTTGTTCTGTTCTGTACCCTGCCATGCCTCTGATTGAAGCTCTTATCAGTGAAGAACCATCTAATATTATCACCATTATTGCTTAGGTAACAGAAAGAAGTGGGTGCGAGGAAGAGGAAATCGATGGGCCCCTATCATGCTGGACAGTCATTACGGTGCAGAGAATTCATGACTGCAATAAAACAGGGCCGTCGCATTGGGGAGAAGCAGCTCGCCAGGCAACACTGTAAATTATACACTCATCCTCTTCAGCGTGTTCAGATCCTCCCAGTCTCTGCACGCGAGTCTCCTCTGGGTGCGTATCAGGAGTAACGACACCGGAGCAAGCGGGGCAAGAGAAAGCAGGATCAGGCCCTGCTGCTTCCAGGCAGCGGGGGAGCAGGGCGGAGGGGAGCCCACCCTGGGAGAACCACAAAACCAAACACCACCAGGGGTTGGGGGGGGGGGAGAGTGAGCAGCATTGTCAAGTCACCACACAAAGCCAGGGCGGAGGCTGGGAACAGTCTGGGCAGAGCTGCTGGAGTTCCTGTCTGGGAGCCGGGTAGGGAGCATATGACGTACAGGGTAGGGTGGAGAGATCTGGGTGACAACGGGGGCGATTCTGCCGCTGGGGAGGGAAGGGAAAGACGATCGGCCTGATGCTGCACTCACACTGGTGTCAATCAGGAGTCACCCCATGCAAGGCAAAGGTGTTACAGTGTGAAACGGGCTGGTGAAGAGAACCCGGCCCATAAACAGAGAGGTGGAGACAGAGATATGAAGAGACACAGAGAGGCAAACGGCCTGATTTCAATCCCAGTCACACCAGCGTAAATCCAGAGTGACGCCACTGACTTTCTTTTGGTTAGTCTGGATTCACACCCACGTAACAGAGATCAAATGTGACCTGGACACACACACGGCCAGATTTTCCGAAGAGCTCAGTTCCCACTAAGAACAATGGCAATTCCCCCCAACACCCCCCTTAAGAACAATGGAGAAACACCACGCCCCCCCCCCAACGTTGCCCCCCATTGAGAACAATAGGAGCAGCTGGGAGCTTAGTCCCTTGCAAACTCTGATCAGCAGAGCCCGAGATACAGCGAATGCTGCTTTTCGCCATGACTTGCAGCTCCACTAGACACACAGGAGGGGGGAAGAGAGAATTAACATTTGCCAGGCAGAAAAGGACAAACATTGGTCAGGAAATAAATGGAATATTAAAGCTTCTAAAGGGGAAAGAACCGAGAGCGAATATAGCGCCAGAGTTTTAGGAACAGTTCCAAAGCAGCTGCCGAGGTCCCGGGAGAAGAGCCACAACGTGCCACCTGCTGGCCACAAACAGGAGCAAAGTCCTGCAGCCAATTGCCCCTCTCCCTGGGCACCAGAGAGCTTCACAAGCCGCTGGGCAGTGCCACCGAGAAGGAGGACGGTCGTGTGGGCAAGACTTGGAGCTCAGCTCCGCTCTCTGCCACAGACCCCACCCCAGCCAGTGGGACCCTGGGCAAGTCTCTTAATTGCGCTGTTCCCCCCTCTGCATAACAGGGGTCATAATGCCCCCCCATCTGTCTGGTCTATGCAGACTGGAAGCTCTCGGGGACTAGAACGGTCTCTCACTGTGTGTCCGGGCAGCAGCTGGCACAATGCCTCCACGGTAATGGAATATAATAAATAACTAGGTGGAGCTAATTTGCAGCTTGGCCTTTTCGTTTGGTCCTGACACTCCTGTGGCTTGTTTCTATTCCCCTCCTCCCCAAATGTCACTTTAACTTCAGGTTCGAATAGACACAACTCGGTTCCAAACACGTCCCGTCCGGGTCAAAATCCAGGAACCCTTCAGGATTTCCGTGCAAACGCATTGGCTGGCCCCAGGGCTCGGCTCCTGGCCCCGGACGGGGGGAGGCGAGGTAGAAAGTTTGGGGAACACTGCTTTGCAGTTTCCTTAGCTGGCGTTCAGCATCCCCACTATAAAAAGTGGCCCAGTGCCACTGCCCCAGTGTAGCTGGGATGGGGGCTGGGCTGCCAGGAGAGGCCCGTGGCGTTCAGCATCTCTTCTGATGAACGAGGGCTGGAGTCAGGTTTGCAATTGAAGCTGGAGCCTGGGGAGCCGTGGGTGGTGTAGAGTTTTCCCAGGGAGGCTGGCGGGACGGGGAATATTCTTTGCAGATCTCCATCAGGGCAGTAAAACCAGCACCAAGAGCCCAATGCTGCAGGGTGCTGGGCACTCTCTGACTTCAACAGGCCTCTCAGCACCCTGCAGAATTTGCCCAGAGCAACCCTCTTCCTCCCTGGCCCAAGAGGAGGATTTGAACCCTGGCCCCTCAGCACCAAAGGCAGGAGCTTCCACCACCTGACCTAAAGGACACAGCTCATCAGGTGGGGCTACCACAGCCTCTCAACCTGTGCCATGGACCAGCCACTAAGGGGCGACAAAGCCCCCCACGGCGCGAGCGTGAGTGACATCAGCCTCAAACAGGGCGGGGTCCAAACCGCCCCATCCAAGGCAGAACTCGTCCAATGGCTGCTGCTGGGGTGGGATTCTCGGCACCCCCGTGGGAGCAGGAAGAAATGCCAGCCAGGTGCGGCTCAGTCGGAGCGCCGCCGTCTGATTACCCAGCAAGGCACGGATTAATCAGGACTCATCACGGCTCGGAGACACGGCCTAGCACGAGGAGGGAGGGAGGCGAGGGTCTAATTAGCAGCCCCATTAAAGCCACTTGCAAATTGTACTATCGGCGCCACCATTACGCCGAGTCAAGAGCCTGAGCCAGCGTCTTGTGCAACTGACACCGAGCGCCGGCGACGGCCAGGAAAGAAGGAAGCTACAATAGGTACCCACGGGCAGGTCCTCAGCTAGCGTAAATCAGTGTAGCCCCATTCGTTCCAATGGAGTGATGCCGATTTATGCCAGCGGGGGATCTGGCCCAATATAAAGCCCTCTCTGTGTGGACTGTGTGGTGCAGGGTGGGGCTCAGTCTCTCAGGCCCACCCTGCAATAAAACACCCGCCGCTGGTCTGAGACAGAGTGTTCCAGGCCTTTGCCATCACTGGTGTCAGGGATCGCTCCCCACTCTGAACTCTGGGGTACAGATGTGGGGACCCACATGAAAGACCTCCTAAGCTTATTTCTACCAGTTTAGGTTAAAAACTTCCCCAAGGCCCAAATTCTTCCTTGTCCTTGGACGGTATCACTGCCACCACCAAGTGAATTAGACAAAGATTCAGGAAAAGGACCACTTGGAGTTCCTGTTTCCCCAAAAGATCCCCCCAAGCCCCTTCACCCCCTTTCCTGGGAAGGCTTGAGAGTAACCAAGGTGAGCACAGACCAGACCCTTGGGTTTTTAGGACAATCAGATTCTTAAAAAACAGAACTTTATTAAGTAAAAGTATCACCTCTGTAAAATCAGGATGGAAGGTAATTTACAGGGTAATCAGGTTCAAAACACAGAGGATTTCCCTCTAGGCAAAACTTTAAAGTTGCAAAAAAACAGGAATAAACCTTCCTCTTAGCATAGGGAAAATTCACAAGCTAAAACAAAAGATAATCTAATGCATTTCCTTGCTATTACTTACTATTTCTGTAATATTAGATGCTTAGTTCAGATATAGCTTAGGGAGATGTATTTTCCCTGCCCTGGTTCCTCGCTGACCTGGAGAGAATACAAAACAAAAACTTTCCCCCACAGATTTGAAAGTATCTTCTCCCCTCATTGGTCCTTTTGGTCAAATGCCAACCAGGTTATTTGAGTTTCTTAACCCTTTACAGGTAAAGGAGGGATTTTATGCTACCCTTAGCTGTATGTTTATGACAACTGGCTACTAGGGGACAAATTCTGGGGACTCAGCCCCCAGGCTGGCTGGCAGGGTCGCAAACGATGGAGGTTCCCTACAGAGCCTTGACAGCTGCTCTGTGGACTTGGGCCCCGACCCTCAGCTGATGCAAATGGAAGCAAGTCTGTTATAGCCAGCACTGTGACACCCATCTACAGCCGCTGAGGCCCTGGGGCGGTATCCAAACCTCTCCTAGGTGTCCCGGCTCACGAAGGAGATGCAGGAGAGATAGCCAGACGCCCGGCCCACGTGTACTCAGCCTCCAGCCAAACACCTCTCTCCACCTTGACCCTGCGTGCCAGCTGGAGCAAAGCAAATCGCTGTTACCAGGACGAATTACGAGCATCACATCGCAGGTTATTTCCATGGACGGATTCCTTCAGATGGATGCTCTAAACATCTGTTCCGCCTGCTAACTGTACCGGAGAACAGCAATCACGTCCCACAGTCTAATGAGCAGGAAGGGATGTAGGGGAACATGGATATAGGACTCCTGGGCAGAGTTATTCCTACAGTTCAAAATAAATACGGGAGGCCAGATCCTTAGCTGGCGTAAAGTGGTGTAACTCCATTAACATGCCTGACGGTTGGGCCGATTCACACCAACCAAGGACCCTGCCCGTGCTTTGCTACACGTTTTGTGAATGCAAGTGCCTCATTTGGTTTGGTCTGATCAGTGGGGCCACAATCCGCTCTGGGCAATATTCACATACACACCCAGGGCAGGGCGGGGCGTATACAAGGCTGAGGAATCACGGACGTCCCACGTTAACACACAACACAGAGTCCAACAGCAAAGGGATGAAAACTCAAAGGAAACTATTCCTGGCAAACCCATAGGCCTGATCCTCCTCACACCCTCATAGCGATAGGGCTTCGGTGGCGTTACTCCCGATTGGCACTTCAGTGTAAATGAAAGGTGAATCAGGCTCAGTCACACCAATGGACTCGCTCCTGATTTACACACAGGTGGAACGGAAGGGAATCGGGCCCCACCATATGAAAATTATTCCTCCAAATGCTAGAGCCAAATAGCGAACAGGCCCCCGGGAAACACGGGAACTATTTGCTCATTACAAATGGGGCTCAATTGGTACCCAATACTCCCAGTCACAGCCTGGCACAGCTGCCATGCGTCCGGCTCCCGCCTCTCCGGCATTTGCAGCCATTTCCTGGTGGTATTTATTTAGCAGCAAGGTCAGCAGGAGATCGTCTCATCCGGGTTTGTCGAGGGGTTTCATCCGATCTTTAATAAAAGTTTTCTCAGCTCCTGACATCCCTCTGCTAACAGGTTGGGTCCAACACAGAGCAGGGGGTGCATCAGGGGAGTCTGATCAGGAGATTCCAGCCCCACCAGGAACTAACTGACTCGGGAAGCAGAGTCAGCCATGGGAAGACTACGTCCGTCCAAAGCACTAACACAGCCAGCGTTCAGGAAAGACCAGAGCCCAAGTTCTCGGCCAGCCCAGCTCATTAGCCCAGGGCTAGCGACTGCACTGCCAACCAGGGGACTGATCCAGAGTTCAGGTTCCTGAACCGGATCCCCAGGGTTTTGTGTTAGTGGCCGGGAAGCACAATCCCGGGGGGATAGCTCAGTGGTTTGAGCATTGGCCTGCTAAACCCAGGGTTGTGAATTCAATCCTTGAGGGGGCCACTTACTTAGGGATATGGGGCAAAAATCTGTTGGATGATTTAATTGGGGATTGGTCCTGCTTTGAGCAGGGGGTTGGACTAGATGATCTCCTGAGGTCCCTTCCAACTCTGATATTCTATGATCTCTCTCTATGATCCCCTGTGCACCCCAGAGCAGTGCGTGAGGCTGCTGACTTCCTCCACACCAGCCGGGGCCCCACAGATCTGCCGGAGAGCCCAGCAGCACCTCTGTCCCTCTGACCAGCACGGGGGGCAGTTAAACCAAAATGCACATGGCTCAAGAACTGCAGCGTAGCCTTGTTAGGGTGCCCAGCCTGTGTATGAAACAGACACTAATTGTTAGACTCCACACCCAGCCAGCAGCCAAGTGGTCACTTAAACTGCTCCTTTGTTGGACCAACTGCCAGTGGGAAGAGCAAACACACCAAGGGCTACAAGCAGGGAAAAAGAGAACAAAGGAGCTAGGCAGCTCCCCTTAAACCGCTCCTGGTAGGTACTGCCCCCGTGGCGACGCACAGACGCAGCACGGAGAGACAAAGATCCGCCGCATACACCCCTTGCAGAGATGCAACACACACTGCAGTCGCAACATGCAAGTCGCACAACCTCTCTGCATACTGAGCGAGTGAGCCACGGCTGGACGGAACCAGAACTGCTCAGCTGTGGGTCATAGGCTCTACAGTGCTCACAGCCCTGGCGATTCCCTCTCCTTCTGCTCCGGTGGCAGGGGCCTCGGCTCCAGACTGAAGTTCCCAAAACTTACTGGGCCAACCCCTGGGTCCGGACTCAGATCCAGCCCCCCCTCCCCGCCCCACATTGGCTTTGTTGGGAGCTGGGAGCATTCAGCATCACTCAGGGTCCAGAATCCCCTTCCCAGCCCCGTGCCACTCCCAGAACTGGGTCCCACTGGCCGGCCCCAGAGAACCCCAGGGATACAAGCCAGGATGCAGCCCCGAGGCCAGGATGCCCTCGCAGAGAGACATGAAGGGTGCAGGGGCAGCAGACCCCAGTCCCGCAAGCAGCCCTTGGTCAGCACATCTCTAGGAAGCTCCCATGCCCTGCTGCCTCCTCGCCTGTCCTCCTTACGCTGAGCCCTGCCTTTCCTGCTGGAGACTGACCAGGCCTGGGTTTAGTGCATCCCCTTCCACCCCCCCCCACCGACCTCCACGGGAGCTGCAGGGCAATGAGCTCCTCCCCAAATCACCCCGGTGTGGGGCAGGCCAGGTGCTCTCGCCGGCCCCTCTGCCAACATGTCCCCAGCTGTTTTTGCAGCTATCAGCTCTCACTGCCGCTCCCGCCACGGTGCAGTCACACGACGCTGGTGGAGACAGCTGCAGAGAGAGGGGGAGACGAGAGAGAGACGGGGGCCCCATGGGCCGGCCGGCCTGTCAGGCTGGTTTGAAACGCGCGCTCTGGCAATGCGGCCCCCGACAGCAAGGTTGTTGGGCCAAGCCGCGCACAACACACACGCATACGGACACCCACACCCACACACCCACACCCACACACCCACACACACACAAAGCAACACAAACGCCCATTTCTCAACTCATATTGAACATTCTGTCATGACATTCTTCAGCACTGACGCTATCCAAATACAGCAAGCAGCCCAATCTATCCATCTAGGTACTCATCTGACCCACTTCACCGCAGTGCCTGAGCGCCTCACAAACTTAATGTGGTGAGCCTCACTGTGAGGGAGGGCAGTGCCGCTGTTCCCATTGTACAGATGGGAAACTGAGGCACACAAAGAGTAAGGTCCAGATCCTCAAAGACTCTTAATTTCTATAGACCTAAGTGACTTGCCCAAGGTCTCACAGAAGAGTCAGGAATAAAAACCTGGCCTCCTAAAGGCCCATGCTCACTCTTGCATAGATTTGAAATTTGGGGGGCACTTTACCGCAGGCTCTTCCCAGAGGGGCCTGGCTGCTGGACAAGGTCCTTAGTCCAGGTTTAGCTGTATATCAACAGCTGACTCCTTTCCTATCCTCCAGAGCAGTGGAGGTCAGTCAGCATCCCAGAGATCCGAGCAGGGACTGGCTGAGAACGAAATTTTGGCAAAGCATTCAGGCAGAGACGGGCTGCACAATGGCAGGACACGGCCTGTCAGGGTTCCCTCCCCACTCTGAACTCTGGAGTACAGATGTGGGGACCCGCATGAAAGACCCCCTAATCTTCTTTCTATCAGCTTAGGTTAAAACTTCCCCAAGGCACAAATCCTTTCCTTGTCCTTGGACGGGATTGCTGCCACCACCAAGTGATTTCGACAAAAATCCAGGAAAAAGAGCCACTTGGAGTCCCTGTTTCCCCAAAATATTCCCCCAAACCCCTTCACCCCCTTTCCTGGGGAGGCTTGAGAATAATATCCTCACCAGCACAGACCAAACCCCTGGGGTTTTAGGACACTGAAAATCAATCAGATCCTTAAAAGAAGAATTTTATTTAAAAAAAAAAGTAAAAGAATCACATCTGTAAAAATCAGGATGGAAGGTAACTTTACAGGGTAAATAAAAAGATTTAAAACACAGAGGATTCCCCTCTGACTTTGCTTTCCAGTTACAAAACAGGAATGAAATTACCTCTTAGCATAGGGAAAATTCACAAGCTAAAACAAAAGATAATCTAATGCATTTCCTTGCCTTTACTTACAATTTCTGTAATTTTAGATTATCATTTTAGGTATCTTTTCAGATGATGGTTTACCTGTTCAGTCTCTCTCTCTCTCTCTTGAGAGGGAACAAACAAACAAAACCTCTCCCTCCCGCCCCCCCCAGATTTGAAAGTATCTTCTTTCCTTATTGGTCCTTTTGGTCAGGTGCCAACCAGGTTATTTGAGCTTCTTAACCCCTTACAGGTAAATTGATTCTGTACCTCTGGCCAGGAGGGATTTTATGTTACTGAATACATTAAGGTTGTTACCTTTCCCTTTAGATTTATGACACAGCCTTATTGCTATTACCCTCATTGTGCATATTGTGCCAGCAGCACCCGGACATGCATTCCCCTCTCCCTGGCCAAAGCAAGCTCTCCTCTGCCCCACCTAATTAGCTGCCTGCTGTTTATATCAGGCTGAGAAGACAACAATCCTGCTGACAGCCAGCGGGAGTGGAGGAGCCAAATTCAAATTCCTCAGCATTTTAGCCTCCCCTTCATTCCTGTGCGGAGATGATGGAGCTCAGAGTTCGCAGCCAGGCATCTGCCAACTCCGGACTGGGTCAGGGGAAATCCGACGGAACGAGACAAGGATGAGAGATAATGAATGGGATACAAGAGACAGAAAATCTGAAAGAGAGAGATGGGAAGAAGCTATGCCCCACGGTATCATAGATAGGGTGGAAATGATTCTGGCCAGCCCCGAGGATCCCAAAGCATATGGCAGAGACAGTTTGACAGCATCATCTCCATTGTACAAATGGGGAAACTAAGGCACAGAGCAGGGACGGAGCCCTCTGGCGACTGGTCTCACAGCTCTGCTGCTCCCCCCTCCCGACCCACAGACCCCAGCGACCCCCAGGCTCCTCGCACACGGCCCTACCAACTCCCCTCACTAGTCCAATCCTGGGTCACTTTGCAACTCTGCCAATAGCCCCCCCCTCCTCCTCCACAGCCCGCCTTGCTATCTTCCATTGCACCAAAGTCTGCTGGAGTTTTACTGCTGTTTCGTTCTCAGCTGGGAAGTCGGGCTGGGATCCTCGAGGCACATGCCTTGTGCACCGGCCAGGCCTCCTCCAAATGCTCCTTACGATGGTTAAAGCTCGGGGCGACTCAGCTCGCCTGTCAGAAGCGGCAACTCCAGACCCTCCCCAGCGGCTTTCAGCTCTGCTGCAGTGACCCCTCCCGCAGCACCTGAGAACTCGGGGCCAGCAGCTAACGCCGGAGAGAAAGACCATTCTCCTGGGGGGCTGCGGGCCAATTCGGGAGTATCTCCCGCCTGCCCAGGGCAAGAGAGGAAATGGCAGTTCAGAGCCAGGATGGGGATTGATTTAGCAAGCAAAGCCCTGGCGAGGGAGGTTGAGGGGAGGGAAAAGCAACAGGGCTGAAGCGAGAGGCAGTAGCAGGGGAGATAAGGTTGTCTCCTCATTTGCAGCCCCGCCCCCCCCCCCGGGGAGCTGAGATGGGGGTGACTCGGGTCAGGACGCAGCCCAGGCGGGCTCAGTGCTCACCCCTGCCCATCTGTGGGGACACCAGGCAGAAGCTACAGGGGCTGGCAGGAAATCAAGGCAGGGTTGGGTTTTTGCTGCGAAGAACTCATGAGCTGTAGGCAGGAACGGCATCTGGCCGAGCTAACAGCTACAGCCTCGTGCTTCCGGGCACGCGCTGGCCCCAGCCCCGAGGATCAGGAAGAGATGGAGTATTGCCCACTTAGATGCGCTAATGACAAGGGGGGGTTGCACCTTCCTCTGCAGCCTCCAGCACTGGACACCGGCAGAGATGGGAAACGAGCCCGTCATGGGTGACCAACCCTAATGTGCCCTGCCTCGCATCAGACCATTCGCTCTGGGGCAGGGACTGGTAGCCACGTTACATGTCTGTACAGCGCCTAGCACACTGGGGCCCTGAGCGGGTTCCTAGGCGCGACAGCAGTAGAAACAGTCAGGCGGAAAAGCACAAGCCGATCAGGCTCCATCAAGCCCACCCCAGCATCTGGCTGATTCAGGATTGTCCCCACAGTGGATCCTATGGTCCATTTGACCCCTGGGCCTCCCACCCTCTGGGCTGAGGCCTGATGCTTCCTTAAACTCAGCACATGCTCTGCCCTGGCTGCAGCCCCAATAGCTCCATCTGCCCCTGCGGCTTGGAGACAATGCTCCACTCTCAGTCAGACACACACACACACACCCTGGCCCCTGTGAGCCACGCCGCCATCTGGCCTGGGGCGGCCGTGAGAAATGGCTGCGTTTCCATCTCTCTGGAGACACCCCATGCAGCTTCCTTTTTCATAGATCTTCACCGGTGTCAGCTCCACTGGCGGGGCTGACAAACATCTCCTCTCCGGCCGGCCCCACGGGGACGCATCCATCACCCTGGCCGCTAGCAGATCTGGGAGCATGACAGGCGGGGATGAAGCATCGCTTCCTGATCTCGCTGGGGAACGGCGCGGGAGGAGGGTGGAGCAGGGCAGAGAGAAACCTACAGCTCTGAGGTCTCTCACCCTGGCCTTGTGCAGCTGCCAGCATCAACAGACATTACTCAGCATGCCCCACGCTGCTGTAACTAACTCCGCTCTGGACACCAATGGGCTTCACCCGGACTGCACCGTCAGCTCAAGCCCCTCGAAGCGCTTCTGTCTCGGTAGCATTTCACGCCCTCTTTGCCCTGGTGCACTGGAGAACGGGGCCCTGCGGGCATACCCCAGCCAGGGGATCTGGTCCATTCTCTTTGCTGACCCTTCTTATTACCTAGGGAGCTCAAGTGTGAAGCCCAGGCCCCGACACCTGACAATCCGTCCTATCAGCCATTTCATAGTTTCACAGCACAGCAGGTTAGAGAGAAGCGAAGCGAGGGGCGGGACTGTTTCCTCAGCCCTTCGTGGGGGTGGTTTGCAGGGGTTCACACCAACCTGCCTTTGCTTTTGGTTCCTGGAGGGTTTGTGCCCTCTGGGCAGGGCCGGCTCTAGCTTTTTTGCTGCCCCAGGCAAAAAAAAAAAAAAAAAAGTCCGGACTGCCGAAGCAAAAAAACCAAAAAAACGGCAGCCGCAGGGAGCGCGTGGAGGGCGGTCAAGGCGGCTCGCAGGGGGGTGAAGGGCCCCCCCTCCGGCCTCGGGGTGCTTCTCCCGGCAGGGCAGGCAGAGCCCCTGGGGGCTGCAGGAGGTGCTGGCTCAGCCGCTCCTTTAAAAGCGGCTCAGCTGGGCCGTGCTCAGAGCCACGCGGGAGGCGGAGGCCGGTGCAGGCGGCAGGGAATGGCGCGTCCCGGGGAGCCCGGCAGCACGGTCAGGAACAGGGATCGCTAGTTCCTGCCCTCCCGGGCCGGGATCCATGCCCCTGCAGGGCTGGGCTGGCTGCCCCAAGATTGGCCGGAATGCCACCTCTTACAATGTGCCCCCCCAGGCACGTGCTTTCTCGTCTGGTGCCTGGAGCCAGCCCTGCCTCTGGGGTTTTAGACTCATAGACTTTAAGGTCAGAAGGGACCATTATGATCATCTGGTCTGACCCCCTGCAGTTTGCCTGGAGTCTTCCAGTCTTTGCAAAGCACTTTGAGATCCTGCAATGGAAATTGCTCCAGAAAAGCTAAAAACTCGTTACTCACGGGGTAGTCAATTATTTTTTGTCAAGGTCCAAATTTCTTGGTCAAGGTATAGTCAAGGTCCAGACTCCAGAGAAAATAATACAAAAACAAGAATAACAACAATAATAAGAAGTAAATAAAAAGATTTCACGGTCCATTCAAAAGCATCCGGCAGCCCGAATTTGGCCCACAGTCCACCTGTCGACTACCCCTCCATTACTGTTAAAGGACTATATTTACAGATTAACTTTAGGAACACAGGGATCAGACCTGAGGTCCATCCATCCCAATGCCCTGTCTCTGACTGTGGCCAGTACCAGCTGCCTCAGTGGAAGATGTAAGAAACGCTGCAGTTATGGAATAATCGGCCCCTATGGAGAGTTCTTCCTGACCCCCATGTATTAGAGGTTGGTTTATATCCTGGAGCAGGAAAGTTTATAGCCCATCCAAAACTCTGGAGGGTTTTTCATCCTTACGATTCTAACTCAATGTTCTCGGTATCCATAAAAACACCCACTCCATTTTGAGCCGCTTATAGGAAAAACAAAAACCCAACCACTTCCCTTTCTGGCTGAGAGAACCTTCGCTTGGTAAATGCCCAGCACGACGACGGCTGTTTCTAGCACGTGGACCTGAGCCCATTGATTCTGGACTCCAGAGTAAAGCATCCCTTGATTTCAGCGGAAGCAGGGTTTTAGACTCAGTATCTCTGCCCCTGCTCCCTCATGCCGGCTTTTATATCTCGCCCTCCGGGTCCGCAGCTCAACTTCCCACTTCTTACAATAAAAAAAAGAGGTGCTGATGTCTGCTTAAGAAGCCCGATATCTCCCCAGCCACATGGTGTAATGACTTAAGCCTAGTGTCACTTTAAAGCTTCTATTGTGAGCTACCCGCTGACACTGAGCGTAAGCCACAATCCCAAGTGGTTGTGGAGATCCCTGGCATTTCACTCGCCTGCTCCGTCAGCATTTCCCAGCACCCCAGCGGATGGGGAATCTGAACCAACTCGTCGCTTAAAGAAATCCTCTAGATTAAAAAAAAAAAAACTAAATACTTGCTGTCAGGTCCCCTTGACGCTGCATTTCCAGGGGTGTGTGCGCTCTGCTAAGACCCTTCCAGATGGCAAAGGACTTTACCGTGGAACTCAGATGTCAGCATTGCATAGGAATTGCCAGCCTGGGGTGGTATCCCATCT
Source organism: Chrysemys picta bellii (assembly GCF_011386835.1). Lineage (NCBI taxonomy): Eukaryota > Metazoa > Chordata > Testudines > Emydidae > Chrysemys > Chrysemys picta. The sequence goes on from NC_088813.1 coordinate 16,388,160, forward strand.
CCGCCAGTACCAGCGGCTTTTCTATTGAAGGGCTAATCTACAAATCTGAAGGAGAATGGTAGGATGTTATTGGAAGGGGGCGTGGCTTCCCAAGGAGCATGACCTGGGAGAAGGGGGGGGATACAAACAGCACTTTATCCATTAGTCCATCGAGGCGCTTCGCACCCATGGCAGACGCTCCGCGGCAAACCCGACTGAGGCTATGCAATGTGGGTGGGAGGCGGGGTTTCTTTGTGAGATGGGGGAGGGGGACTGGCAGCGCTGGGCGGGGGAGGGGCACAGAGGATTGCATTTCAACCGAGCTTGCAAAAGATAAGCACAATGCAAAGAGGGGGCCTTTTTTTAAAAAAAAAACTGTTGGGTTTAATTTGCAACGCTGGTGAAAATCTAAATATTTCAACGCCCGACGGCTCTTAGCCCGAGTCCAGTAAAGGGAAAGGAGGGCAAGAAAGAGGGAAAGAATTACCCCCGGAGAAGAAGATGGTCAGAATTACGAGAGCACGGAGCCTGCTCCACTGCTTTTCAACATCTCCTGCTGCGAAGGGTCACGGAGCCGTCAGGAATTCAACCCCTGGCAGCTCAGGAGCCACGTGTGTCCTAGGTCGAAGGTGGAGAGAGCAGTGCTAGTCACCCCAGCACCAGCCTACAGGGGACCCCGGGCATGTACGCGAGTGGCTGGCCCACACTGGGGTCCCTGCCGCTGCATCCGCGTGTCTTCAGTGACCTGCACTAGCTCAATTAAAGCTACCAGGGATACGCCCTCCTGCGTGACAATTACACCTTAACTTGTGGTGCGGGCGTGCTCTGCGTCCATTGTAGAATGAGGAACAATAGCACGCCCCCCCTGTAGGGGAAGTTCGTTAAAGACTGGGAGGCCCTCAGACGCTACAGTAATGGGGGCCAGTACTTACATCTAAGATAGACAGGCTAGGGGGAAGGGCGGCAGCTTGTGGCCCCTTAACAAAGGAAAACAGCCCTGTAGATCCCAAGCGGCCTCTCTCTCAGGGCTGACACAGTACCAGCCCCCTATAGAAAATTCTCCTGCTACTTGCCAAGATGGCCTTGAAAGGCCTCCACGGCTGGGGCCTCTTCCTCAGCCAGATGGACTTCATGCCTTTCCTTCATTGCATCCCATCACACCACATTGTACCCCTCAAATCCGCTCCCTCCATGGGGTTCCCACCCTTCAGATCCCCATAGATCCTACTCATGTGCCCGATTCCCTCGCCGAGCTCCAAAGGCGGAATGCCAGCTTCACTGCAGCCAATGGGCGCTTTGCCATCGACTCCAGCTAGGCGAGGATTTCACCCTCCGCGCTGAGCAGAGCTGCATCAAAACCGGCTCAGAACCAAGTTAGAAGCCGGTGACTGATTCAACCTGTGCCCACTCCGTTATCATTCACTCCTCAAGAACCTTGGTACGACCCAATGTCGGGCACACAGGACATAGGGACCTCCTGGCTCATTAAGTCCAGTCCCCTGCTATCGGAGGCAGCGCTGTCACACAATTCCATTCATAAACTTCTCAAGCTCCTCCTCAAAGCTAGCTGGGTGTTGCCGACTCCTCCTATAGGGAGGGTATTCCAGAACCTCCCTCCTCCCAGATTTAGAAACCTTCCTCTCATTTCCAGCCTACTTTTATTCATGTTTATTTTGTCTGCATGACTGTGAATGGTCAATTTCAACCCTGCAGCTGAGACTCATCTAAATCAAGGAAGTAAAATCAAAAGAATCCACAAGGAAGCAGTTTATAAAGCTGAGGCCACCTAATCCGAGAATAGCAGTAAAGCCGTGTGACTTTAGCTAACCAGTTATAAAGCTCAACAGGCGAATCCCAAGTACCAGCCAATTGACGAGTCACAGACTGAGACGCATCCGCCGGCTCAGACATGTTTGGGGGAAAAAAATTGGCAAAAAATTTCAAACACCAAACAAACCTGTTAGGATCATGGTGGGTTTAAGAGCAAGATGTGATCTGGGTAGAAAAGGAGATCATTCATCAAATAAATCACAGCTTGAGTTGCCAGTAATAGCTGCTGCTTTTAACCCTTCCTCACCAATAAGTCCTTCTCTACACGACAGTCACCGGGAGATTTTACATGGGTGTGGGCGTTCACACGCATGTACGCTGGAGCTGGCTGACAACTTTTCACCAAAACAGCTTTCCTGTCAGAAAAAAAAATGCCATTATGACCAAACTGAAATGTTGGCAAACTTGTATTGATTTTGAAAAAATGTTGGTTAGGAAAAAAAGCGGAAATGTCCCATTTTGACATTTTCAGAGGGAAAAGTTAACTTTTGGTTTCAAGATGTTTTATATAAACAAAATTAAAAATGGTCAAAATGAAACCTTTTGAATCAAAACATTTCAACTGACCTGAAATGACCATTTTTTCCAGAGTTTCATTTTGCAAAAATGTTAGAAATTTTCATCCCAATTTGGGACCATTTTTTATTTTCCAAATCTCAGCAATTTTTCAGGAGGATGGAAAATCCATTTTCTGATCAGCTCTGCTGTGTGCACATGCTGGAAGCCTGGCATACTCAGGTGTGGGTGTCTCTCTCACTCTCACACACACACACACACACACACACACACACACACACACACTTCATTTATTCACTCTGATTTAAGGTTTCGCGTGCCAGTCATACATGTTAACGTTTTTAGAAGGTCTCTTTCTATAAGTCTATAATATAAATAAACTATTGTTGTTTGTGAAGTAAATAAGGTTTTTAAACTGTTTAAGAAGCTTCATTTAAAATTAAATTAAAATGCAGAGCCCCCCGGACCGGTGGCCAGGAACCAGGCAGTGTGAGTGCCACTGACAATCAGCTCGAGTGCCGCCTTCGGCACACGTGCCATAGATTGCCTACCCCTGCTCCAGAGGATCAGAACTGAAAATCATGTCCAAAAATGCATTAAACAAAGAAGGAGGGGGAGCCCCCCCCTTTCTGGCACCCTGCCTCCCTTCTGCAAAGCTCTGAAGGATGGTACAGGACAGCCTGTCTTTCATGAAGCCATCTCAGGATGCGGGACCCACTTCCCTCCAGGTTCTGTCTTCTCTAAGTAAATGACCACAGACCGAGCAGCAGCAGCAGCTTCCCGGCAGGCTCTCATGCGGCCCCTCCCTCCCCGTCAATTACCTAAGAGGTGTGATTGCCTTTTCACGTTGGCTTCACTTTCCTGAACGGTTAACTCCGCAAGTCCCTTCCGGAATCCAGCAGCCGCGCCTGCTCACCCGCTGCCTCTCCAATGGAACTACCCCACTGACCATCACCCAACGGGGGCGCCCTGCAGGGGGACTTCAGGGAAGTGGAGAGCCTCTGAGAAAGGTCTTGGCCTCTTGCTCTGGGGAAGAAGGAGGCTGCACTGAGCAGAATGGGCAATAGGTGAGTGTGCAGAATAGCAATGCTTTGCAATTGTCCAGGGCTCTCCAGCCATAGACACCAAGGAAGCCTGCAAAGGAGGTCAGTACATCACTTCCCATTTTAGCCATGGGGAAACTGAGGCACAAGAACATAAGCACGGCCATACTGGGTCAGACCGATGGCTCATTTCGCCCAGTATCCTGTCTTCTGACAGTGGCTGAGGCCAGGTGCTTTGGAAGGAATGAACAGAACAGGGCAATTATTGAGTGATCCATCCCCTGTTGTCCACTCCCAGCTTCTGTCAGTCAATGGCGAGGGGCACCCAGAGCAGGGGTTGCATCCCTGACCCCCTTGGCTAATAGCCTTTGACGGACCTATGCTCCAGGAACTTATCTAATTCTTTTTTGAACCCTGTTAGTTTTGGCCTTCACAACATCCCCTGGCAAGGAGTTCCACAGGCTAACACTGAAGCCATACTTCCTTTGGTTGTGTTAAACCCACTGCCTGTTACTTTCACCGCATGACCCCTTGTTCTTGTGTTATGCGATGGGGTAAATAACACTCCCTAGTCACTTTCTCCACACCACTGAGGTCCATGGGGGCAGTCAGATCTCAGTATTTCTGAAAATCTAGCTCTGAATTAATTTGATTCTAGGCCATTTTGTGGCTAAAAAATTGTACTTGGGGTGTTTAAAATATTACATAAAAAGCAGTTTGTGCATCATGGATACAATAATCAGACAAACAGCACCTGGGAATGAAGAGAAATGATGAGGGGAGGTATTTCCAGTAGACAGGGAAGTGGTATTACCATTGTACGAGGCACTAGTGAGACCTCATCTGGAATTCTGTGTGCAGTTCTGATCTAGTTGAATTCAAACTGGAATAGGTGCAGAGAAAGGCTACTAGGAGGCTCAGAGGACACTAATGGAGCTTGGCTTGTTTAGCCTAACCGAACGAAGGGTGAGGGGAGATCTGATCGCGCTCTATAAATACACCAGCGGGATAAACACCAGGCAGAGAGAGGAGTTATTGAAATGAAAGGCCAATGTTGGCACAAGAACAAATTATATAAACTGGCCATCAACAAATTTCAGCTTGAAATTCGAGGAAGGTTTCTATCCATCAAAGAGGTGAAGTCCTGGAACAGCCTTCCAAGGGGAGCAGCAGGGGCAAAAAAAACCTATCTTCCTTTCAAGACTGAGTCTGATAAATGTATGGAGGAAACGATACAACGAGATAGCCTACAATGGCACATAGTGCATCTGCGACTGCTATTATTAAATATCTCCGACGGCCGGAGATGGGACGCTAGATGGGGAGAGCTCTGAGTAACTAGACTGAATTCTTTCCCAGGTGTCTGGCTGTGGGCCTCGCCCACATGGTCAGAGTCTAACTGATCGCTGTATTTGAGGTTAAGAAGGAATTTTCCCCCAGTCAGATTGGCAGAGGCCCTGGGTCACTTGCTGGTTTGAACTAGAGGAAATGGTGGGTTCTCTGTAATTTGAAGTCTTTAAATCAATCCTTGAGGACTTCAGTAGCTCAGCCAGAGGTTCTGAGCCTATTGCAGGAGAGGGTGGTTGAGGTTCTGTGCCCTGCCATGTGCAGGAGGGTACACTAAGTGATCGTGATGGTTCCTTCTGGCCAAAGGCTAGGAGACTAATTCAATACAGGGTCCAGATCCTCCGCAGTGGTATAAAGGAGTGGAACCCCCAGTGAAGCTAATGAAGCTCTGCTCATTTATATCAACTAAGGAGCTGGTCCTATGGGTTTCTCTCTCTCTCTCAGACACACAAACTCCCTCAAGGCTCCATTTTCTGTCTTATCGTTCCCTAAATCACCACTCCCCGTTCCTGATTTGATCTCGGCAATTGACACTTGAGCCCCTAAACACCTGCTTTAGGCAACCGAGTTCCCTAATTCAGGAGCCCAACTTTCTGATTATCTCAAATAAATAATCTAATCTGAGCTTCAACGGAGTATAAAATTAAGATTCGATAAAAATAGAATAAAAAGATAAGATATAAGAGAGAGAGAGAGAGAACTGGTCTTTCAGCCAGTGCTAACTTTATTGCATCAGAGGAAAATACCTTGTGATTTTTGCTGCTTTTTGCTCCCAGTCAGGTCAGAGAAGAGTCTAGTTATTAAAGCCGGGGGGGAAGTTGAGTCAGGACACCTGAGTTCTAGTCCCAGTTCTACCATTGACTCACTTGGGATTTCTACCCATATTAAAACACTTGCCTCCATCCTGGGGGCCAGAGAAGTTTGCAAAGTCCTTTGAGGAATGCAAAGTAACGTCGCTACCAGCACAGAGAGTCGTCTTTAGGGAGGAAGGCATTAAAGAGCATGCCAGATGGGGAGCTGAGGCTGCATTAGTGATGTGGCATGTTCAGCCAGCAAGCGGGGAGCGGGCAGATGAGTGAGAAACGCCCTACCATGCGTTCCATGAGCCCCCCTCTTCCCAAGCAGCCGTCAGATGGGTCTGCTCACTGACTGAGGTTTAGGCAAGCACCGCAAATGTCCATTTTCACTCACCTACTGACCCTACAGCCCCACCTCTCCTTTCCCTTCCTGCGCCGTCGCAGGCCAACGCGCATTCACCCTGCGAGCTAGTCTCAATATTTTCACCAACAAGTCATTAAATGTCCCTCGGCTCTTGCTCTCTCATTTGCCACTTTCCCAAGTGGCTCTGAAAAGCACCATGAGTGGAATGAGTCACAGCCAATGAACAATCCCTGCTGTAAGTCTCCCCGCCTCCACCCCCACACCTGCCATTTCCTCTCTGGGGCTTGCAACAGGTTTGAGGTCAGGGTGATATCGGAGGATGAGGGGACCTGCAGGGCTAAAGGGCAGGCAAGCTTTAGAAGGACTATACCTTTTATAGAGGCTATAAACTCTCATGCTTCAAGGCACCGGCCAACCACTAACTGCTTGGGGTCAGGAAGAAATTTCCTCCTGTACATGTTATTGCGCAACTGTCCATTACCTGGGGTTTGGACCTTCGTCTGAAGCAGATGATACTGGCCACCGGGCCACAGGGACAGGAGACTGCACTAGACAGACCACTGGTCAGATGCAGCCTGGCGATTCCCCAGTTGCTCCATGCGTGTGTATGTTGAAGCCAATTGACACCAGCTGAGGGATCTGGCCCATCATATCTGGTGCTTCCAAAGCGCAGTTCCAGCACCTGTCTAGCTCTGCTAATGCAGCCAGGGAGGGTTTGCAAGGTTCGGATGTGACCATTGCACCGAAGGCCAGTCACTAACAGGAGGTGAGGCTGTTTCTTTAAGGCTCCGAGTTGCCCTCCAGAGCCAGGTAGCTCAGAGCCAGCGCTGGGAGCCTGTTTGTCGGTCACCCTGTTGTCTCTCGGTATCGCAGCCCATGTGATCTGGACGATTGAATCCAGTTCCCAAAGCCCCTGCTCCAGGGCAGGATCTCACGTTGCAATAGCCAGGCCAGGCGCCGTGGGGCAAGCTAGCAAGAACACGGCATTCACCCAGCACGTCCTGAGTTTGAAGGCAGATGACTCAGTCCTATTTTCAGGTGCTTTGAAACAGGAAGGAGACCGAAGCCTTGTACTTTTCCATGGGGGAGGGAACCACTTCCACCTCTCTGGCCTTTGGAAACCTGCTCAAGAGAACTTCTTTGGAGCGAACACGCAGCAAAGATGGGGACAGATCCTGGCCTTTCTGGCCACCCGCTCTGCCACTGCCCTGGCTTGCGGCCTCATCTCAGTTAATCGTCCCGAAGGCAGCGCTGGACTGAGCCCTGCAGATCCACAGAACAGGCACAGCCCAGAGCAAGCTTCCGCCACGACCATTATCGTTACAGCACTGCCAGGCCATAGCTGAGACCACGGCGCAATCCCAGAGTGAGAGATGGTCCCTGCCCCACAAGGCAACAGGGGGCTTGTTACCCGTATTTTACTGGTGGGGAAATGAAGCCCGGAGAGGGTAAGTGGCTTGGCCCAAGATCACACGGGGAGTCTGGGCAGCAGCGGGATTTGAACCCAGCTCTCTCGAGTCCCAGTTCGGTGCCTTCCTCTCCCTGTCTTCACCTCTGAGAGCATGGGGGAAGGGAAGGCTCCTGCTGTGCTGGTGTTCTACCACCCTCCGCACCCCACCAGCTATTCGGCCTAGGCCTGTCTGCTGGGATTGCCAACGAGGAGGCCAGCGGGGCGTCCAATGCAAACACCCATCCTCTAGGAAAGCGCAGTGAGACCCAGCAGACTCGTTCCACCAAAAAGCCATCCGATGGCACGACCCACTCGCACCGCCGAGCGGGGTCCATCACTGGGCCCTTCCAACGAGAGGCAGCAGAACTCCTGATACCCCACCCTGGGATCTGAACTCCTGCCCCCAGGCCTGCTTCTTGGAGCAGCTGGTACAGGAACCCACAAGGGGAGAGGCAATTCTCGATTTAGTCCTGAGTGAAGCGCAGGAGCTGGTCCAAGAGGTAACTATAACAAGACCACTTGGAAATAGTGACCATAACATAACAACATTTAACATCCCTGTGGTGGGAAGACCATCTCAACAGCCCAACATGTGGCATTTAATTTCAGAAAGGGGAACTATGCACAAATGAGGCGGTTAATTAAACAGAAATTAAAAGTTACAGTGACTAGAGTTAAATTCCTGCAAGCCGCATGGACACTTTTCAAAGACTCCATAATAGAGGCCCAACTTAAATGTATACCCCAAATTAATAAACACAGTAAAAGAACTAAAAAAAAGCCACCGTGGCTTAACAACCATTTCAAAGAAGCAGTAGGAGATAAAAAGGCATCTTTTAAAAAGTGGAAATCAAATCCTAGTGAGGTAAATAGAAAGGAGCATAAACACTGCCAAATTACGTGTAAAAATGTAATAAGAAAAGCCAAAAAGGAGTTTGAAGAACAGCTAGCCAAAAACTCAAAAGGTAATAACATGTTTTTTAAGTACATCAGAAGCAGGAAGCCTGCTAAACAACCAGTGGGGCCCCTGGATGATCGAGATACAAAAGGAGCACTTAAAGACGATAAAGTCATTGCGGAGAAACTAAATGAATTCTTTGCTTCAGTCTTCATGGCTGAGGATGTTAGGGAGATTCCCAAACCTGAGCCGTCCTTTGTAGGTGATAAATCTGAGGAACTGTCACAGATTGAAGTGTCACTAGAGGAGGTCTGGGAATTAATTGATAAACTTAACATTAACAGGTCACCGGGACCAGATGGCATTCACCCAAGAGTTCCGAAAGAACTCAAATGTGAAATTGCAGAACTATTAACTATGGTTTGTAACCTGTCCTTTAAATTGGCTTCTGTACCCAATGACTGGAAGATAACAAATGTAATGCCAATATTTAAAAAGGGCTCTAGAGGTGATCCCGGCAATTACAGACTGGTAAGTCTAACGTCGGTACCGGGCAAATTAGTTGAAACAAATTGTCAGACACATAGAAGAACATAAATTGTTGGGCAAAAGTCAACATGGTTTCTGTAAAGGGAAATCGTGTCTTACTAATCTATTACAGTTCTTTGAAGGAGTCAACACACGAGGACAAGGGGGATCCAATGGACATAGTGTACTTAGATTTCCAGAAATCTTTTGACAAGGTCCCTCACCAAAGACTCTTACGTATATTAAGCTGTCATGGGATAAAAGGGAAGGTCCTTTCATGGATTGAGAACTGGTTAAAAGACAGGGAACAAAGGGTAGGAATAAACGGTAAATTCTCAGAATGGAGAGGGGTCACTAGTGGTGTTCCCCAAGGGTCAGTCCCACCCTGGTTTTGGGAATTGGAGTGACGGATCCCAGCAGCTGAATAGGGTCAGTCCTAGGACCAATCCTATTCAACTTATTCATAAATGATCTGGAGAACAGTGAGGTGGCAAAGTTTGCAGATGATACTAAACTGCTCAAGATAGTTAAGACTGAAGCAGACTGTGAAGAACTTCAAAAAGTTCTCACAAAACTAAGTGATTGGGCAACAAAATGGCAAATGAAATTTAATGTGGATAAATGTAAAGTAATGCACATTGGAAAAACTAACCCCAACTGTATATATAGACAATATAATGGGGGCTAATTTAGCTACAACTAATCAGGAAAGAGATCTTGGAGTCATCGTGGATAGCTCTCTGAAGACGTCCACACACTGTGCAGCGGCAGTCAAAAAAGCAAACAGGATGTTAGGAATCATTTTAAAAAGGGATAGAGAATAAGACGGAGAATATCTTATTGCCCTTATATAAATCCATGGTACGCCCACATCTTGAATACTGCATACAGATGTGGTCTCCTCATTTCAAAAAAGATATACTGGCATTAGAAAAGGTTCAGAGAAGGGCAACTAAAATGATTAGGGGTTTGGAACGGGTCCCATATGAGGAGAGATTAAAGAGGCTAGGACTTTTCAGCTTGGAAAAGAGGAGACTAAGGGCGGATATGATAGAGGTCTATAAAATCATGAGTGGTGTGGAGAAAGTGAATAAGGAAAAGTTATTTACTTGTTCCCATAATATAAGAACTAGGGGCCATCAAATGAAATGAATGGACAGCAGGTTTAAAACAAATAAAAGTCAGTTCTTCTTCACACAGTGCACAGTCAACCTGCGGAACTCCTTGCCTGAGGAGGTTGTGAAGGCTAGGACTATGACAGGGTTTAAAAGAGAACTAGATACATTCATGGAGGTTAAGTCCATTAATGGCTATTAGCCAGGATGGGTAAGGAATGGTGTCCCTAGCCTCTGTTTGTAAGAGGATGGAGATGGATGGCAGGAGAGAGATCACTTGATCATTGCCTGTTAGGTTCACTCCCTCTGGGGCACCTGGCATTGGCCACTGTCGGTAGACTGGATACTGGGCTGGATGGACCTTTGGTCTGACCCAGTATGGCCGTTCTTCTGTGCCTACTGCTCCCAACCCTTCCCAGTCAGATGGCAGCTGCAAAACCAGCGAGCGAGGAGTGGGGGGGAGGTGTGGATGCAAGGTAAGAAACACTAATCACAGAACGGGGGGGGAGGGGGACGGGGAAGCCCTCAGCAGAGATTACACAAGTGATATTCCCGCTACAACAGCTTAGAGAGAAAGAGGTTTATAGGATTTACAGATTGACAATACAAATTGAATATTTAATTTTAGCTCCACTATGACAGGCCAGAAGGTGCGCGCCCTCAGCAATCCGGGGGCTCAGAGGGGTGATCAGCACCTGACAGGATCGGGGTATGAAAGGCAGCACACTATGCCCCATTACTCATCCCCCTCCCCAATTATTCATCAATCTTTTACGCTCTTGGCTGAAATACATGGCAGGGGGGAGGGTGGGCTGAGAACTGTGTGTTCCAATTAAAACGGGGGTGTCACCCCACATCCTCTTATACTCACCTTCCCCCCATGCCTCAGATCACCCCAATCTGTATTGCAATCCAGGGCTTCCATTGAGGTCATCACTCTAATTAAATATAAAGCATGAGCCCCGCAAATCAAAGCCTCAATGTCTTTTTATTTTGGGGCACGAACACCATTAGCGGAGCCTGGCTAAGCGGAGCCGGCTAATTACAATTGCTGGAGGTTCCCCTTCCTGGCTCTCCTCTGACACATCTCTCGCTCATTACACATCAGAAGGCTCCTGAATACACTCGCCTGGGTCTCGGGGACAGGAATCCACCTAATGAGATTTGAGCAAATATTTTGCTTCCTCCTCTGCTCAGTTTTCATCTCCTTCCCCGTGAAAGGATTTATTTCCCAGAGCCATCACGATCCCAGGCAGGGGGAGGCTGCGGTGAGGTGGGTGGACAATAGGGGAGAGACGAGTGATTTCAGGGTGGGCTGAAGGCAAGCAGCTTCCAGGGAGATGAAAAAACACTCTGAGCATCTAGGCAACTGCTCCTCTGTGCTGAGCGAGCAGGGGAGTGTTTGCAAGGCGGGGCAGAAAGAAACCGCAGGTCTCAAGTGACCTCTTGCAACCAGACTCATGCTCGTGGGGCTCCCCATCTCTCCACAGCTGCACCCACCCTGGTTTGGGGAATTGGAGTGACGGATCCCAGCAGCTCCTAAACCTGGACATTCGCTCCAGCTCTTGGCTTGTTTCCCCCCTTTGGACTATGTCCTTCTGGGATCAAGTCATCAGGCAAAGTTCCCCGCTGGTGTAACACAAGAAAGCCGGTGGAGACAGCCCTGGGGTGAATTTGGCTAGGAGAGGTGGCAATGCATGGAGGCTGAACTGTCAGCCACTCCGAGCCCAGACTTGTCTGAGCTCCCGGCTCAAAGACTGAGCCAAAAACCTTGCAAGAGCATCTTTCCTTGACAGGACAGTCTCCAAGGGGCTTGTGGGCTTGTTGGAGTGGGGACGCTGTTGCCTCAGAGCTGAGAGAAGCAGACCCCTAAGAGTACAGCCCCCTGGCGAGGACAGGACTTTGTCCAGCCTAGTTTGAAATGTCCCACACCAAGGGCCATCCACCTCTTCGCTTCTCTTAACAATCACTCCACTCCGCATCCCTGCCCCAGCCCCCTTGGGCCCACCCCTTTCTAAGCACCCACAAGGCCTGAGTCTCCTCTCACCTACCCCAGCATCACCCCAGTGGCCCAGCAGAGTCACTGCTGACTGACACCTAGGCACAGCATCACAAGCGCCATCATTCACCGCCCCTTGGCCAGGCCTTGCCCGCTCCATACCACTGCCTCCCTCCCTGGCCCGGGCCCACGTGGCCCTCACTTTCCAGCCAGCCCTTGAGGAAGGTGCCTGCCACTTTTGTTCCTAGACAGGTCTTTCCGAGGGTTTGTATCTATGAAGCTCGTTTGTCCAACTCGGTTGCTGGCTCTGAGCAGAGACTGAACGGCTGAGGCAGTGGGAAATGCAGCCAGCTGGCACCGATGCCAGGCCTGGATGCGGGGGAGGAGCTCCATTTCTCTTCCACGAGCAACTTCTCCCCGTTACTTGTTCATTAACCTCTTCGGTGCGCTGGGCTGCCCCGCGAATGGCCTGGCCCCGCGGACCCAGCCGCCCTTCCCGAGGCTACCCCACGAGCGGGCTTTGAAGAGGGAGGTGGAGTGAGGATGCAGAGGGGAGGAAATGGTCCATCCCCAGATGGTAGGGAAAGGTCACCAGCAGCCCCATAGCCCCAGCCAGGGGGCCTCCCTGCCAGACCCATAGACGATGCTGCCTGCACCCGGACGAGAACGAGAGGCCCGTCTGGAACACTCCTTCCCCCTCCCCACCACCCCGGATGCTAAGTAAGAGCATGTGCCTTGTGCATGCACTAGTCCGGCTCCCGCCCAGCCAGGTGTCCCTAGGCAGAGGCAGATGGCTTGTGGGGCCAGGTCACTCCATGCCTGCCCCTGCTGCGGCCGGCAGCCCAGGAGCAGGAGGCCGGCGACCCCAGGAGCAGCTAGCCCTGGGCTCCGTAACAGCTGTTCGAAGGGGAAAGAGAGGAGGCTGCGGTTTGCAGCTGGGCAGCGAGGCTGCTGCATCCCGCAGGACAAGGGCTCCCTGCACAAGGAGGGGGCGGGGGAGGAAGGAGTAAGATGAATGGGGGAGGGAGAGGCTCGCGTTCTTGTCTGGAAAGTAGGTCGTGTGCCGAGCAAAGAGATATTTATATCAAGGCTCGTCCCCCGCAGCCCTAGCGGGAACAGGCCAGGACACATGAATTATTACCCCAAACGCACATTCCAACGTCTCAGGCTTGAGCATCACACCCTTCCCCCGCACAGGCACCACCATCCCAGGCCTTGGCTCCCCATGCACTGAGCTCTGCCGATGTCTCTCCGTTCTGACCCACAGCCGCCCTTGCTAGTCCAATCCTGGGATCCCCTGGGTGCCCCTCGGTCACAGCCTGCAGCCAGACGAGCTTCCCCCTCCCCAGTTCTCCTGGTGCACCTCAGGGTTGTCCTGTCCTGCCATTCCAGACCTGGCCCTCTCTTTCGACACAACTAAACCGTGGACAGGCCTTATTGAGATGCAGAGAAATGTCGCACTGGACCAACTCAGCTCACCCAGCCTGCAGCACCGCTGGGTTCTCCACACTGCACGCCCTCCTGCGTTTGAAAGGACACGAGGACAGTGACCTAGTGGTGAGCGACTCTGGCTCTCCTGCTGACGAGGCTAGTGGCTTTGTGGAGACTGTGCGATGGATGGTGGGGAGTTGTAACCTTTGCCAATATGTAATATTCCCTGGCCCGGCCCCTGGAGGGGTAGCACAACCAACCAGCTCTAAGGAAATAATCCTAGATCTGACCTGGAAGAAACTTTGCTCCACTCCCCGATGCATGGTTTTCTAATGACTAAAGCAAGAGGCGGGAGGTGAGAGATGCTCAGAGCAATGTACGGAGCAACCACTAGGGAAGACATCTTCTTCCACTCCAGCAGACACTCTCCTCAACCCAGGCCAGCCCCACAGACACCAGGGAGCCACTGGGTTGCTGGATCCTTTTTGGATGTAGGTGATTCACGCTTCCAAAGAATCCCCCACGTGGCCGCTAAAACAAAGGCTGGAATGCTGCTGATGCCTTGTTAGGCCATTACAGTGTGGTGCACGCAAAGGGCCCCGGGCTGCAGAGCAGGGACACCAACGTACCTTTGTCCTGAACCTTACGGGGGTGTCTGCTCGCACGAGGCACATTGCATCCGGCCACCCCATTCCCACGCACTAAGGTGACAGTGTTAGCTCAGAACAGCGATCCCCGGACCTGCCGGGGCCTGTGTCCATGCAGCCGGGCTAGTGCCCCCAGACAGCACTGCTCAGCCAAAGTCTGGAGGCCTTACTTGGTACCAAGAAACCACCCACTCCCGCCAGAGAGCGAGGACGAGCCATGCTCCGATCAGCACCCTAGACAGCGCCCTGTTGCAGCCCTCTGCCCTCCCCAGATCAGGCCTGCCTTGAGCCCCAGGAATGGCTCTGACTGGGTAGTGTGGGCCTGCCAACGGGTCCCCATTGCTAGAGCTGGCAGGGCACTTCTGGGGGACAGCCACAACTCCGCCCCATGTACTGGGTGGGTGGACAGCAACTCACCTGCATCCCCGGCCTGCTGGGAAAGTGCAGAAGGGAGGGCGAACAGTTGAGCACATCACATTGGTGTGTGGGGGGGAGGGGGAAATTAGACAGATACCAGCTACAACCCCCCCAGGCCGTCCTGCCCCTGATGCCTTCCCCGCCACCAGTAGCCCTGGACTATTGGCTACTCATTGGCTTCCCTGGGCCATAAACATGCCAAACAGATGTACCCTCCCTCCTGCTATGCCCACCTCTCCAGTGCCACCCCCGCCCTTCAGCTGGCACCCTGGAGCATCTCCCTACCATAGCCTGAGCATGGGTCAATGTACGAGATGGTCCCAGCTCCTGGCCAAATGCCCGGCTCCATCCAGCCTTTCATCTCTGCAGCCTCCGCCGGCCGTTCTCCCCTTTGACTTAGCAGATCTAATGACAAAGTGACACCAGCTCCGTTTGCCCCAGGATTCGACCCGGATTGGCCTCAGAGTGGGTCAGATCCCCTTTATTTCCCAGCCCCTGGGCCCCCACTGGAAGTGGCCGCTCCTGCTCTTCCCTGGCAGGTTTCATTTTCTCAGGTATGTGGATCTATTTCTTCTCTCTTTCATTTCGAGTGGTGTCCCTCTGCCTCCTGGAGAGGCAGCAATGAGATATTTCCCATCCCTGAGTGGTGTCTCTCTCAGTCCTTGCCCAGAGTACATGACATGGAGTCTCCTGTATCTTCCTAGTTCCCCAGCAATCTGCATTTGTGTCATTACACTATGGGGTGGGGGGGGGTTGCTTGCAGTGATTACGTGCAGATACAAGTTCCGCCAGGACACAGCTCGGCTGAGGCACCTCAATACAGACCCTCGGCATGCATCCCTGTCATTGCAGCCCCAGGCCCTAGCCCCCCTAGCTCTGCCAATGCACCTTAGTCCTAACCTGCAGCCCACCCCCTATCCCAATTGTGAGCCCCCCCACAGACACACGCACAGTTTCACTGATGCCCCCGATCCTGACCTCCATACCCTCCTCCCCTGTTACTCCAGTCCTGGGCTCCCCACATAAACCCACAGCCTCACCCTGCCACTCCAACCCTGGGCTCCCAGCACACATCCACACTTGTACCCCCCAACCCCGGCCCCCTGCCACCCACCGCACTTCACTGAGGCAGCACAAAGGGGAAAAAAAAACCTCTTCCTCACGCTCCCTCTTCCCTCCCTGCATCTTAATCCGTGTCTGCAGCTGTGTTGCCATAGCACTGTTTCGGGCCCAGTGGAGCCGGCCTTAGCAGTCCTCTGGCTTGGGGAGTCATGGGGCACGTTGTGGTCTCATGGACTGAGTTACTCTTAAGCTTCCCATGACAAGGAGAGGAGAAGGAGACGGATGGAGAGGCAGAGATAAAGGATTGCACCCACGCTGCTCTCTGGATGGGAATCTAATTGCTTGCCCGCTCCGAGCAGGTGCTATAATCTAGACACAGGGACTCGGTGGAGCTGGACGTAGCGTTTTCAAAACATGGTTCCTTGTAAGTCCATTATCTGAGTGACTTCAGCTGGGAGCCTTTTCTCCTCCAAAACACACACGGGAGGGATGGGGGCGAGGGCAGCCCAGGAAATTCCACTTGAAAGGAACCACAGCAGACACCTACAGAGCTGTATGGCAGACACGCCGCTGGGGCCGAGCCAATCGCAGCCTTACCCCGGGCCACTTGAGTGGGGAGCCCAGGAACCAACTGCCAGCTGGTTTGGACATCGGTCTGGGAGCCTGGAGCCTGCAGACCTTCACTGCCTTCGGTAGGAGCCAGCCTGGAGACCCAGGGCCACGCAGGCATCATCTAACTCAGCGATACTCAGACCTCAGCGGTTCTGGAGCCAAGTAGCGATCAACAGTCCCCAAAAGAGTCACGGTCGGGCGAATTCGTTGTTGCATTTCTTATCGATAGTCTCACAGCAAAATGACTGACCAAGTATTCTACAAGTGGTTAATAACCTAGTAAAGATCCTGGTGGGTTAATCATTAAATCACACGCACCGCAAAGAACCACAGGAGACGCAGCGAAGAGCCACTTGCGGTTCCCGAACCTCAGTCTGAGTCTCACTGGTCTAACCGTCTGGGTGGAGACAGCAGGATACGGTGGAGGAAATATTTGGGGAGTGGGGTTTGCATGAATGACCCTGCTCAGGCAAAAAAACCCCACAACCCTGACTTCAATGGGAGCAGGAGCATTCCAGCTATGCCAGGTGCTTCTCCAGCCCCCAGCACCTGAGCCTCTTCCACTCCTGAACAGATTGACCCTCACAGCCCCCCTGCTCATCTCCCCACAGGATGGTCTCTCTGGGCCTCAGTTCCTCAGCCAAGGCCACGTCTACACTAGAGGTGCCGCCGCAGCACCGACGGCAGGGGGGTTTCTGTCAATGTCGCTACTCGGCCTCGCAGGGGATTCGGTCATTTTAACCACCACCCTCGGGACGCGCGCAGCAGAGGTAGGCCCATCTAGATGGTTAGCGTCAACCAGGCCTCAGTGATCCGTCCAAGGTCACACAGGGAATCTGCAGCGGAGGCAGGAAGTGACCCCAGTCCCAGACGGTCACCCTAACCTCGGCTGTTTCTTTTCTGGATCCCTGATGTTGCCATCATAGGCCCATGGTGGCAGTTCTCTGCCTGCCACACCCAGCAGCCTCAGCTGCTTAGACCCAAACCCTTCCAATCTACAGCCTATCCCCCGGGCCACAAAGCCAGGCCGAAAGAACCGGGGAGAGATCCAGGGGCAAAGGGGTCCCTCTGGTGCCTTCCCCCCTCCACAGAGCCACTCCCACAGCCCTTGGACTGCAGCACAGGATTCGCTGGCAGCCGCAGGCGGCTCCTCAAAGCAAGCGCCTGCACTGTTCTTGGTAACGAGCTCCAGTTCCTGTCATTTACATTTTACTGCTTCTCATACGAGCGGCGGAATCAGCCCAGCGAACACAGCCAGAGCCAATTTCTGCCGGAGATGGATTTTCTCTTTCTTGCTCTCCTTCCTCCGCCCGGAGATCGCTCTTTGCCGTAGCCACAGACGAGCGAGCCCCCAGCTGCCTTCTTGTTCCAGGAAAAGGAGGAGGGGGAGGCCCAGCAGGACCCTTCCCCTGCTCTTCATCACTGGCTCCTGGGAAGGAGGGGAGGGGAGAGATTCAGCCTCACGTCTGGGGAAAAGGTGGCCAGTTAAAAATAATACAGTGGTCCAGCTTCTCAGCTGGCTTAAAGCAGCCGAGCTCCACTGACATCAATGGGGCTGATTTACATTAGTGAGGGGTCTGGCCCGTCAATTGAAATTGTATCACCAAGTTTAAAGCTGAGAGGCAATGGGGTCTAGTGGGTAGAGCCAAGGACTGGGATGCAGAAGAGCTATGTTCTATTCCCAACTGTGCTGCCTGATCCGTGGGCAAGTCACCTTCCCTCTGTGTGCCTCAGTTTACACACACACACACACACACACACACACACACCCCGCTTGTCTGCCTTGGGAGTCTGTCTTTCACTCTGTGTGTGTGCAGACCCCCTCCCAGTGGGGCCCTGATCTCAGCTGCGTGCTTCCGTAACCATGTACTACTTCATCGTATCTCCACCCCAGGCACCTTACCACCCTGCTACTGCTGTCTGGGCACCCTCCCCTCTCTGACACCGTCAGAGGCATTACAGGGAATAACAGTTCAACAGATTAAAGGAGGAGAGGGAGCAAAGGTCAACCACTCCATGTGCACGCAACCGCACCACTCCGTCTCACATTCCCACTCCCACAGCCACCCACAGCACCCCTACACAGCACATTAAATAAAGACACACATGGAGAGGGAGCCAGCCTGCTTGGAGAAATGCAAGGGGTTGCATGCTCAGGCATTGCTGCCAACTCTCACAATTTTATCACAAGTCTCTCAGTATTTGGTGTTTTTGTTACATGCATACACACACGTACGTGTGTGTGTGTGCGCGCGCGCACACACACATCAAGTGACTGCAGGAGACTCTCAGCTTTCATTTCTTTAAACCCCCAAAGTTTCTAGCCCGGCCAGCTGTGCATAATAGCTTGGAAACAGGAAACGAGGGTGCCCTAAAAGTTCACGAGGCAGAAGGCAAAGAAAACGAGCCCCTTGTTCCTTATGCTGTAAAATCTCCTGCTTTTTTAAGCCAATCGTGTGATTTTGGGTGGGTCAGACACTTTCATTTGGAATATTGGGGGGGGGGGGTACTGCATCTGTCTCCTCACCTGTAAAGTGCACCTATTGCTACTTCCCGGGTTCTTTAGAGAGCTGGTGCAGCCCAGGGTGGGGTGTTTGCAAAGCACTATCAGACAGAGGGCAACAGAAAAGGGCCAAGTGTTGTTATGACACCAATGCTCTGTGTATGTGTACACACAAGCATGCTTGTGTGGGCATGCATGTGTGTGCACACTTATTCCTCGTGTGCACACGCACAAGAGTGAGAATGCATCAATGCCCCATTATATGTGTGTGTGTGTACCAGTAGCATGCGCATTTGCGCGGCATGCATATATGTCCTGTTATGTGGGTATGCATGGGCCCATGCGCACACAAGCAGCTATGCCGTAGTACCACAAAAATGCAAAATATTCCTCTTTCCACCCTTTCCAGGCTCCCGTGTTCCCACTCCCACACCAGCAGGGGGAGCTAGTGCCAGCTCTATGGTTTCTGGTGCCCTGAGTAAACTGGTACTGGACAACATCCACCCCAAGGGGTCCTTCCCAGTCCTTGGCTCTAGGCAGCTGCCTGCCAGGGTGGGGAAGCTGCAAATGGGATGAAACCGCTTTGCACTGAGTGTTTCCTCGAGCATTTCACCTTGCGGATTTGGTAGATAAAGGAGTCAATAATAACGTCTCCTCCTAGAGCAGAGAAAAGGCACGCAGCCCATTATTCTGAACACTGCAGCTGCTCGACAATAGCCATGCATTGTGTGAGCTGAGTCATGCATGCCGATTACATTGCAGGGCAGAGGACAATGCCATCCCAAACGGAGCTCATTGCCCATAATAAAGAAGCTATCCGACGTCAGGGGGTGGAATACAGCTTACGAGGCAGAAATCCAGCCTGGGCCCCGCTCGAGTCAATGCAGCCACGTGGATTAGCATCAGCTGAGGGTCTGGCCCACAGTGCTAGCAAGACAATGTAATTTCCATCACCCCAACCGCGTGGCAGCTGGACACTCCGATAGCAGAGGGTGACCAGAACATTTGAGACCTAGTCCCAGTACTGCCACTGACTCATTGTGTAACCATGGGCAAGTCACTCCCCTTCAGTCTGCCTCAGTTTCCCCATCTGTAAAGTGAGGCTAACGATACAGATATGCCTTTGATCTGAGCTCTATGGAGGAAAAAACTGCTACATATGATGATGCTAATTACAATAGTTATTTATATTACAGGAACTTAAGGCCAGATTTGCAGTTACTGCTCTTATTTTAGCACTTTTCACCCATAACTTTACAAAGGAGGTCAGAATCATTAGCTCCATTTTTCGAACAGATGGGGAAACGAAACAGGCATGGAGCAGGGACGTGACTTGCCCAACATCACCCAGGAAACCAGTAGCAGAGCTGGGAATAGAACTCAGGTTTCCTGAGGCCCAGTCCGGCCCCAGCCACTAGGGCCACACTGCCTCCCCTGCCCAATCCAGCCTCTGCTTCTGGAGGTGCAATTCTGTACATTTATAAATCGTTTTTCTTGCATTTCTATGCCCACAATAACTCATGGCCCCAGCCAGGACTCAGATGTCGAACTGCCAGGCGATTTGTTGGCATTACCAGGAGGTCAGGCACTTGGCTACAAAGACCTGCCTCCGCAATTCATTCCAGGGGCAAAATTGTGGGTATAAAACTACAAGGAACTACAGGAAAAAAATCAAACCTGTGACCCGCAAATTCACAGCAGTGAAAACTCAGAACAAAACAAGATTTTAAAATAATTGTACTGAGTTTTCTTTAACTATACAGTGTGGCAAACACATCAGTGACATGAAGGACCAAAATTCAGCTAGCATCGTTCTCCTGAGGTCAAAGCAGCTAGGCTGATCTACACCAGCTCAGGCTCTGGCCCCAACTATCTATTTATAGACTTCTATGAAATACCTAGGGC
Organism: Chrysemys picta bellii; assembly: GCF_011386835.1. NCBI lineage: Eukaryota > Metazoa > Chordata > Testudines > Emydidae > Chrysemys > Chrysemys picta. The sequence goes on from NC_088813.1 coordinate 16,408,603, forward strand.
CTGATCCTCAGTTGATGTAAATCACAGCTCCACTGACTGGAATGGAGAGAGCTGGTGTAAATCAGTGTAAGGATTTGGCCCCTGACATTGCAATAAACTCACTGTAATAAAACAAGGTTAATTGTAAATTGCAGAGCTTTCAGCTTTGTGAGAAAATACCCAGATAGAGAAAATCAGATAGTTGTTCAAACGTTTGCATGAATAAATACCAGCCTTCCGTCAACGGAGACTGGGGCCTGATCCTCATCTGGTGAAAATCAGCATAGCTCTATGACTTCAATGGAACTACCTGGATTACACCTGCAGAGGATCTGGCCCTCGGGATCCAGAGGGCCTGGACAGAGGAGGAGATCCTGAAAGCAGGTGCTGCCAACCGGAAAAGCTCACCCATAGGTCAAACACAGTGGCCAGTTCTCACTGGGCCAAGGACGTTAACATCCTTTTCCTCCCCAACGTGCAGTGCTCCCACCCTGGCTATACACACCTATAGCAAACTCAGCACTCACCCGGGGCAGTGGGAGCCTGGGAATCTAAGCCATACAGGCGCCCTGATCTGCAGTGGGCCGGGTGGCCCTTCGGTCCGTAAACCAACACGGAAATGCCAGGAGAAGGTACAGCTGGATCAAGATGGAGCACGGCATCCTGAGATCCATAGTTTCCATGGGTCTCACCTCTGCTTGGACCAGGATACAGTACGGCACGATGGGACCAGCAGGCTGCAGCTCCATAGTAAAATATTTGCTGCCCATACACCGTGTCTGCCTGCATCTCACCAGACCCCTTGGATCTGGACTCTGCAAACTGGTGCACAATGTGGAATTGCCCCCACCTGTCCAGCATCCCCGAAATCTCCCCTGTCCCTTTGCTTTCTAAAGGCCGATCTGCCCAGCAGGGAAGGCAAACTTCTATCCAGCGCTCCCCCGCGCACACGGGTTTGATCTACACTGCTGCTTAGCCCCTTCGCCAATCTCGCCGGAGCTCTATAGGCAGATTTATTTCCCTGTACAAAGGCTCTGATCTGAAGTTATTTTTGTTTACTAGCAACAAGGTGCTGTAAATACAGCCTTCCTGATAATTACAGAGTCTATGCGCGCACCTTAATCTCCATAAAATATCAGATGCTTCAATTTGCCTGATTTAATGAGATTGGAGGCTGATAAGCCGCTGAGGTAAGCTGTAAAAATTGGGGAAATGATTGCAAATGCATTAAAATGTATCTAAAACCTTCTCCTGCCCTTCTTTCCCACCACCCGCCTTCATCCTGGCTCTGCTGAACGCCCCCCCTTCCGAGCAGGTTAACGTATCATGTGGCTGCAGTTACATGCAGTGAGATGAAATTCTTAACTGCTTCAACCAGGCTTTCGAAGCCACATAGCCAAGGTGGGACCAGCAAACGGGCGAGGCCATTAAATATTGAGACGAGAGTTGTTCTCTAAAAGGTGGGGACTTGCCCTTCTTGGAGAGGTTTTCATGCAGCGTTAGGCATATAGGACAAATGCTGCTTTTTATAGGGTTTACCTCATTAAAACTCAAAAAGCTCAGAGAAGTCTCTAAACCATTAAGGCCGTGCCAAGCCTGCCTGCACCATAGCAGATAAAGGTTTCACTGCGTCTGTGAGTCCCGCAGCATGGGGCCCGAGAGGTCATCAGTGAGCATATGTGTAAGGGTGTTACAGTGCGCATAGCTAGGCGTCGGGTAGGGGGGTAGGAGTGCCACAACGTGTGTGTTATAAGTGCGTGCTTGTAGGGGGTGTGCATGTGTGTGTATGATATGTACATGCTTGTGCATAGGTTGTGTATGTGCATGTACATCTGTTTACACAGGACACTGTTATATGCAGGTGCGTAAGGTGTTAGTGCACGTGTGTACAATTGTGTGGTATATATGTGCTCAAACAGTGAGCATGTGCACATGCATGTTCACACGTGTGCTGTATATGTGGCATGTATACAGAGTGTGTACAAGTGAGAGCAATTGTGCACGACGTGTGTATTTGTATAGCTGGGAGTCAAGCCTTGTGCATGTGGTGTGTACCTGGGGGAGCGAACATATGGTGTGTGCACACGCAGAGGGCCTATGTGAGTGAAAGCAGCAATGTCCAAGGATCCATGTACACAGGACACGGTATGGTGTGACTGTGTGTGCGAGAGAATACAAGTGCAGTGTGTGGCATGCACGTGTCTGCAGTGGGTGGGAAGGTGGGTGTACACGGAGTCTGTGGACAAACGTGCTGTGCGGGCAGGGGGCAGTCAGCATATATTCTTCCTATTGAAATACCCCAAGCTGCCTGTAATCCGCTCTCCAACCCCCGGTGCCAGATATCCTGGGCCACGTGCATTAGTGACAGAACCTGGAGGAACAAGCCGGCTTCAACACAGGGAAAGGGATGGGAGAGAAAAAACCAAAGGGGGAAGGAAACAGCCCATTTCACCCCCAACATCATCGCCTCTTGGGATAAGATGGAAACAAGCCAAATGCAGGCTGCAAAAGGGGACTGGCAGCGTCTCACAGCTAGGCCAAATCTGAATGGATTTTCCTGGAGAGAACAAAAGGCACCTCTCCCTGACCCCAGGACTCTGCCCCTGACAAGTTCCAAGTCCCTGCTGCAAGGCCCGGGGGCTGGAGCTCTTCAAAACGGTGGTTGGGGAACAACTGATAATGGGAAGGCAAAATATAGGAGCTGCTGTCCACGAGCCTGCTGCATGGAGCTCTGCTTGTTATCTGCAGCGCCTAAAGTTGCTAACAGACACCTCGGCCCCATGGTGTTAGGTGCTGCACAAAAGACAGCTACTACCCTGAACAGCTTACAGTCTAAATAGATAAGGGTCAGGAGGGCAAACTGAAGCATAGAGACAGGAAGTAACTTGCCCAAGGTCGCAGAGCAGCAGAGAAGCCAGATCTCCTAAGTCCCAGTCTAGAGCCCTACCCACTGGGCCACACAGCCTGCCTGAATCTCAGCCCTGAGAGTACAGAGCCCGGTGTTTTATGCTGCCTGACCATACAGCTGTAACAATGGGGATCCCTCGCTGGCAAAGACAGCGTCACACCGAGCACCGGCTTGGTGCTCCGAGAGAGAGACCAGCCCGAGCGCGCAGAGATCCGGGGAGAGCGACGCCCGCAGGGGCGTTCACGTTCCACCCCCTGAAGAGAAGCCAGAGGCCTGAGCAGAGCTGGTGGATCAAACTGCATTTGGATCAGTGGGTGTGGGTATGGGGGGGGGAGAAAGGGGACAATTTGAGTTCACTGGGCCTTTTCCCAGTACGCCAGCACAGGGCTTGGACCTATGTAGTGCCAACTACCCCAGCCCTTCCCTTGAGAGCCTGGCACGCTCCGAACTGTTCTGCCCGACACGTCCCCCCGTCCCTCCTATCTCTATTCCCCGACACCAACCACCCTGGAATAACTCCGCTCCCGCTTGGAGCCTCCTTAGCAATGTCTCCAGCCTCCCATCTTGCACGTGGAGGGGACTGGAGGGGCCCCGCAGGTGCAGCATCCGGACCCAGGCCTGTCTGCACCCCACAGATGCCAGCCCCTGCAGCGAGGGGATTTCCAAGGGCCCAGCTCCGTGCCCGGCCCTGATCCTGCCCCCCCAGGGCTGACGGCACGGGCCCTCCATGGAGCCCGGCCGTCCAGCACGCGGCACATTGGCCCCCAGCAGCGCTGCCCTATCCCCTCTGCTCTGCTCTCAGTGGGGAGCGCCCCTCGCTAAAGAGCGAACACACAACAGTGGGGGGGGGGCACCCTGCCTGCCAACCGGAAAGTTCTTCTCAGCACACTGAATGCCACCATTGCCATAGTAACCTTAAAGGCACAGCTCCTCACCTTGACTGCAATATGCTCTTACTGCCCCAGGGTTTTATAAAATGCAAAGCTCCCTCCCGCCCCGTTCACAGCCCCCCTCCTCCCACTACAGTCAGTTCTCCCTTCCATCTAATCCGGGCAGCTCAGCACAACTAAAACCCTGGGCCACGTTTAAAATCGCTACCGTATCCTCCAGCAGCGGCCCAGATCTCTGCGCCTGCCCTGGGGATGAGGGGGGAGGCTAGGGAAAGATTTTCACAGGCACGAAGGACAGTTAGCTGCCCTTTGGACGGGGTGGCAGTTGAACACTGAACTCGCATTGTGCCTTGCACAGCACCTTTGCCTTTCGCTTTAATGGATGCATTTGTCTAATTTGTGCCCGCGGCATGTGCAAGCCGGTCTCTCTGAATCGTAACGATTCCTACATCAGAAGCCAAAGCAGGTGCTGGCACATGCCAGTCCGCCAATCGTGCAGCCACTGTGCACGTCACTTACACCATTTGCACGCACAGATGCAGTTGTTTTGCACACGCATGCTCATCAGCACAGGAAGCCCTTTGAAAAATCTGGACCCAGAATACTTTATAGGGTGAAACGGAGGAGCCAGCACAAAACCCAGGCTTCGTTTTAGTCTCACTGAAGTCTGATTTTGAGTGATCACATGGTGCATCATATTTTTGGTGAATTTCACCCCTAAAGAATAACTTAAGTGGAACTGACACATGCTAAATATACCTTGGTAGCATCCTAAACTTTGTGTAAAGCCAGGGTCAATCTACAAAAGTCAGGCTGACGGGTTCATTAATTTTTGCCTTCCTCGGTCTGTTATCAGACGGAATAAGACATCACCTGAGACTGGTAATTAGGCTAATTATTCCAGTTTCTGAGTTTGAATAATTAGTTACTGTTGTCTCCAGCCTTATTCTAACCTTAAAAAAATGTAAGTGATTTTAATGCTTGTAAAATGAGTGAGACCTAGAAACCTGCAGACAGAAGGATTCTGTTTATAGATCTGGCCGGGCACCAGATATTCCATTTCAGAGGAAATGCCACAATTTCAAAAAATTTCTGTTCTGAAATGGCACACCAAAAAAAAAAAAAAAAAAAAAAAAAAATTCCTGCAAAACAAACCTCTGAGAAATTTCTCTTCTCAGAACATTTCGTTTCACTAAAATTGACATTTTGTTCCAATTTTGACCTTTTTAAAAAAAAACTTTTTCAAGATGTTTTGAATCTAAAAACAATTCCTTTCATTTGGAAAAGTCATTTCCAAATGAAAAAAAAATCAAACTGAGCCAGTCTGCAAATGCGGAAGAAGCAGGACCAGACATGGAGGTTTCTGCATCTGTCATGGAGCGTGAGCTCCTGCAGCTGGTCTTTCAGTCCCGCTTCTTGTTTCAAACTGGAGACCTCTGGAGCTGTTAGCCAAGAGCCCAGGGAGGGCACCGCATACAAGAACTTGGAGGGGTGGTGACATTAGCTCCACCCCCAGGGAAAGCCTTTCTATAGCGGGGGCATAGTGCAGTTCGCATTCAGAGCTTCCCACAGGGTCTGATCCACAATCAATGAGAGTGTTTCCACTGACTTCAATGAGCTTTGGTCCAGGCCATTAGCCTGTTTCTCAGGGTCAGGGCCCAGCCGGCCTCTCTCCTCATACGGCATGTCCAGAAATAAAACATACAAACAGTGCAAAAGACTCTGGGGTGAAATCAGGGCTGTTTGAGAACTCCCAGGGCTGTAGCCCTTGTGGTGGAAGGGGATAAAGGGCTTGGAGAGGCCCCACATGGCAACGCTAAAGGGCCACTCAACAGCCCTATGGGCTCCATGCCTCCCTCCTTCTGCTGAATGCCTGCCAAGCTGGGGGTGAGGGGTGTTTAATTCTCTCATTGGTAACCGGCATCGTGTTTCTAGGAAAGCTCATTGGAGAGGCAGCGAAAGAGATGGAAAGCAAACAGGACAGGAGGAGGGAGAGGAGGAGAAGAAAGGAAAGAGATCAGAGGGAAGTTGCACACACACCCCCCATCAGCCCCAAGACCCCTTTCTCCAAATGAATTGTTGGGGTCCGTCAGATTAGAGCATGCTACAAGCAGCACAGCAAAGCAGAGCGATGGAAGCCAAGTCTGTGCAATCCATGTGTCACCAGGTTATCGCTCTCCAGCAAAGAGCTGGTGTTTCCCCCCCACACGCGGGTTTTTTTTTTGCAGTGATAATTGGTTAAAAAGATTCCTATTAAAAAACAAAAGCGGTGGGAGAATTAAGCTTTTGACCTTCATTAGCAGGGCTGCAGTCATGTTCCATCACAGCGATGCTCGGCAAGGCTCCGTTACTCCCTTCCCCTGTGCCACATGCGTTCGCAGCTCCGAGGGAAAGGCTGAAGCACAAGGCTGATGGCTGAGCAACTCGGCGCTTGTGCTTTCTGCTGGGACTGGGGGGCCCAATTTCCAGCTCCGGGCCACAGTGGAGCCCAAGACCCCATTTTAGATGCCCAATGTGCCCAAATGCTGAAACAGAGCCATTGTAAGACTGGGCTCGTGAATTCTAACCGACCGTCATTTTAAATAATCAGAGTCTGGGGCGGGGAGAAAATAGTTAATATCAAATGATAAGGCCACATTTTCAAAGAGCGTAGGCATGCAATTGCGTAAGTAAAATGCAATTTGGAACCCTAATCCTATTCATTTTAAATGCAAATCCCTCGGGTTACAATCTCAGCCCTGAAATTTTGGAAAAACTGGCTCTTATGGGGGGGGCGGCTTTGTTTCTTCAATTTCTACACCCACCATTTTTGTAGGATACCCAAAAAACATGTTCTAGTTCCCCACAGAGGCTAAGCAGCGGCCTGTGGCTGAGAACTTCTGCTCCCATGACTGCTACTGACACTTGCTATGATCAATCATAGAATCTCCGGGTTGGAAGGGACCTCAGGAGGTATCTAGTCCCACCCCCTGCTCAAAGCAGCACCAATCCCCAACTAAATCAACTAAATGATGCTGGTGCTTCACCAAGGAAAGAAGATGCAATGCCAATGAAATACCCATCAGCACTACTTCCAGATTCAGGATGCTAGAATCATGGCTCCAGCATCCTGGGGTGCCCCCCAACTCTAGCTCTAGAGAGCAAACCTGGGGGTTGAAAGGTCAGAGACCAATTGGTCTCCAAACAGACGGCCCTTGTACGTCTACGGTCTGCATGTTCACTGCAAGGCAGCAGCAATGGGACACACGACATATGCGCCATGCTGGGGTCCCACACACACATGGCGTGTACAAAGCAACGTCCATAGCGTCTCTCTGACTTTCTACCTCCCCACCTTAGCCGTGTCCTTTCAAAGAAAGTGACTGGAGTTCACACAGCCACGTTCACAACTATTAATAGCCCGCAAGCCTCCCCAGGATCCCATTTGCATATTTGATTGCACTCCAAGGAGGAGCGTGGCCCTATAATCTGACACTCTCTTGCAGCCTCGTTTGCATGGCTGACATTTCATTGCCAGGAACCCTGCAAAGATAAGACAAGACAGTGTGAAGTCGACATGGCTCTCCCAGGGAGGGGGCAAGTGTTTGGATGGAGGTAGGTGAGCGGGTGACTTTCCAGGGGTTTCACATTGTCTGAGCCTGCCACAGAGTCTGAGACTAACACTAGCAAAATGGTGGAGGGGGGGGGCAGGGAGAGCTGGGATCCCTCTGGGCCATGAAGTTTTTTTGCACCTCTGCGAAGCAGATTCACCCACCCATCTCTCCAGTCTCCCTTCTCGGGTCTTTGCCATCCCTCACCCTCTTCAAATTCTCTCTGCATTGGGCAAAGTCGCGGTGATGTGGCTACACCAATGCCGACCCCTAGCATAGAGATCAACACCTTCAGACTGGAGACGGAACCGCGGCGCCAACACACACAGCAGAACCAAGCCTCTGCCTCATCTCTGGACAACCCCAAACTCGTCACCCACGCACCTGAGCCCGTCTTCTTCCACAGCACCCTATAGAACCCCTGCTCCCTAGTCTATCTGTCCACTGCTCTGCTCCTTTTCACGCACACATCTGAGCCCGTCTTCTTCCTCGGCTGCCCCTCTGCTCTGGGCACTGAACCAGCCCAGCCCATAAGTGGGGAAGGCTTCCCTGGTAATGGGCCCCCATGAAGGCAACTGAGGGTCTTGCCGACTGGCAGCTTCTCCACCTGCCCATCAATATTTTTGTCTCCTGCTGACCGTGTCTCTGTGCTGCCTCTCACACTTATGCGACTCACGCTCTGTGGTGAGTCACGCTGTGATGCTCCTTCTCCCTGTCAGACCCGTCGAATCAGGTAATTAACAGCACAGACCTGAGCCGGACACATTAATACCTGTGGCCAGGCAGGCAGGCTGTTTGATGTTAGCCTGTTTTAAAGGTTAGCTGCCCTCCCTGTCAACCCTGCCTGGAGCTGCAGCACATCCGTGGGCTTACGCTGCGGTGAGGTGGCAATTGGAGGAGTGGGGTACATTGCTCTCTGCGCACAGCTGGCAGGGCCGTGAGCAACTGACTCTCTCATGCCGCCCCCTGTAGCCACGAAGGGACCTCCAGCTAAGGGTGTGCAAGGAGGGGTAGAGATAAGCATCCTTAGCTCTCCTTGGGTCCTCGCTGCCCTCTCTCAGGTGTAGCTTGCTGGGGAAACATCTGAAATGGGACTGGAGCAGGGGACGGGGAGTCAGGACTCCTGGGTTCTCTTCCTGGTTTGGCCAACGATTCCCCTGTGAGATCTCGGGCAGATCTCAACTTCTTTGTACCTCAAGCTACCCAGCTATAAAAGGGGGACAATAATCATTCTCTGCACCATGGGAAGAGGCTTACCGAATGGCTGCAAAGTGCTTTGAGAGCCACGGATGAAAGGGGTGCAGGAGAAAGGCCCAGCACCAGGAGTTAAAGCCTGAAGCCACAGGCAGTCTTGCAATGGACTTCAGTGGGGTTTGGATCATTTGCTGCAGCCAAGGAGAAACTGGCCAATAAGAGATATTGCCTCACCCACCTAGAAGAGACACTTGCAAGCAGGTCTCTCCATTCAGCACCCTGGACAGCTCTCAGGCTGGTCTCTAAAAGCGCAATCCAAAGCCCTCATGCTCATGTGCACGTCTCACCCCCCACTCCCTGGTGCTAGCCCTGTACACCACTCCCCCCGGCAATGCAGCCCTCACATGCATGCCCACAAGGCCCATGTTGGTGAAGGTGGAAAGGTGCCCGTTCTACTCCAGGGGGGAGGGGTGCACAGCTTAAAAGTCCCATGGAAGGTGCAATGAAGAACCATGGCTTCAAAGCCTCTGCTAGGAGCTTAGCCTCACCCCAGGATGGCTTTCCTAAGAGGCAGGCACACGGATGCTTCTCAATGGAAAAGGGGCACAATGTGTGGGTCACTCTCATTTTACAAGAGGGAGGGCTGCCTTGGGGCTGCGGCACTGACTGGGTCTCTGGACCCCTGGGTTCAATTCCCAGCACTGCCAGAAGTGGGTGACCTGGGGCAGTTGTTTCCATCCCTGTGCCTCAGTGTCCCCATCTGCAAAATGGGGACATCAAGGATACTGACTTGCATCATGAGGGGGAGAGGTTATGAGGGCAAATCCCTTCAAGCAGGTGAACCAGTCAGATACGAGTGATGGGAGCCAGGGGGCACTAAATATCCTATAACTAAACCCAATAGACTGCAAGCACGATGACTGCCATCTTGATCAACACAGGGGATCAAACCGGAGACCTCCAGAGCTGGCAGCATGAGTCTCTACACTTTGAACTAAGGATCCAGGCTCCACAGCTAGTGTGATAACAGACCAATAGCCTACTTGGACTGGAGACCTGGGACAGGTGCTGACCAGTAGGTCACATGAGGGCCCTGCTTTGCTTTTCAGGAGCCCCATCAGGCCTCGAGAGAGAGAGTTTAAGAACAAGGCTCCCCTCCTCCTACCGGGGTGTGCATCCATGCAGCCCTCGTTAGCTCGCGATGCTGCTGAGTGGAGCACAGCCCATCTGCCCCATGCCGCCAAGGGCAAGGAAGGAAAATCTGCTCGCTGCAGAGAGACATCGCATCAGGAGCCATTCGCCAAGGCGGCAGGCAGACCCACGAAGGCTGCACGCACCCCAGAACGTGTTCCCAGCATGATCCGTTCCCCTCCTCCTCATACACACACACACGCCAGTTCACACTCGTGCACCATTATCGTTCGCAGCACAGTCAGACATTTCCCATCACTTTTACAATTGTGCACACTCAAAAAACTGGCGGTGTTTCTAAAAATAGCTATTTTCTTCCTCCACACGTGCACCCCCTTGTTTGTGCAGGCTCCCGTTTGGGCGTGTTTCTCTCCAAAGCCATTTCCTTCTCTCGCTCGCCCAAGATTACACTTTTACACACAGTGCCGTGAACTGGACACTGCTGCCCGCCACTTATTTTTGGGGTCAGACTTTGATTGTGGAAGGAAACCTCATAGCTGCCCATCAGCCCCTCCCTGATGCTTCATCACTGTCCTCTTAACCTCTCCACCTCCTCAGCTCATCAGCCAACTTGGCTCTAAGACTCAGGTTTGTAGCCTTCTCTGGGTCAAAGTCCTACCAAGGGGACGTGTTGCAGGTTTAATGAGCAATGGGTTCCCGTCCTCCCACTAACCCAAGCACATCGCTTCCCAAGAGGTCCCAGGCTGCATCGGTGCACTCGCACAGATGGTGCCGCGGCACAACGTGCATGCTCAAAGGAGGAGCCTTCCATTTGGAGCTGCCAGCTGGGGACTGGCCCTGGCACAGCGAGTGACGAACACTTGAGCTTGTGCACGTGAGCACTGGCCAGCAGCAGCACGGGGTGTCCCCACTGCTACAAGAGAAGATGGAGCAGCTGCTGGAAAAGGGTGCTCTTCTCTCTCGGGCTGGGCATGAAAGGGTTAAGACCAAATCCTGGCCATAGGCTGGCTGGCTCGCTTGGGGATTAATATAGGGCAGTGAAGTCCTGCACAGCCGAGTCTCTGGTTCAAATCCAGCCCAGGCCAGTAGCGACCAGGGGTCCCCGCATGTAATGGGATCGAGGGAATAAGTCAACGTCCTCTCGGCCAGGTGTCCACGGCGCATAAATGACCATCACAGGTGGCAGTGGGGCTGATGACTGCCTGCGCCATGGAGACAGGATGTCCCTGGGAAGGGGGTCCTTCCAGCTCGGGCTTGAGGCCCACTGGCAAGGGGCACTGAGTGTGCTCTGCAGCTATCCAATGCCACACCCTCCCTCTGGATAAATAGAGGCCTGCGTTCCCCCAGCCCTACATCCACAGACCCCTGTGGTCCATTGCTCGCCCAGGCCTGCATGCTGCGCTCCAGGCCCCTAAGCTAGCACACCGGCGGGTCTCAACTCACTCTGAATTTGCCACTGAGCCATAAAGTTGATCGTCTCCGCTCGGCACAAAAAGAAGGAGGGCGGAAGCAGCAGGGAGAGAGAATTAGCTTTCTTCCTGTGGAATCCCCCTGGGCTTTCCATGCCGAGAGTGAAGCCGAGCAGCTGTGCGATGCAAATGGCAGGCAGCGCCAATTTACCCGCTGGACAGCGGCAGGGGGAGGACAGACCTCTGGCTGCGTGGGGGGAGGGGAATCCCACAGCGCCTAATGCAGAACACGAGACAGGGTCAAAAGGGAACAAGCTACCTGAAGGGTTCCCGCAGACCCGGTCTGAGAGCTCCATCACCCAGCTCGACCGGATACTTCTCCACACAACCTCACGGAGGTAGACACACCCACCCAAGCAGACTGATCTTCACACAGCATCACACCCACACACTGGATCACTCCCACTCTCAATACTGTCACACCTACACACTAGCACATGCACAGACACGCACGTGGAATCACACACCCCCACAAAGCCAAAACTCACACAATCAAACATTCACCCATCACTGCAGGGAAATTCACACACAGCCCTGTGTATACTGGAGCACACGCACACACACATTCACAAACCCAGAGACATGCACCATCCCAGGCGTGCACGCACACACCCAGCACAAACACAGTGCACGTGCACGCGCACACACAAATGGACCTGTGCACACAGTCACACACACAATCCCAGACTCACACACATACAACACAAACACAGCATGCGTGTGTGTGTACACACAGAGAAATGGATGTGTGCATACACTCACGGCCACACAGACACACAATTCCATGCACACACACACACACAGAGAAATGGAGATGGGCACACACGCTCACAGACACACACAACCCTGCTGATCACACAGGAACACCCATCACAGTCCCATGCCCAGACAGATGCTACTTGCTTTCCCTAACCCAGCGAGCCCAGACCATGTTAATATTCTCACCAGCCCAGGGGAAACGAAGAGCCGGGAGCACTGAAAAAAAGTGTATTTTGTTAAGAAATGCCGAGACCTTTCCTTTTAATCTGCAATAATAAAACCCACGCAGACCCGCAGGTGGGGAGGCGACGGCAGCCTGAACTGCCAGCCACGCTTCCCATGACTGAGAGCACATATAAACGCAAGAACATAAGAATATAAAATCATGACTGGTGTGGAGAAAGTGAATAAGGAAGTGTTATTTACTCCTTCTCATAACAGATAAACTGGGGGGGGGTCACCAAATGAAATTAATAGGCAGCAGGTTTAAAACAGACAAAAGGAAGTATTTCTTCACACAACGCACAGTCAACCTGTGGAACTCCTTGCCAGAGGATGTTGTGAAGCCCAAAACTATAACAGGGTTCAAAAAAGAACTAGATAAGTTCATGCAGGATAGATCCATCAATGGCTATTAGCCAGGATGGGCAGGGGTGGTGTCCCTAGCCTCTGTTTGCCAGAAGCTGGGAATGGGCAACAGGGGATGGATCACTTGATGATTCCCTGTTCTGTTCATTCCCTCTGGGGCACCTGGCATTGGCCACTGTCGGAAGACAGAATACTGGGCTAGACGGACCTTTGATCTGACCCAGTATGGCCGTTCTTATGAATCCTGCTGGGAACTACAACTCCCCTTGCAGAAGCGAGGACTCCCAGGGCTATGGAGCAGACGAGCTAGATCAGGGCTCCATCTGGTCTGGGAGCCCAGTGCCAGCTGCTTCAGAGGAAGGTGCTAGAAACCCTGCGTGGACAACGATTGGACAGCCTGCACAGAGGAGCCATTTCTTCCTAACGCCCCACCTGCTACCCCCAAAATCAATTTCAGGCTGGCTTATGCCTTGATGGGTCATGGGGCCCTAAAGCCAACCCGCCGTAGGATCCTGGGAGCCTAAATTGATCATTAACAGCCTGGCCTTTAAAGGGAGGAAATTCATAGATTCCAAGATCTTCTCGTCTGACCTCCCGTGTCGCACAGGCCCAAACTAGAGCCAAGCGTCTACAAAAACACCCAGCTGTGATTTAACAGCTGTCTCTGATGGAAACCCCACCACGACTTTGGGTGAATTGTTCCAATGGTTGATTACTCTCGGTGTTAAAAATTTACACCTTATTTCCAGTCTGAATTCATCTAGCTTCAACCTCCAGCCATTGGATGCTGTTAGACCTTTCGCTGGTAGCCTGAAGAGTCCGTTATTAAATATTTATTCCCCATGTAGGTGCTTACAGACTGATCAAGCCACTCCTCAACCCGCCCGGTTGAGCTCCGAGTCTATCGCTGTTAGGCAGGTTTTCAAACCCTTCCATCATTCTCATAACTCATGTCTGACCCCTCTCCAATCTAGTTCCATCCTTCCTGAACTGTGGGCAGCACAACGGTACGCAGCATTCCAGAACCGGCCAAAAGAACCTCTCCACCCCGACTCGAGAGTCCCGTTTATACATCCAACCATCGCATTGGACCACTGAGCCACAGCATCACCGGGGGAGCGCACGATGGATAATCAGCTGAACATGACCCCCAAAGCTTTTTCAGAGTCCCTGCTCCCCAAGATCGAGTCCCCCATCCTGTAAGCATGGCCTGTGTTCTTTATTCCAAGATTACTCATGTACACGGCCCCATGCAACGGCTGCAATAAATCTGAGAAACAGGAAATGACCCCAAACTAAACCCATTCGTGCTCTGAATTCCCTGGTTACCTGGCCCGCCCCCTGGCTGGAGGGGACTTGGTCTAGAGGGGTGCAGAAGAGAGGAGAAGGAGCAGGAATCCTTTCTAATTTAATTATCTTTTCGTGTCTACATCTGCCTGCAGCCCTTCCTGCCAGAGCGGGGTCTGTTAAATAATTTAACCCAGGCAAAGGGAAAGCAGAACAGCAGAGAGGGGAGGATGGAATTAACATCACAGGACTCCTTGGTGGCTTATCAGCGTCACCTGGACTGCCTCTCACTTGACTCTTTGCACTTGGGGTCTGCTAGTGACCCCAGTATAGTCACCCAGGCCTGGGCAGGTGTGCACATGAGCGTCTACAAATTTGTTTGCTTGTGCATCTGTCTGTGTCTAAATATATGTGGCGCTTCTAGAGAGATTTACAAAAAACATTTAGGACCAAATTGTGTCCCCATTTAGCCCAGGATAAGGAACACAGCTTGGCCACACCAAGTTAAACCTCAGAAGAGCGTTGCCAGTAGGCAATCACCATTGGGTAAACTGAGGCATAAAGGTTAGATAAGTGACTTGCCCCAGCACACAGCAGCAGAGCCAGGAATGGACCCCTGATATCCCAAACTTCCAGCCCTGTACTTTTACCACAAGACCATCTCCTTATCTAACACCACACCCTCTTCTGAGGGCAGCCCCAATTCCATCGCTGAGCTGTGACCACGCCGGCCTCTCGCGCTGTAGCCACCTTGCATTCCCGAGGAAGGGGAGAGTGATTTAATGATTTACCAGGCGAGGCTGCGTACCCAGCACTGAGCCCGCCAGCTCCCACTCAGCAGCGATCGGAGTCAGTGCCCTGGCCCCACGCTGCACAGACACGCCTCTTCTCCTTCCCAGCGAGCACCGAGAAAGATTCAACACAAGGGGAGCTCTGAGGAACGTGTAACACAAGGGACAGGGGGAAGCACTCGCAGCACAGAGCGTGCAAAGGAAGAGCAGCAACTTTAGAGACTGGATCCTACCCTCTCACCCCGCAAGCCAACCTATAAGCCCAAAAAGCAAAGCCAAATGAAGGCCCAGGCCCATGCGAACAGGCCCAGCTCCAGAGTCACCTGCTGGTATCAGGACCTCCACTATCATTTTTAAAACTCGATCTTTCTTTTGCAACAGCTCAGAGAGGGGGCGGGCCCTGAATGCAACTGACGCAGCGATGTCTGCTCTGCGGACGCCTCCAGCAGAGGAAGCAGCAGGTGCCACTAGAGAGGAAATGACCTGGGCCCACACTCACCACAGAGCAGGCCAGGCCACCTGATCTGGGGCTGGCACGCTGGGGGTACCACCCTAAAGCTCCAGATGGGGGACAAGTGTTGGCCCTCTGCTGGGGCGGTTGCCATGGCACCCCTTCATGGGGTGTGCCTACAGCCGGGCATCTATCCCCGCTCATCGTGTGGCTCGTACGGAGCGGTTGGCTGCAGAAGCGCACCCCTTCCCCTTCAGCCTGGAGAGGAAGGAGGCTGAGTGGGGATCCCTCTTCACACTAATTCTTCTCTGGCCCCCAAACCCAACGCCAGCAAAAATCAGGTGGGTAATTTCATTGCTCCCTTGAATTTTGGGGCCAAGAAACCGTCTGCCCCTCATGCAATCGTAGCGCTCAGCTGAGAGAGAGCTATGGAACAGCTCGCCCATCCCCCTTCCCGGAGATAGGGTCTGTCTGTCCGTCTACATCCTCACACCGTGCTCAACCCCATGGGATGCTCCCGCTGCTGGAGGCTCAACTGCAGCTGTTCCCCAGGGGCTGCTCTCCCCAGGATCTCGCTCTCAGTGAAAGAGCTTCTGCCTTTCTCAGAGCCGCACGATCCTGTCCCACTTACCTCTAGCAAGCCCCTCAGATCCCAGCGCCCCATCCTCTCCCTCCTTGACTGCGGCCGCAACTGCTTCTCATGACCCTCCTTAGTCTCAGCCCCCTGCATCTCTCCTCCAGCCCCTTTTCACCATCCCGCACTGCTCTTTCCCGATGACCTTCACAATACATCAGCATCTACCTGGCACCCAGGTGCCCAGACCAACACAGAGCATGGACCATCCCCCATGCCCCTGTCCAGCCACACCAGACTCCAGATCCCGTCCCAAAGGAACCTGATGATCTCACATACACTCAATAACACCGCGGAGGCGAGTCAATGAAGCACCATTACAAGCGAGAGCCATAAATCTCCTTAAGTAATTCAGGGCTGTGCCACCAAGGATGCAAACACTCCAAGTGCAGGCTCTGAGGCCATTCCAGGGACTTCATCTGCCAGTCCCCAGGGGTGAAGACACTTAATTGGAAACAGATCCCAGATCGCAGCCTCAAGGCGATGGTTTTGTGTGTGTCACCCTGGCACTTGTCAAACCTTTTAATAAGATGCATTAGGGAGGTCCTGGCATGCACCTCTGGAGCACAGAGTTCAGGATTGCTAGCTCAGAGACATGCAGGATTTTCCCCCAGAACAAAGACAGCGAGACAATGTTAACAGCTTCAGACTAACGGGTTTTGACTTGCTTGTCAGCTTACCTGAAAATTCCCCATCACCTTTCACATTTAAAAAATAAAGTTAGATCTGGAAGCGCAAAATGATGACCCCATTTGGGACTTCACTCCTGCTGGCTGCACATGCAGGGCCACTGATGGATTGTTTGTATCACAGCAGCACTTCAAGGCCCCAGCGGAGATCAGGGCCCCCTTGGACTGGATGCTGTGCAGACAGAGTTTATAATCTGCACCGACCAGTCAGGCCAGGGGAGGAATATTATCTCCACTGTACAGGTGGGGAAGGAGGCACAGAGATTGAGTCACTTGCCCATGGTCATAGAGCAGAACTGGGCATTGACCCCAGATCTCCTGGGTCCCAGTCCAATGCCTTATCCACAAAATAACCTTTCCCTTGCCAATGCTCCTGCCTTCCATCAATGCCCAGAGAGCCGTGGTTTTCAAGGGCTATACCCCAGCCCGTTCTATGGAATGGGTGGGAGGAAAGAGACAAAACAACCTCCCTTTGATGGGGAGGGAGCTTAGAGAACCAACCCACAACACCCCAAAGCACCAGGGATTGGGAGCCCCATCACTGCAGGATACCACAGACTCCTGCTCTTACAAGAGCTTTCAGTCAAGAGCAGCTCCCAGATGGAGAAATCTCTATTCACAGCTATACTCACAAGTCTACATACACACAGTAACTTCCAAATGGAGACATTCGGAGCCAACTGCCACCCAGTTCTGATCAGTTCCCGACACCACACTGGCCAGATTTGATACCCACATGTATTGTTAGACAGACAGATGGACAGACACAGGTCCAACATGGCACAGCTGGACAAGTTTCCCAGGGAGCTGTAATTTACAAGCCTGTATATTTTAAATACGTTACAGTGGAATATTGAAATTTGTGCTACAACACAGCAGCTCCCCTCCCTCCCAGCCCATGAATTAGGTCAGTGGCTCACTGGCAAGGCATCAGCTCCAGTCCCACAGGCTCCCTCCTGACATTTGGAATTTCATAAGCTAGCTAAGGGTTCGCCTCCGGCGCCGCGCAGGGAGCAGCCCAGGGGAGGGGAGTTATTTTAAGATCCTTTGTAGATGGGACACCCAGCTGCCACTTTGTTAAAAGCTACCTCCTTTTGTATGGGCCTGGGGACTCCACACCAGAGTCCTTTATGCCATCACACTCCTGGACACCCCCCAACCCAACTCCCCGACAAACTGGGGGACTGGGATCTGCATCAGGATTCTAAAGGCTTTATTCCACAGCACTCGCAGCCACCATCGGCAGGCAGTGCTCCATTCAGCCACACAGCTTCTTCCATTGCTCCCCGGCTTCTACCCTCCTCCAGAGTCAGAGCACAGCCAGCATCTGTGCGCGGTGAGACCAGAACTCAGCTCCTCCTGCTCCAAAAGCACTCTCCCCGCCTCTTGAGCGGAAGGGGGATCTCTGAACAGTACAGGGCCCATGATGCACAGTGGAGCAGTTCTGATTCCATCCAGTAGAGGGCAGTGATGCACAAATGGGAACGCACAGGAGTTCACTGCACTCGCTCTCCTACAGCTCTTGCTCCAAATGTCTGCCCTCTTTAGCACATGATGCTCCGGGAGCCTCTTCTCAGCACCTCCTTGCTTAGCTTTGTTTTCTCCTATAATCCAACCTCGCCGCTGGAGCTATAGGCTTTACCCCTCTGCCAGGGTGCCACCGCCTTCCCTAAACAAACCAGGTGACTGGAAAGGGAAAGAGGCTGCTTGGCTGAGTTCCCATCCATCCCCATCCCCTGGCTTCCGCCACGCGGCAGTCTCAGAAACCACCTCTCTTCCACGTGGCTAAGCAGAGCCTCTGTCATTAGACCAGGCTTCCCGTGCTCCTGCTGCATGGCACAGGCTGATCACCAGCCATTATTCCCACCTGCTCTCATGGGGATGCGTTGCACCGTTGGGAGTACAGGGGGTTGCATTGCTTGGAAGCACCAAGTGCACCAGAGGCAGGACACCAGACCAGGTAGACCCTTGGTCTGGCACCACAAAGATGGGCAGGCGACAGCCCTGAGTGAACAGGGTTAATAGCATCCTGGCTGCGACTGGTCAAACAATGACAGCGAGGGAGACCCCGACCCAAATCCCGGGCTGCCAGCTCTCAGGCGTCTCTTGTTAGGCTTGCCACCTTCGAGGTGTTTCTTAAAGCCCCAGCTGCTGGAGTCGCACGGTGCCCAGCTTATGTTTCCGTCTCTCCTGGTTCTGGCTACGACCCGAGAAGGCAAATCAACAGAACCCCAGTATTATGCCTTGCTTAAAAGTCTCATGATTCTGGGGGCCCCGCTCAGGATTTCTGAACCCTGGGAGCTGACAAAGCCACAAATCCCAGAATCAGAAAGAGACACGGATCACACCCTCGCAGGGTGAGGGGGGGGGGACTGCAGAGGACACACAGACACACACACACACACACACACACACACGGATCCCACCACGAAACAGCCCATTTCTTTGTTCACAGCTGCTCAGAGGCAGAGAAGGAAGCTGACTCTGCAGTCACTTTCCATGCATGGGGCCCGCTAGCGCTCTCAGGCTAATTCATTAAACACGATAGCCCTGGATTTCCCTAATACCTCAGCTCTGCCACTTACCCAGCCGCTCCCTTCAGTGGCAGACGGGGCATTAGTTAACAGCCAGAAGCCGGGCAGCGCTCGCACTGGCTGCTGCTCCATCAGAGGGATCCACACTAATCTCCTTGAACCTTGGTAGAAACGCTGTGGGTGGCAGTTGTTCAGTGATTAAAGTACACAGGAGCCCACTTAGCCGGCTGGCTGCAAGGGAGACAGACCTGCTAAGAGACGAGCGTTTCTGCTGCAGCAAAAGGAACCCGGCGCTATTCACAGCTGGCTGCCGGATGGTAGAGCCCGAATTCCCGACCTCGGCACCTCTGGAAAAGGGGACGTGCTCACCACCAATTCCATGGGAGCCGGTGGGAGATTCAGCAGTTTTGGGGGGAAAAAAACAAAAAAAACCAACAAGGCCACTTATTTTAGATGCCTAAATGAGGCTCTAGGAGCCTGGTTTTAGGTTGGGAAAAAAAACTGGCCTCCACTTCCAGGTGGGAGAGGCAGCATAGGCTAGTGGACAGTTGCGATCTGAGATTCAGAAGACCCAGGATCTATTCCCAGCCCTGCCACTGACCTTCTGTGTGATCTTGGGCAAGTCATTTCACTCTCTGTGCCTCAGTTTACCCCCCCACACACACACTCTGCCTTGGCTGTTAAGCTTGTAAGCTGTTTGGCACAGGGACTACCTCTTATTCCAGGGGTGTCTCAATCAGGGCTCCCCAAGCGCTACCGTAATACTAACAGCAATGATGCCAACTGAACCCCCAGATCTTGAGCTGAGTCCAGTGCAAAGTCCTATGTCTACGAAGGTCTGACTCTGAATGAACGTGAGCAGAGCAGCAGTGTGTCCCAGAGAACCAGAGAAAAAATAAAACGTCAATGTGACATGTTCAGAAGTGCCTGCTTACAGCAAAGATACACCTAGCAAAACTTGCTTTCTTATTGGCCCAATTTGTTCAAGTGGATGTGTAAGCCGCACCCACTCGGTGCAGAACTCTGTCCCCCTCTAGGGGTGAGCAGTCTGGGACATGGAGGTAATTTCCTGCAATACCCTTGAAAAAAACCTTATTGAATGAGTTTAAGTGTCTTTGGAGTCCACTACATTAAATGCACAGGTTCTGTAGTGTTGCGGGCCTGAATGATGAAAGGACTGTATCGAACAATGCGGCAGACACAAATGATCTTTTGGGACAGTGTATTTCCTGGGAAATTTCTAGGGATGAATGCAAATTCTTCCGGTTATTCAAAAACCCAACCTTTTGAAGCCACGCCCTAAGCAGAGACACATTGTCAGCTGATCACACGCTCAGAGCTAAGGCTGTTATAAACGTGTAACAAGAAAGCCTTTTGGTGGGGTTTGAAGGACTGACTCGTACCAGAACCCCTGCTAGAGGTAATAGCTGGTAAGAGGACTGACATGAAAGTAGGTTCTTTCATTGTTTTCTCTGTAATGCTTTTGCCTTGAGAATAAATGTACTTGCTTAGAAAGGGCTGTGCTGAAACATAACTGCTGGCAGTTATGCTGCTCAGACGCCTTCAAAGAGAAAGCAAAACACAGATGCTTTGCAAGCTGCTTGGGACGGGGTCTGTCTCTTATTCCACATGGCCCATGTTGGCAGGGAACCGTGCAGCCTGGAAAAACACACTGGTCAGGAGGGAGAGCGACAGAAGTCTGGGCAAGAAAGGTGGCAGCCGAGGAGCCTAGAGTGGAGGAGGAGGCTTGCAGGACCACGGAAGGGAAATACAGGTGCTGTTGCCCAGAACTGAGACACAGTCAACACAGAGGTTGATGAGCTGCTACAGTCTTTGGCTAACAGAGCCAGATCTTTAAACTCAGGCAGAAAAGTCTCGCGTGTTTCAATCCAGAGGTCCCAGGCTCAATCCCCACTGCTGACAATGCACCCAGGATCACCCCAGCTAAAGTGGATTTGCCCTGACAAAGTTAAAATCCTTCCTGTGCAAAGGGCTTAAGTGGGACTTTTATCATTATTGTCCTTTAACATTTATCCTGTGGTAGCCCCGACAGGTCGGCCCTCCCTTAACACGCTCAACCAGGCACCTTCCCAAAGCACAGGCAGTTCACACGGCTGCCCATACAGAGCAACGCCAGCAGTATTAATGTTACCTCAAACACAGGCTTCCTTGATTGCAATTACGATGCTGCACTAGTCACCTGGGTGCCAAGTCACACATTATGGGGTTGTGTCAGAAAAAAAAAAGCCATCCACCACGGAGGCCATTTGTTAGTGTATCTGTCCAGGTGTGTGCATCGCCCTGCATGCCAGCTGACCCCGGGCATCCACCGGTAAATACTTTTTCAAGTGCAGCTCAACAGCTAGGAATGATACGTTATCACACCCTACCAATAAAGCTTTGTACCTCTAGAGCAGCCCTCCGCGGAGCTGCTGAAAGAGACCGACAGGCATCAGTTGCACCTTGCGTTGCCCCGGTATCCTTCTAGCCTTGTCAAGAGGGATAAACTGAGGCCCAGAAGGTCAGGTGGCCTGATTTCCAGAGGTCCCAAGCAGTGGCAACTCCCACTGGCTTCAGCGCCTCTTAATATCACACTCCTATAAAACTCACCAAGGTCCCAGAGTAAGTCAGTGACAGCCAGGAATAGACCCCAAAGTCTGACTCCCCTTCCCTCTTACTGTAGTGTTGTTCATGAGTGCTTGGCTGCCCCCCACTGCTTTGTTATTGTAGGATTTCCCCAGGATTATTGCCGGAGGTGCAGGGATATTAATTTTCTGGAGCCGTGAAGCGTACGCGTGCGGTAAGCCAGGTTTGAAAAGAGAATTGCAAAGCAGCCCTCTTTGCTTGGGCAGCACCAGCCGAAAAGGCCCTGAGACACGTCTCTCTGAACTGTACCAGAGCCGAGAGAAATAGGAATTCTGCGGCTGATTAGAAATCACGTCATTACTTGTTCCAATTCCAGCCTTCGGGGGGCGGGAATAAAAATGTGACAAGTCTAATTAGGATTTATAGAAGGTTTTAGGGGAGTTTAAATAGAAAGATGCCAAAGTTCATCTGCAGATACTCTGCCCTTTATCCCTGGTGCGGGAGACCTCTCCTGTCTTTACAAAACTGTATAATTGTACAAATTAATTCGCCTTAGTCCCATGTGCATTTGCTCTCCCGTCACACGCCTCTCCACGTACCCCACTGAGCCGACATACCTGCCAGACCATGTAGTTTGATCACACACACACACACACACACACAGTACTGGCCTGAGAATGATTAAGTCGTTTCTTTCCCCTCGCTGTACTATCTCCCTCCAAGCGCCAGGTCACCCTAACCGGAACAGCGATCCGCACACCGAAATGCAGCGAAACAATCCGTCAGTTGCATTCTGCTTCAAAGGAGGCTGGTGAAAGCCGAGATCCCCAGGAGCAGTGTCGCTGACAGAAGAGGAGCGGCTGGGAAAGGAGATGGGAGAAAGCGCAGGTTTCCTGCCCTGTGCTCACTCTCGCGCGTTGCTTCTTGGCTCGCTCCGAGCGGAAGGGGGTGTGCACAGCTGAGTGGGAGCCTGAATCCAGGCAAGCTACATGCTCAGCTCAGAGCCAGCACCTTCTGCAAGCAAGTGCTTTCTTGTCCATTGTATTGCACTCTGGGGCAGAGCTCACCTTCTGGGAGGGGGCGCAGATGGGACAGACTGCAGAGCAGGTGAACAGGGGAGCAGGAAGGGGAACGGAGTGGGGGAAGACCGTGTGACGTGAGAGAGGGGGCAAGGGAAAAGGAGGAGTGCCGGGGGTGGAGGAGGACAGAGGTGACAGGGAGGTGCAGTATTCCATCCCACCTTGCAAAGGACAGGTCACCCAGGGGCTGCACCCGTCCCTCTGAGGCTACTCCC